>NC_091150.1:15548537-15711037 GCF_040958095.1 Procambarus clarkii
TTACCTAAATAAACATTTTATTTATTTTATTTTATTTTATTTTATTTTATTTATTTAATACAAAACAGTGCGCTAAGCATTGTTAATAATGGAAGCGCTAATTATATGATGAAGTGTCATGTGTCAGTGTCAAAAAAAAAAAAAAAAAAATGTATTTATTCAGACGAGAACAGCAGCGAACAAAACCAGCGCATATACGAACAAAATGGTTTGTATGTACAAATTTCTCAGTAAACGAAGTTGTTTCTAGCCCGGTATCCGAAATTGCAGTAGACGACTTGACCAGTTCCCGAGCTGGATTATTCGGTGATGAGAGAGTAAGCGACCGCTGCCATTTTAGTAGCGCCTGCCGGTAATGTCCAGCACGAGCATTACGGGAAACCGTGACACAAACTGCACCTATCTCAAGAAGAAACACCACACTTCACTGCCAAGTGCTCACATCAAGTCTAACTCTAAGAAACAACACTCAAGCCTTGACGCTTCTCCCAACATCCGGGGAAGAAAACCTTCACACAAACTGCACCTGTCATAAAAAAGATGAAGACTCACCAGTGTCCACAGTGTCCGAAGGTATTCACCCGTCCTTCACATGTGAGGCGTCACATGTTAGTGCATTCAGGTGACAAACCTCATGAATGTCCAGTGTGTGGGAAAAGATTCAATCATCTTGGACATGTGAAGACTCACATGTTAGTGCATTCAGGTGAAAAACCTCACGAATGTCCAGAGTGTGGGAAGAGATTCAGTCTTCTTGGAACTATGAAGACTCACATACTAGTGCATTCAGGTGAAAAATCTCATGAGTGTACAGAATGTGGGAAGAGACTCAGTCGGCGTGGAAGTATGAAGACTCACATGTTAGTACATACAGGTGGAAAACCTCACGAGTGTCCAGAGTGTGGGAAGAGATTCAGTCGGCATGGAAATATGAAGACTCACATGATGGTGCATGTGGATGAGAGACCTTTTCAATGTGCCGAGTGTGGCAAAAAATTTAGATTACGTAGAGCTATAATAAGTCATATGTTTATGCATTCAGGTGAGAAACCTCATGAGTGTCCAGAGTGTGAGAAGAGATTCAGTCGTCTTGGAGATATGAAGACTCACATGTTAGTGCATTCAGGTGACAAACCTCACGAATGTCCAGAGTGTGGGAAGCGATTCAGTCTTCTTGGAAATATGAAGACTCACAGATGGTGCATGCGGATGAGAGACCTTTTCAATGTGCCGATTGTGGCAAAAAATTTAGAGAACGTGGAAAACTAATAAGGCACATGTTGTGCATTCAAGTGACAAACTTCACGAGTGTCCAGAGTGTGAGAAGAGATTCAGTCGTCTTGGAGATATGAAGACTCACATGTTACAGCATTCAAATGATAAACCTCACGAGTGTCCAGAGTGTGGGAAGAGATTTAGTCGGCATGGAAATATGAAGACTCACATGATGGTGCATTGGGATGAGAGACCTTTTCAATGTGCCGAGTGTGGCAAAAAATTTAGATTACGTGGAACTATAATAGAACACATGTTAGTGCATTCTGGTGACAAACCTCACGAGTGTCCAGAGTGTGAGAAGAGATTCAGTCGTCTTGGAGATATGAAGACTCATATGTTAGTGCATTCAGGTGACAAACCTCACGAGTGTCCAGAGTGTAAGAAGAGATTCAGTCGTCTTGGAGTTATGAAGAATCACATGTTAGTGCATTCAGGAGACAAACCTCACGAGTGTCCAGAGTGTGGGAAGAAATTCAGTCTTCTTGGAAATATGAAGACTCACAGGATGGTGCATGGGGATGAGAGACCTTTTCAATGTGCCGAGTGTGGCAAAAAATTTAGAGAACGTGGAAAAATAATAAGGCACATGTTAGTGCATTCAGGTGATAAACCTCATAAGTGTCCAGAGTGTGGGAAGAGATTCAATGAGCGTGGAAGTATGAAGAGGCACAAGAAGATACATGCAGATAATAGGCTAAACACTTCATGTGTGGAAGATAGTTAAGAGAATGTTGAAGGATAATGAGGCACATAATGGGGGTCCGTCTAATTACCACAAGCTACACAAGCTTCAGAAAGCTTCCTGGCAATACGTTAGTAATGAAAAATATGATATGTTAGGTTAGGCTGCCCTAACCTAACCTAACCTACCTAACCTAACCTAACCTAACCTAACCTAACTTAACCAAACCAAACTTAACCTAACCTAACCGATGCTTGGATCGTCGACTTGATTTGGCGTCACCAGCTTTTTATTTTCGCCTAATTTCTTTATAAAAAGATACTTTTTCAGATTAAAATTATGTTTTTTCGTGTTGTACATTCAGCACCAACATTATAATGAGTAAATATATCATATTTATTCATTACTAACGTATTGCCAGGAAGCTTTGTGAAGCTTGTGTAGCTTGTGGTAGCTTGTGGTAATTAGACGGACCGCATAATGGTATATTAATTTACCTTTAATCTACCAGTGTGGGATCACAATGTCAGTTGGATGTTCTTCGAAGGTAATTCTATTTTGTTTGAGAAATACACTTCACCATGAAAGGTAAAGATCTGAAGATATTTTATTATATTGTTCTTTTATGAATGTTAGATGACCAAGCTGTCACTATAGGAAATCTCAAAATTGCTGATAAGTATAGAAATATCTCTTTGATTTAGCAAAGGTAAAACAAAGCTTTAAATGTTTTTCTTCATATTTATGTAAATAATGTGCTTCCTTTTTTTGCTTTCTATGGAAATTTATTTAAAATGTAATATACTCTGTAGCTAAGTTATGGACATTTTTGTTGTAATATTATTTAGCATTGGAGTTGGTGAAGAAGACAATCTGAGACGTACTTAAGGTGAGACCATTTGATTGGTAAGGAAATGTATATTAATTAAGGAATTTTCTCATCAGATTCATATGCAAACTGATGTCCATTTTTTATTTTTTGTTTAGGCCTATTTATGAGTTCTACTCTTGATTATAAATATTTCACCGAAGAGTATATTGAAGGCTGATTGGCATTTATAGCTGTCAGTCAAGTTAATATGAAATTTAAATTTATATTACTCTAGAAATTTATCACTCTAAATTTACCAGAAATTTATTACTCTAGCCTAACTTTATCAGTTATGCTGTAATTGTATGGGAATAATGCTTTACCTGATTTACCTGAGGGCCACTAACCCGAGTGGCCTCGATGAGAACAGGAAGTCGTCGGCTTGTTCACGGTTCCCTTCTCCCTCCCAGTTTGCCTTCATGATTTTTTCCAGATATATTTTGAAATTCAGCACAGTTTTTGCAGTTATGGCTTTGGTGGGTCGGCAGTTCCATCGATCAATAACCCTGTAGGTGAAAAAGCCTGATTCAAATTCAAATTCAAATTTTTATTCAGGTAAAGTACATACATACAAGGTAAGATACAAAAGTTGATGGACTTATAGATAGAGCTAGTACATACAATGCCTAAAGCCACTATTACGCAAAGCGTTTCGGGCAGGAAAAACACTAAGACTAAAACTTAATACTAATTGAGATTAAAGTATAAATTGTCTTAAGAAAAAAAATGGGAAAAAGGGGAGGGGAAACATGGCAGAAAAAAAACAAAAATACAATTTGATCAACAAACAGCATTGTTTAAAATAGAAGATATGGGTTGACATTTTGGGGGTGAGGTAGGTTACACTGAGTTAATTAGGTAGTACTTAGTTTTTATCTTAAACTGGTTGGGAGAGGTACAGTCTTTAACATAATTGGGAAGGTCACTCCACATTCGAGGTCCCTTGATTTGTAAAGCATTTCTAGTTTGACTAAGTCGTACTCTTGGAATATCATATAGGTATTTGTTTCTGGTGTGGTGCTCATGGGATCTGTTACAACCTTCTAGGAAGCTTTTAAGGACAGGATTGACATTACAGTTCAGCATTTTATATATATAAAATACACATGAGAGGATGTGCAGGGACTTAATATCTAACATATTCAGAGATTTGAGTAAGGGTACCGAGTGATGTCTGGGGCCAGAGTGAGATATTGTCCTAATAGCAGCTTTGTGTTGAGTAATTAGAGGACATAAATGATTTTGGGTAGTAGAACCCCAAGCACAAATACCATAGTTGAGATAAGGACCACCACACCAGAAACCACCAGAACCAGAAACCACCAGAAACCACCAGAAACAAATACCTATATGATATTCCAAGAGTACGACTTAGTCAAACTAGAAAAGGCAATGTACAGGATCTGGGTGTACTCATGTCGGAAGACCTTACCTTTAAAGAACACAATAAAGTAGCCGTCACAACTGCAAGAAAAATGACAGGTTGGATAACAAGAACTTTTCACACTAGAGATGCTATACCGATGATGATACTTTTCAAAACGCTTGTGCTCTCTAGAGTGGAGTACTGCTGCACAATGACAGCACCTTTCAAAGCTGGAGAAATTACTGACCTGGAGAGCGTGCAGAGATCCTTTACTGCTAGAATCCACTCAGTAAAACATCTAAACTATTGGGACCGACTAAAGAGCCTAAAACTGTACTCCCTTGAGCGCAGGCGGGAGAGGTACATAATAATTTACACGTGGAAAATATTAGAGGGGCTGGTCCCAAACCTGCACACAGAAATAACATCACATGAGACCAGAAGACATGGCAGGATGTGCAGAATACCCCCGTTGAAAAACAGAGGTGCAACTGGTACTCTGAGAGAGAACTCTATCAACATCAGAGGTCCGAGACTGTTCAACACGCTTCCACTACACATAAGGGGCATAACTGGCCGACCCCTCACAGTGTTCAAGAGAGAACTGGATAAGCACCTCCAAAGGATACCTGATCAACCAGGCTGTGACTCGTACGTCAGGCTGCGAGCAGCCGCGTCCAACAGCCTGGTTGATCAGTCCGGCAACCAGGAGGCCTGGTCGACAACCGGGCCGCGGGGACGCTAAGCCCCGGAAGCACCTCAAGGTAACCTCAAGGTAAGGATAGATGAAGAATAATAGAGTGTCACCAGGGTAGGGCGAGGTACATAATATCTGATCTTAGAAAGAATGCCAAGTTTTTTAAACTTTTTTTTATATATTTAGAATGTGTCCCTGGATATTCAGCTTGCGGTCAATGAGAACACGAAGGAATTTGCCATCTACTTTATTACAAATTTGGGTATTGTTAATCCTGAGATTTATTTGATTTTAGGATTTATTGCCAAACAAATTATAGAAAGTTTTGTCAATATTGAAGGGTGAGTTTGTTGGCAGTTAGCCAGTGATGGACTCTATTTAGTCAGGACTGGAGTAAATGAAGGTTGTGTCGTCAGCAAATAGAATTGATTTGAGATGTTGGGAGGCATTTGGAAGGTTATTAATGTAGATGAGAAAGAGGAGAGGGCCAAGAATGCTGCCCTGGGGAACACCAATGTTGATGGGTAGGGTGGGAGAAATTGAATTATTCACAGAAACATACAGGAGCCTGTCAGTAAGGTAAGACTTAATGTACTGCAGGGAATGACTCTGACTCCATAATGTTGTAATTTAAGAAGAAGGTTTTGGTGGTTAAGTGTCAAAAGCCTTACATAGGTCTACAAATAACCCAACAGGGAACTCATTTTTATCAAGAGCTGTATGTATCAAGTTAATCATACTAATAAGTGCATCGTTAATGCTTTTTTGGGGGTCTGAAGCCATATTGACAAGAGCTAAGTATATTGAGTTTGGCTAGATAAGAGTAAAGCTGCTTATAGATTAGTTTTTCAAATATTTTTGACAAGTTTGGCAGAATTGATATAGGTCTGAAGTTGTTAACATCAGTGGGATCACCACATTTGTGGACAGGGGTTACTCTCGCTTTTTTTTAGAATATCTGGAAAGGTTTGGAGTTCAAGTGACTTCTTGAAGAGCAATGCAATGGCAGGAGCTAAAAATCTGGAGGCTTTTTTGTAAATAAGAGTTGGTATCTCCTCAAGGGCACTAGACTTGGTTTTAAGGGAAAGGATTATGTCAGTAACATCAGTGGAATTAGTAGGCATTAGGTACAGAGACTGTGGATAGTTTCCTGTAAGATAGTCCTGAATATTAGTACTGGAAGATGGAATATCATTTGCAAGGGATGACCCAATGGAAGAGAAGAACCTATTGAACTCAAGAGCAGTGTCAGAGGCTGAAAGCAGACCATCATTATCTGACAAGAGTATTGGTTTGTTATTTATAATCTTCTTTGATCCCAATATTTGAGAAATTGTGCTCCATGTTTTCTTAATATTGCCCTTTGTGTGAGTAAATTTATCTTCGTAGTATTTACTTTTGGCTCTCCTAATTTTTTTAGATAGCAATGATGAGTAATTCTTTGAGAATTCTTTGGAGACGATTCCTAACCTATACTTCTTCACAAGTTCATGTTTTTTATTAATGGATTAAGTATCCCCTTTGTAAGCCAAGATTGTTTAGCCTTTTAGTTGTGACTTGTTTCGTTAGCATAGGACAGTGGGTGTTATAAAGGCCAAGAGTTTTTTGAAGAAATGATTGCACTGATAGGTTGATGACCCCTATGTTCCCTAATTCAGATTCCCAGTTGATATTAGCAGCAGCAACTATAAAATTACCTATAACAGTTTCATTGTGCAGCCTAAAGCTTATCTCCCTTGCATCTAGAGGTGGTTTGTTAATGTTGGTTATGGAGAAATGTGGGGTAATGGTCTGTAGTGCTATCGATGATTATCTCTGAACTAAGTGGAGAGGTTATGTTGGTCCAGATGTGATCAAGAGCCGTGGTCAGCAGTTCCATCGATCATAACCCCTGTCGGTGAAAAAGCCTGATTTGAAGTTATATTAGCCTGATTGGCAATTATATTATCCTGACTGTCAATTTATAAAAAAAATTATATCAAAGAGATATTTATTTATGTTGTTGGTGCTTGTGGGTTCTATTACGTCTATCAATGGACAGTTTCAAATCAGGGTTAGCATTTAGGAACAAAGTTTTTTACTTGTAAATAGCACAAGAGAATGTGTAGAGCGAGTGTATATGTAGCATGTCCAGGGATTTAAACAGAGAGGCTGTGTGTTGTTTGAAGACAGTTTTATTGTTCTTATAGCAGATTTTCGTTGGGTGATGATGGGCTTGAGGTAATTTGCAGTGGATGAATGAACGCCATGCATAGATACTGTATGTTGAGATACCAACCCTATTTTACAAAAAAGCCTCTAGATTTTTAGCTCCAGCCATTGCATTGCTCTACAACAAATTATTTGAACTCTAAGCCTTTCCTGATATTTTGAGACAAAAGCAAGAGTAACCTTAGTCCATAAAAGCAGCAATCTCACTGAAGTCAACTATTATAGACCAATATCAATTCTGCTGATTTTGTCTAAAATATGTTAAAGAGTTAATTTATATGCAGCCGTACTCCTATTTATACTTAGTTCTTGCCATAATGGCTTCAGGCACAAAAAAAACAATCATGCCCAGTTAGTATGATTAATTTCATTTATGCAGTTCTTGGAAAAAATGAGTACCTTTTTCATATATTTGTTGACCTACATAAGACGTTTTGACACTAAACACATTAGCTTTCTTAAATTGCAACATTAAACGGAGTAAGAGGTCACTCCTTCCAATACAGTACCTACAATCTTACCTCAGTGACAATCTCCAGTATGTCTCTGTGAATAATTCCAATTTTCCCACTCTACCTATTAACACTGGTGTCCCACCGGGCAGTATTCTTCGCCCTCTCGTCTTTTTCATCTCTCCTTACCTTTCCAGCCCGTTGCCATCGTGAAGGGGCTAAGTTGGCGGATGCTAGAGTGTGATGCTCCATGGGACAGTGTTCTCTGTCCTTTTGAAGCCTTATGCTCCTGCTGCCTTCTTCACTAATTGTGCTGAATGCTTTTTCCTACTATGTTTAATATTTCCTTCGCAATTCTCCTTTTAATTGCTATTTCCCAGCGACTTTTTGCTATTCTTGATCATTCTTTTAGATGTTGTCTTCTGTTTTGACACTGGGTGTTAGGTGAGGCACAGTCTCTCGCCCGTAAAACTGTGGTACCCGAAATTGTTGAGCAAAGGGACACTTTTATTGTCACTCTTTTCCTTCGTTGTTGAGCCCAATCTTGACAGACTGATGGTTCTTAAAATGATGATTGGGGGGGGGGGGCACATCTTATCGGGTGTCCTATCCTCTAATTGCGGCGCCATGGTGGGTATGGGGGCTTGTTTGTTGATGAAATGATTACCTGTTCATTTACATGCTGATATCTGACCCTTATTTTTAACTTCTCAGATGTGGGGTGGGAGACCAGGCCCCCAAGTCGGACTGTGATGGAAAGCCGGGCTCTGTAGCCCCCTGCTACTTTGGTCCCAGACCAAGCAGCTCTGGACTTTCCCTGCTCGATACCCGCTTGATGGTGTTTTGGGAGTTCTTCTAGTCCTCGAGGCCAGGCTTGACTTGTTAGAGCTTGGTCTACCAGGTCCCTACTACCCCTCTCTGCTCCTCTTCTACCTCTGTGGCAGGGTTGAGCCCCAAGTCCCCAGTGATGACCACCTCATCACATGGAGTGACTTCATCTTTCATTGTAACAACTGCGCCTTTTACCCCCCCTCCTCTTACTGGGGATGCTCGGTGCCATCCTCTCCTCAGTCACATTCGCACGATTCCTTCCGGTTCTAATACCTTCCAAGCTTTGTTTTGTCCTGCTACATGGACTAAGTATTTTAATCTCGGTCATGTTAATTCTACTCGTCCTGATGATTAATTCATCCATAAACACCTAGTTGATACCTGGTTGATGGGGTTCTGGGAGTTCTTCTCCTCCCAGAGCCCGGCCCGAGGCCAGGCTTGACTTGTGAGAGTTTGGTCTCTTAGGCTGTTGCTTGCAGCAGCCTGCAAGCCCACATACCCACCGCAGCCCGGTTCATCCGGCACTCCTTGGAGGAAACTTTCTAGATTCCTCTTGAAGATGTCCACGGTTGTTCTGGCAATATTTCTTATGCTCGCTGGGAGGATGTTGAACAACTGTGAACCTCTGATGTTTATATAGTTCTCTCTAATTGTGCCTATGGCACCCCTGCTCTTCACTAGTTGTACTCTGCATTTTCTACCATATCGTTCACTCCAGTATGTTGTTATTTTACTGTGCAGATTTGGGACCTGGCCCTCCAGTATTTTCCCACTTGTATATTATTTGATATTTCTCCCAATGTCTTTCTAGCGAGTGCATTCGGAGAGCTTTGAGACGATCCCAATAATTTAGATGCTTTATCTCGTTTATGTATCCCGTATATGTTCTCTGTACTCCCTCTATTTCAGCAAACTCTCCTGCTCTAAATGGGGAAGTGAATACTGAGCAGTACTCAAGACGAGACAGCACAAGTAATTTGAAGAGTACAACCATTGTGATGGGATCCCTGGATTTAAAAGTTCTCGTAATCCATCCTATCATTTTCTTGGCTGCCGCAATATTTGCTTGGTTATGCTCCCTAAAATTTAGGTTGTCAGACATCATTATTCCCAAATCCTTTACATGTTTCTTTCCTACTATGGGCAAATTTGATTGTGTTTTGTACCCTGTATTATGTTTAAGGTTCTCACTTTTACCGTATCTGAGTACCTGGAATTTATCGCTGTTAAACATGTTATATACTGTTGCCCAGTCGGAAACTTTATTAATATCTGCTTGTAGTTTTTCAATATCATCAGCAGAGGTAATTTTCAAGCTGATTTTTGTGTCATCTGCAAAGGATGATACGAAGCTGTGCCTTATATTTGATTCTATATCTGATATGAGAGTAAGGAAAAGCAGTGGTGCAAGGACTGTACCTTGAGGTACTGCAGCTTTTAAACTGCACTTGGACTCGATTTTATATGGTTGACTGTTACTCTGTGTTCTGTTCGACAGAAAACCGAGTATCCAGCATCCTACTTTACCAGTTATTCCCATTGACCTCATTTTGTGTGCTATCACTTCATGGTCACATTTATCGAATGCCTTTGCGAAATCCGTGTATACCACATCTACACTCTGTTTTTCTTCTAATGCCTCAGTGATTTTGTCGTAATGGTCAAGTAGCTGTGAGAGGCATGATCTTCCTGCTCTAAATCCACATTGGCCTGGATTGTGGAGGTCATTGGTCTCCATGAAACTAGTGACCTGACTCCTGATCACTCTCTCAAATACAGTACTTTTATTATGTGGGACGTTAGTGCAACTGGTCTATAATTCTTTGCCAATGCTTTGCTACCTCCCTTGTGTGGAGGGGGCTATGTCTGCTGCTCTAAGCGAGTCTGGTATCTCCCCGTGTCCAAGCTTTTTCTCCACACTTTACTGAGTGCCTGTGCTACTGGCACTTTGAATTTCATTATAATTATTGAATTCCATGAGTCAGGACCCAGGGCTGAGTGCATTGGCATATTGTCAATTTCTCTTTCAAAACCTGCCACGCTCGTGTTGATATCAGTTATATTTACAGGGGTTTGGATATCACGCATAAAGAAGTTGTCCGGATCTTCCACTTTCATGCTCTGTATCGGGGTGCTAAACATGTCCTCATTTTGTTTTTTTTAGGATTTCACTAATTTCTTTGTCATCCTCAGTGTATGAACCTTCACTAGTACAAATAGGTCCAATACTGGCAGTGGTTTTGCTTTTGATTTAGCATATGTGAAGAAATATTTTGTTTTTTTCTTTATTTCTTGAATTGCTTTCTGTTTTAGTTGCCTTTCTTCAATCTGATATGAATGATTCAGTCTCTGTTCGATTTCTTCAATCTCCATGTTTAAATTATTCCTTCTTTGTATGGCAAGTCGTATCTGCTTTAGTATTTCTGTTAACTTTTTTCTACTTTTGTAATGTCGTCTGCGTTCTCTTTCTACGTTGTACCTTGTGTAGGATTTTTATTACTTAAACATTTTCTCATTGAATGTTTGTAAATTCCGTTTTATTTTCTCCCAGTCTATCCTTTTATTATTAAAATTTAATTTATTGAATAGCCCTTCTAGCTTGTTGTTTCTCTTGGGTCTACTACCGTTATTAATGTTAGTTTGCACTTCAATGAGCTTGTGGTCCGAGTACGTAGTGTCTGAGACAGTAATGTCTCTGGTTAGCTCATCTTTGTTCGTGAATATGAGGTCCAGCGTGTTGTCACTCCTAGTTGGTTCTGTAATCTGCTGACTGAGAGAGAAATTGTCACAGAATCTCAGTACTTCTCTGATCTGTGATTGGTTATTTCCAGGTTGATTTCATGCTATAATATTATTGTTTACTATTCTCCATTGTAAACTGGGTAGATTGAAGTCTCCAAGGAAGATAATATCTGGTACTGGGTTTGCTAGGTTATGAAGGATATTTTCTATTTTGTGGATCTGCTCAGTGAATTCCTCAACTGTTGCATCTGGCAGTTTGTATATTAGAATAATAATTAGATTTATATTCCTTACTTGATTCCAAGTACCTCTACCACCTCATTGGTCAAGTTCAGGAGCTCTGTGCATGCCAGCTCCTCTTTAATATTCAGACCTACTCCTCCACTTGACCTAATTACTCTTACTTTAGTTGATTTGGTGGATACCTTTGTCACTTTTAACCCCACCCATACTGGTACACGTGTTTTTGCAGCTCCTTCTCGGGAAGCAGCTGTCCACTTAGCCTCGTTGTCCTGCATTGGGGAGACACCGGTTCGAATGTCAAAAATGCCTGGTTAAGTAAATGCCAGGATTGGCAGTTATTCTTCCATACCATGTAGCGTCTGGTGATAAGGAACTTAAAAGACTGCCATAAGGATATTAAACATATCCTTGAGGCCCAAGGCCATTCTATCCTCCAGATTAATATGTTACTCAACCCCCCTCGTGGTCGTCATGGCCAGTCTCTTTGTGTAATGAAAATCACTTTTGATAGGTCCCTTCCGTCTTCCGTAACTCTTGGTGCCAGATGCTCTGTTCAGGAGTACATCTGCTCTTCTCGCCTCTTCCCTCTGGTGTCGCCTTGTTGTGGTGAGGGACTCCTGTACACCTCCCTGGACTAGTGAGGGTTGCCTTTGCCCCCCTCTCCTGCTCCCTCTTTGTGTGTTGTACATGCAGATGGGCACAACGTAGGGACCTTGTGAGCCATCGGACTGCCCGCTGAAGGGGTAGCCCTGAGTGGATGGCTAGGTGTCCAGGCTGGGGCAATAAGGGGAGTGGGGTCTTTGCACCAGTGTGGGAGAATGAACGATGCAGTAGGACTTCCTGTTAAAATGGGGGGGGGGGGCACCGCTGGGGATGATGCACCCTTTCTGCACTGGCCCACGCTCGGCCTCCCTGGGTACCCTGGTAGGTGGTATCCCTTGGTTCCAGGCCCCAAACTTTTAGAAAGACTGCTGCATGGATGATGAAACGACTTCTCTTTCCCAGTCTCATGGGGGTGGGTGACTAGGCCCCTGAGTCGGACTGTGCTGGAAGACTGGGCTCTGTAGCCCCCGCTACATTGGGCCCAGACTGGACTACTCCTCCACTTCCCTCCCTCCTCTGTGGTAGGGTCGAGCCCTAAGCCCCCTGTGATGACTACCTCATCCCCTAGTGCGACTCCATCTCTCATTGTGACTACTGCGCCTTATGACCCCTCTCTCTCTCTAGGGGGTTCTCACCACCGTCCCTGCCACGGCCGCTCTCACATGCTTCCTTCCCATACCAATTGGTACCATGCCTTGTTTGGTCTTGCCACGTGGACTAAGTACTTTGACCTCCATCATTTAGATTCTACTCCTGACGATTTCTCCCTCCATAGGCACCTTGCGGATTCAGTAGATGCCTCCGTTACTTTTAATCCCAGCCATCTCGGTACACGTGTCGTTGTTGCTTTTTCTCAGGATGCAGCTGTCCGCTTGGCGGTTTTGTCCTGCATTGTGGTGACCCCTGTTCGGGTCTCCAAGAATACTCAGTTAAGTGCCAGTGTTGGCACTGTTCTCCTCCCACACCATGTTGCAACCGGTATTAGGAACCTCAAGGACTGCCACGAGGATATTAAACATGTTCTCGAGGCTCAAGGCCATTCTGTTCTCCAGGTGGACACGTTCACGACCCCCTCATGGCTGTCCCCGTCTGCCCATTCGGCTTGTGAAAATTACCTCTGATGGTCGGACACTTCCGCCCTCTGTTATTCTTGCTGGTGCCAGATGCTCCATTCAGGAGTACATACCCTCTTCTCGGCTTTGTAATAAGTGCTGGAAGTTCGGACATGGTGCCCTCAAATGCTCCAGTACTCTCTCTCTGCCCCATGTGTGGGAACGAAGGTCACTCTTAAGTCGGAGAGCACTTCTCCCCAGGCTCGCTGCCTCAATTGTGGTGAGGCCCACTCTACCTTCTCCCGCGCGTGTATACATTACAAACTTGAGGCAGCCGTCTTCAACTTAAAGCACTGGGAACGTTTGTCTTTTCATGAGGCGTGGCGCTAAGTTCACTGTACTACCCTTTCGCTGGTGTCTTTTATGCTCACGTGTTGCGCTCTTCCCTCCTCATCCTTCCGACCTTCCTCAGTCTCACAACAGTTTCCAGGCCTTAGACCCAAACACGCCCACCGCCTGCTCCCCTGTTCCTTTACATTTTGTCCCGAAGGGTCCCCCTCCTGGTTCTCTGTCTGGGGTTCCCTCATCTTTCTACCCAGTCTGTCATGTCTCCTGTGTCTTCTTTCTCATCTCCCTTTGAGCCTCCTTCCCATCCTTCTCCTCCGTCTCTTAGCTCTCCACGCCGCCTGTCTGTGCGGGCTGATGTCCATCCTTCTCCTAGCGATCATCGTGTTTTTCGCTCTCATTCTTCTTCTGTTGAGACGTTTAAGTCTGTTGCCCAGTACGTTTCTGCTGGAACACTTGTCTTTCTGAGTCAAAAGCGAAAGCCTGGCTTATCTGCCTTCTCCCCGGCTGGTAAGAAAGCTTCACTTTCATCCTCACCCCCCTACCTCTGACTCTATCGCTCCACCCCTCCCATTTCGGTGGTCGAGCCCCCTGTTCCTGCTATGGAGGTTTCTTTGGCCCCTGCTAGCCTCTCGATTGCTGCCCTTGCTGAGATGTGCTCCCCGGTTTCTGCCCCTCCTGCTGTCCTTGACAGTCCCTCTCTGTTGTTTCCTCCTCTGGACCCTGCGCATCCGCCTCTGGTCTGTCCTCCCACTCCCTTCCCCTCCATCCATACTCAGTTTACCCATTCCCCGTAACCCTGACTTAGCTGACCCTGATCCTGCGCTTCTTTGACATGCTGTGTTCCTTTTTAACTTTTGTTTCTTCATTGTTCTCTGTTCCTGTCCTTTCTCTTTTTGTTGATGTCTATTCTTCAATGGAATATTCGTGGATATTACGCCAATTTCCATGAATTCCAACTTTTGATTTCACAGTTTTCTCCCCTTTGTGTCCGTCTCCAGGAGCCGATGCTTGGTGCTCATCCTGGTCGCTTCCATGACTATTCCTTTCTCTCCCCCCCCCTCCCTTCAGCTTTTGCTGGGGCCTATAACTCTCCTGCTCTTGATTCATTCTGAAGTTCCCTTCATCCCCTTACTTTTTCCATCACCTTTCCAATGTTCTGTTGCCCTTGTCTTTGTGCATAAATGGTACACAGTTTGTTTCATTTTTCCCCCAAATGTGCTGCTTTATTTTCCTGATCTTAAACACCTAGTGGACTCCTTGCCAGAGCCCGTGCTCCTGCTGGGTCATTTCAATTGTCGACATACCCTCTGGGGTGATGTTCTGACAAACCCCCGGGGTCGCCTTCTGGAACCATTCGTCCTCTCTTCTTCCCTGTCTCTTCTGAATTCTGATGAGCCCACTGATTTGGACTTTCGGACTGCACCCTTTCCTGTCTTAATTTTTCTCTTTGCTCATTGTCTCTTTACTTGAATTTCACATGGTGGGTTCTTGATGACTTCCATGGCAGTGACCATTTCCCCATCCTTGTTACCTTTTCTCTTTTCACCCTCCCCTCTCCTTCCCTACGTGGCGGTTTGCCGAGGCTGACTGGCATCTATTTACCCTCTGTGCTACTCTCCGACCTTTCCATTCTGCTTCTCCCTGGCGCCCTCCTCCTTTTTCATGACACCGTCTTCGACGCTGCCCTCCACTCTATTCCTCGCTCTACTTCTCAGGGAACATGGAAGTGCGTTCCCTGGTGGAATGTGGACTGTGTTCAGGCTGTCTGCTATAAGCGTGCAGCCTTGAAGCGACACCGCCGCCAGCAGATGGCTGATTCTTGTCTTTTGTTTTGGAAGGTGAGTGCAGTGGCCCATACGACCATCTGTACAGATAAACGTGAGTGTTGGAGGTCTTATGTTAAAACCATTACGTCCGAAACTACTCTGCCGCAGATCTGAAAGTGTATTCGCAAGATAGCGGGTAAGTTTGCTCCTGATGTCTCACCGGTCCTCCACCTGCGTGGTACTCTTGTAGTGAACCCGTTGCAGGGTTGCGACCGAACTGGGTTCCCACTTTTTGTCTGTTAGCTCTGGTTCTCATCTTCCTCAATCTTTCCTTCTTCATAAGCCTGTTCTTGAATCTCGCCCTTTAGATTTCTGCACCCATCTCAGCCTTCCCTATATTGATCCCTTACCTCTCTCTGAACTTCAGTCTGCCCTGACCGTCTGTGGTTCTACAGCAGCGGGCTCCGATGGCATTCATTATGAGAAGCTTCGCCATCTCCCTTCGTGCACATCTCGGTATTTACTGAGTCTGTATAATTAGGTCTGAGAGTCGTCTTCAGTACCTGAGGACTGGCTCGATGCCGTTGTCCTCCCTGTTATGTTTCCAGGGTCTCTCGAGACATCCCCTAAGGACTTCCACCCTATTGCCCTGACGAGTTGTCTGCAAACTCTTTGAACGTATGGTTAACGTTTGTCTGATGTGGTTTTTTAGAACACTCACGACCTCTCCCCTTCTCAATTTGGTTTTCGCAAGTGCCGCAGCACAACAGATGTCCTGGTGAACTTGGAGGTCTGTATTCGAACTGCTTTTGCTGCGAAGACCTCTGAGTTGCCGCCTTCTTTGACCTGGAAAAGGCTTACGACACCACCTGGAGATATCATATTCTGTCACAACTTCATTCTTTTGGCCTTCGTGGTAATCTCCCTCTCTTCCTCCAAAGCTTCCTCTCTCGTCATTTCTTTTGAGTAAGGCTTGGTGCCACTCTCTCTGCCCCTTTTAGGCAATATGAGAGTGTACCCCAAGGTAGTGTTCTGAGCTCTACTCTTTTTCTAGTTGGCCTCAATGATCTTTTTTCCTCCCTTCTGGCATCTTCTCCGTTCTCTATGTCAACGATCTTACCCTTTGCTTTTCGGATGATGATTCGCCTCTCCTTCAACGGTGGCTTCAACTTGCGACTGATGCCATGTCATCTTGGGCCACTGATCATGGCTTCAAGTTCTCTATGTCTAAGACTTGTGCTATGACTTTTACTCAGAAGCATGTCGTTCTTTCAACCTCATTCGCTTTATGGTCATCCCCTTGTGTTCAGGGAGTCCGCTAAGCTTTTGGGTTAATCTTTGACACTCGTTTGTCTTAATCGCCTCATATCTCTTACCTCTGAGTTGAATGCTCTAAGACCCTTACCATCCTTAACCGTTGTGTTGCTCAGGGCTAATTAGCATTTGTCACCCACAGGCACATACCCCCCAAAAAAATTATTTTTTCTTCTAAACCTGTTAATTTGTGTTCTCTGATCATGGGAAAAATAATAAAAAAATCGTAAGTGGCATATATTGCTCGCTATAGGGCGGGGAAGTCTGACAAAAAAACGCATTGACTCACCGTGCGTCCCAGACGGTTTGTGCTCCCAGCTGCCAGGCCGGAGTGGCCACAAACAGATAATTACCTAATTATTTCAATGTCTCTGATTGATTTTTTGTAGTTTTTTGCTGTAATATTATTCAATAATGTGTAGTGTGATATATTTATATAATAAAATGAGTGAATCATCGCTGTACTCAAAATTATGGTGTGCATATTGTTGACTCAATTATTATGTTCATCAAACAGTGAACAAATACTTTGTCGGTTACTACACTATATGCACAGGTTATATATAAGTATTTGCATGTTTTGTTAACCATAACGAACCACTAAATTGGTATTATGAGTCAAAAAGCAACGAGCAGTGACCGCCACACACCAGCCAGCCACTCGCTGCCACTCACTCCCTCAACACCTCACGCATCCACATTCTGCTCCCACCATACTGTTTTTGCTTTTATTCACTATATACAGACGTTATATATAAGTATCTACATTCGTGTTCACCATAATGAACAACTAAGTTGGTATGCTGAGTGGCAGTGGCAGCCCGCCACTGCCTGCCACTTCCTCCCTCCCTCAACTCACCTGACTCACCCTCATTCTCCTCCCATAATACTGTTTTTGCTTTTATTCACTATATACAGATGTTATATATAATTATCTACATGTTTTGTTCACCACAACTTTACAACTAAGTTGATATAGTTAGTTCAGGCACTGAGAGATGTCCCTACACACAGTCAGCTGGCGGCTGCCTCCCTCACATATTCAAGGTCAGACGCACTAAAATTTCACTCCCACCAATACTGTTTGTGGTGTTATTACCCTATATACAGACATTATATATAAGTATCTACATGTTTTGTTCACCATAACTGTTTAACTAAGCCGGTATAATGCAAAAAAGAGCATAGTGGCCACCCCTACCAACATGACAAATCATGCAGATGTTGCCACCCCATCACCAAAATGGCTTCTTCCCCACACACTCCTTTGCTGTTATTACACTGTATATACATGTTATATATAAATATCTACATTCGTGTTCACCATAACGAACCACTAATTATGCTGAGTGGCAGTGGCAGCCCGCCACTGGCTGCCACTTCCTCCCTCCCTCACCTCACCTGACTCACCACCATTCTCCTCCCACTTCTCCCGTTTTTGCTTTTATATACAGATGTTATATATAAGTATCTGCATGTTTTGTTTACCATAACGAACAACTAAGCTGGTATAGTGAGGCCAGACAGTAAAAGGTGGTCACACAATGCTGAGGCCCTCACACTCCAAATTGAGGGGAATTTGGGAATTTGGCCCTCCAAATTGAGGGGAATTTGGCCCACGATTTAAAAAAAAAATGGCATCTGTTTTCAAGAGCCCTAATGAAGGCGAGGTGAACCTCGTGTATCCGCGGGTTGTTTAAATCTTGCATAGTACTCCATTACATCATATGATGGGATGTGCATTTTATTGCAAGTCACTCAACCCATCATATGATGTGTTGCGCAACTTAAGGGTTAAGGTTTTGTCCCATACTTCTTGGGGAGCTGATAGCCGCACGCTCCTCTCTTTACATTCGTCTCTCATCCTGTCTAAACTCGATTATGGTTGCCTTGCTTACTCATCTGCTTCTACTCTTCGCCCCTTCCTGTCCCGCTCGTTGTTGCCGTGGAGGGGCTTGGTGGGTGACTGCCGGAGTGTGATGCTCCTAAGGGCGGTCCCCTGTCTTTTTGTAGCCTTGTGCTCCTGCTGCTGTCCTCACAAATTTTGCTAGACACCTTTTCCTTTTCCTTTTGTTTCGTTTTTCTCCCCCCCCCCCCCCCTCTTCTCCTTTCTCGTTGTCATTTCCTGCTGTCCTTGTGCCTGTTTTTATCATTCTTTTGGCCTTCTTTTGTTTTGACACCCGGGTATTTGAGGAGGCATACTCTTGCACCCATAGAACTGTAGTACCCAACGTCTTGAGCGAGGGGAATCTTTTATTGTCAATCCCCCTTTCGTCACTGAATGTCATCTCGACGGACTGACGGTTCTTAACCATTAAACTGCGCATAGCGTATATATACGCCATGAGTAACATGTCCCACAGTGCGCATGACATATATATGCGCCATAGGGTGCCAGGCACGATTCAAATGACCCGAGGCTACATGGGGTTCCATTAGCTTCCTCAGGGCTCTTGTAAACAGACGCCATTTAAAAAAAAAATCGTGGGCATTATTCTCATGTGTGAGAGCCACAGTATTGTTGGAGCATCCAAAGCTGGCGCACGCAGCATGAGCGAACAGCATTGCTGTTCAGCTTGTGACCACAGCATCGCCGAAAAATGTCAAAATAAATATATAACTGCTATTATTTAGCGATGACAATATTACAGATGACCCCTGACTGATAAAAATTACCAGACTTGTGATAATAGCAGGATTGTTGTAATAATTAGTGCTGTGGGAGGAGTGATGCTAAGGGATGGAGGGAGATTGCATCGCTTACTGACTTGTGTGGTCACCTGTTATTGTCTGCATTCACCATACCAGCTCAGTGGTTATCTATGGTGGACACAAATGTAGATACTTATATATAATGTGTGTATTAGTGTAATAACAGCAAAAGGATTATGCTGGGAGGAGCCATATAGGTGACGGAGGTGACGTCGTCTGCATGATTTGTCTGGCTATGTAGAGGGTGGCCACTATGCTCATTATGTGTATGTAGTGTAATAACACTGCAAACAGTATTGTTGGGGAAAAAGTTTAGTGCATGTAACCTTGAATGAGTGAGGGAGCCGCCAGCTGACTGTGTGTGTGTGTAGCAACGACTCTTAGTGCCTGAACTAACTATATCAGCTTGGTTGTACAGCTGTGGTGAATAAAAAATATATACATACTTATATATAACGTCTATATATAGTGTAATAGCTCTGCAAACAGTATTGTTGGGGAAGAAATTTTAGTGCGTGTGAACTTGACTGAGTGCGGGAGGCAGCCGCCAGCTGGCTGTGTGTAGCGGAGTCTCTTAGTGCCTGAACTAACTATATCAGCTTAGTTGTACAGTTATGGCGAACAAAACATATACATACTTATATATAATGTCTGTATATAGTGTAATAACACCACAAATGGTATTGTTGGGGGAGAAAGTTTAGTGCATGTAACCTTGAATGAGTGAGGGAGCCGCCAGCTGACTGTGTGTGTAGCGACGACTCTTAGTGCCTGAACTAACTATATCAGCTTACTTGTATAGTTGTGGTGAACAAAACATGTAGATACTTATATATAACATCTGTTTATTGTGAATAAAATATAAAACAGGATGGTGGGAGGAAAAAGTGGGTGAGTGAGGCGTTGTTGAGGAAGTGGCAGTGCATGGCTGGCTGGTGAATGGCGGTCACTCCTCGTTACTTTTCGACTCTCAATACTAACTTAGTGGTTCGTTATGGTGAACAAAACATGCAGATACTTATATATAATGTGTGTATAAAGTGTAATAACAGCAAAACTATTTGTTTATTGTTTTATGAACATAATAATTGAATCACTAATATGCACACCATACTTTTGAGTATAGCAATTATTCACCACTTTTATTATATAAACATATCACAATACACACTATTGAATAATATTATTGCAAAAAACTAAGAAAAAATCAATCAGACATTGAAATAATTAAGTGATAATGTCTTTGTGGCAACTCCCACCTGTCAGCGCGGGTGCCGCTGACCGACTCTGACTACCGCTCTGTCAACGGCCACTTTTTTGTCAGACTTCCTCGGACTATTGCGCCCAAAATATGTAACCTACGTTTCCCCCCCCCCTACCCCCTTGCTCAGGGAACACATATTATCACTTTGAAAGACAAAATATTTTTATAGAATCTTTTTTTCATGCACACTGGGGTGTAAATCTCCTCAGGACCCCTTAGCAGCTTAAGGGTTAAGGTGGCGTTTGTGGGGCGTATACTCACGACGCATCCCTATTGGGCCCTGGCATAATCGGCAATAGCTTCTTGTTGGGTGTCCTGCCTCTAATTATTGCTCCATGGTGGGTAAGGGTTAAGGTGGCGTTTGTGGGGCGTATACTCACGACGCATCCCTATTGGGCCCCGGCATAATCGGCGATAGCTTCTTGTTGGGTGTCCTGCCTCTAATTATGGCTCCATGGTGGGTATGGGGGCACATTCGTGAATGAATATGTCTCTTTTCATCTTTATGTCTTTGAATGTTCCTCTTGTACCCCTCTCAGGCTCGTGGGGTGGGTGACCAAGCCCCCGGGTCAGACTGTATTGTAAGTCTGGGCTCTGTAGCTCCTGCTGCATTGGGCCCCAACCTTGCTCCTCCTTTGACCCTCCTGACTTCTCCCCTCGGCTCCCCTCCCTCCTCTGTGGTTGGGTCGAGCCACAAGCCCCCAGCGGTGACCACTTCGTCCCCTGGCGTGGCTCAGTCTCTCATGACTACTGTGCCTTTTAACCCCTCTCTCTCTCTGGGGTTCTCAACGTCGTTCGCGCCACGGCCGCACTTGCTCGATTCCTTCACGTACTGATGCGTATCAGGCCTTGTTTGGTCCTGCTTCGTGGACCAAATACTTTGATCTCCTCCCTCTTGATTCTACACCTCCTGACGATTTTTACCTCCATAGGCATCTTTTGGATTCCGTAGATGCCTCTGTTACCTTCAACCCCACTCGTCTCGGTACACGTGTCGTTGCTGCTCCTTCTCAGGATGCAGCTTCCCACTTGGCTGCCTTATCCTGCCTTGGCGAGACCCCCTGTTCGGGTCTCAAAGAAAGCTCGGTTGAATGCCAGTGTTGGCACTATTCTCGTCCCGCCCCATGTTGCAACTGGTGTTTGGAATCTGCAGGACACCGTGATGATATTCGGCATATCCTCGACGCTCAAGGCCATTCTTCCTCCAGGTAGAAACATTTTCTCGTCCCCCTCATAGTCATCGCCATCAACCCCTTTGGGTTGTGAAGATTACCTTTGATGGTAGGACCCTTCAGCCCTCTGTCATTCTTGCTGGTGCCAGGTGCTCTGTCCAGGAATACATTCCCTCTCCTCGGCTCTGTAATAAGTGCTGAAGGTTTGGGCATGGTGTCCTCCACTGCTCTGGAACTGTCTCTCTGTCCTTTGTGTGGGGGCAAAGGGCACTCTAAGTCGGAGTGCACTTCTCCCAAGGCTCGCTGCCTCAATTACGGTGAGGCATACCCTACCTTCTCCCGTGCATGTATACATTACAAGCTTGAGGCAGCCATCCTCAACTTGAAGCACTGGGAGCGTTTATCTTTTCTTGAGGCGAGGCGCTCCCACCTTATGCTAACGTCTCTTATGGTCGCGTGTTGCGCTCTTCCTCTTCTTGTCCTTCCCACCTTCCTCAAACTCAAAACCATTTCCAGGCCTTGGACCCTGATATGTCCACCGCCCCCTCTTCTGTTCCTTTGAATTCTGTCCCGAAGGGTCCCCCTCCTGGTCCTCTGTCTGGGATTCTCTCTTTTTTTCTGCCTGGTCTGTCATGTCTCTTGTGTCTTCTTCCTCGTCTCCCTCCGATCCTGCTTCCCATTCTCCTCCTCCGTCTATTGACTCTCCACGCTGCCTGTCAATACAGGCTGATGTCCATCGCTCTCCCAACGACCGTCGTGTATGCTCTTGTTCAGCTTCTCCTGTTGAGACGCTGGAAACCGTTGCCCAGTATGTAGTTGTTGGGACACCTGTTTCTTTGAGCCAGAAGCGTAAGACTGGCTCCTCTCCTTCCTCCTCCCTAGCGGGTAAAAAGGCTTCGCTTTCTTCCTCACCCCCTACTTCTGATTCTCTCGCTCCGTCCCCTCTCGTTTCTGTGGTTACGCCCCCTGTTCCGGCTATGGAGATCTCTTTGGCCCCTGCTTCCCTCTCGGTTGGTGCCCTTGCTGAGGTCCATTCCCTGGTTTCTGCCCCTCCTGCTGCTGTCCATGACCTAGGTTATCCCCTTCTCTTCTTCCTCCGGATCCTACTCGTCCGCCCCTGGTCAGTCCTCTAGCTACCTTCCCTCCTTCTTTACTCAGTTTACCCATGCCCCCCTAACCCTGACTTCGCTGACCCTGATCCTGCGCTTCTTTAATGTGCTGTGTTGCCTTTTTGCCTTTGTTTCTTCGTTGTTCTCTGTTGCTGTCCTTCTTCTCGTCGATGTCTATTCTTCAATGGAATGTTTGAGGTTATTTCGCCAATTTCCTTGAACTCCAGCTTCTGATTTTGCTGTTTTCGCCCCTTTGTGTCTGTCTCTAGGAGCCGATGCTTGGTGCTCGTCCTGATCGCTTTTGTTGCTATTCCTTTCTCTCTCCCCCCTAGATGTTGCTGGGGCTTCTAACTCTTCTGCTCTCTTCATTCGCTCTGATGTTCCCTTTGTCCCCTTACTTTTTCCTTCGCCTCTCCATTGTTCTGCTCCTCGTATCTTTGTGAGGAAATGGTACACCGTTTGTTCCATTTATCTCCCCCGAGTGTTCCACTTTCTCTTCCCGATCTGAAACACCTACTGGACTCCTTGCCAGAGCCTGTGCTCCTGCTAGGTGATTTCAATTGTCATCATTCCCTTTGGGGTGATGTTCTAACGAACACCCGGGATCGCCTTCTTGAACCGTTCATCCTCTCTTCTGAATTCTGGTGAACCCACACATTTGGACTCTCGGACTCGCACCCTTTCCTGTCTTGATCACTCTGTTCGTCTTCTCTTTATTTAGATTTCACGTGGCAGGTTTTTGATGACCTCCATGACAATGACCATTTCCCTATCCTTGTTACTTATTTCTCTTTTCACCCTCCCCCTCTCCTTCCCTAGGTGGCAGTTTGCTAAGGCAGACTGGAACCTATTTACCCTCAGTGCTGCTCTCTCTGACCTCTCCCTTCTGCCTCTTCCTTGCTTCCTCCTTCTTTTTCATGACACCATCTTCGATGCTGCCCTCCGCTCTATTTCTCACTCTTCCATTCAGGGCCCACGAAAGTGCATTCCATGGTGGAATACAGACTGTGCTCGGGCTGTCTGCTGTAAGTGTGCAGCCTGGAAGAGACACCGCCGCCGGCAGATGGCCGATTCTTTTCTTTTATTTTGGAAGGTGAGTGCGGTGGCCTGTAGGGTCATCCGTATGGCTAAATGTGAATGCTGGGCGTCTTATATCTCCATTATTACGTCCGACACTCCTCTGCCGCAGATCTGCAAGCATGTCCGCAAGATAGCGGGTAAGTTCGTTCCCGATGTCTCACCGGTCCTTTATCTCCTTGGTACTCTTGTGGCGGACCCGTTGCAGGTCGCTATCGAACTGGGTTCCCACTTTTCTTCTGTTAGCTCTGGTTTTCATCTTCCCCAATCTTTCCTTCTTCATAAACCTGTCCTTGAATCTTGTCCTTTGGATTTCTAAACTCATCTTCGCCTTCCCTATAACGATCCCTTCTCTCTCTCTGAACTTCGGTCTGCCCTGGCCCAATGCAGTTCTACAGTAGCGGGCTCCGATGGCATTCATTATGAGATGCTTCACCATCACCCTCCATGCACGTCTCAGTATTTACTGAGTCTGTATATAATCAGATCTGGAAGTTATCGTCTGTCCCTGAGGAATGCCGTTGTCCTCCCTGTTCACAAACCAGCGTCTCTGGGCACATCCCTTTAGGACTTTCACCCTATTGCCCTCTCAAGTTGTGTCTGCAAACTCTTTGAACGTATTGTTTAACGTTCATCTGATGAGGTTCTTTGAACACTATCATCACCTCTCCCCGTCTCAATTTGGTTTCCACAAGTGCCGCAGCACAACAGATGTCCTGGTGAACTTGGAGGTATATATTCGTACTGCTTTTGCTGCGAAGGCCTCCATTGTTGCCGTCCTTTTTGATCTGGAAAAGTCTTACGACACCACTTGGCGATATCATATGCTATCCCAGCTTCATTCTTTTGGCCTTCGTGGTCATCTCCCTCTCTTTCTCTGCAGCTTCCTCTCTCGTCGTTCCTTTTGGATGAGGCTTGGTACCGTTCTCTCTGCCTCTTTTCAGCAATACGATGGTGTGCCTCAGGGAAGTGTTCTGAGCACTACTCTTTTTTCTGGTTGTCCTCAACGGTCTTCTTTCCTCTTTTCCTTCAGGCGTCTTCGCTCTTTATGTCGACGATCCTACCCTTTGCTGTCAGGGTGATGATTCGCCTTTCCTTCAAAGCCGGCTTCAACTTGTGATTGATGCCGTGTCGTCTTGGGCCACTGATCGTGGCTTCAAGTTCTCTACATCTAAGACTTGTGCTATGACTTTTTCTTGGAAGTGTGTCGTTCTTCGTCCTTCTTTGTCTCTTTATGGTCACCCCATTGTGTACAAGGATTCTGCTAAGCTTTTGGGGTTGATTTTTGACACTCGTTTGTCTTGGTTGCCCCATATCTCATACCTCCGTGTTGAATGCTCTAAGGCCCTTACCCTCCTTTGGGTATTGTCCCATTCTTCTTGGGGAGCAGATAGACGCACTCTACTTGCTTTACATTCTTGTCTCGTCCTGTCTAAGCTCGATTATGGTTGCCCTGCTTACTCATCTGCTTCTTCTTCTACTCTTCGCCATCTTGATGCTTTGCACCATACTGAGTTGCGCCTCAGTTCTGGTGCTTTTCATTCGACTCCCGTTCTCAGCTTGTATGTTGACACTAGCTTCCTATCTCTCCAGGACCACCGTGATCGCTACTGTCTTCGCTATCTTGCACGGTCCTTGCAATATCCTTCCTCTCGCCTCTGTCGTGCTTTAAGTTTTACCCCCTCCTGCGGTTCCTATTCCTCTTCACCACCTCCCTATTTCTGTCCGGGTATCTCGCTTACAGGATTCTCTTTCAGTTAGTATTTCTACTCATGTTGTTCCTTCTTTGCCCCCTGTGGAGAGTCCCCCTTCCGCAGTTTTGTACATCCTTAACCACCGTGCTGAGCCGAGTTTATTGTGAAATTACCCCGGTGCGGTGCGCATGAAATAAAGTATTCCCCCAATTTTTTTTTTCTTTGTAAAATGATACATTCCCTTCCCTGAACATGTCTATGTAAAAATAAATACCAAATTCCACTTACTTTGGCTGTGGGGACGTGGACAAGGTGCGCTGTGATGTCATCAGGGCCTGGTCGCCCGTGTGTGAATCGCCCAGACGCAGTTGCGTGGACCATTCAAGCACCGGGTGTTGCCACAAATATATTTTGAATTATTTGTTTTATGTATTTCCGATGCGGTTTTATTTGTTTTTTTATCGTATATGATGCATATTTGTGTCCTTTACAATATGTATACAGTAGAACGTTCATGATGTTCCATGGAACTGTGATACATGTGTCAGTAATGTGTCCACAATAAATGGTTATTGTTGCAATATTACAATATGTACAGTTTCCACACAATATTTACACAGTAACACACTGTATTACACACTCAGTACTTCGGAAGTGAGTAATAATCAACGAAGTAATCCATGGTACACAGCGCAACTTCCCTCTCAGTGCACCAGGTACAGATAAATTTTCGCTTCCTGTTTCTTCATTCTGTGTGCTTGCAAATAATGCACTCAGGTACACTCTTGGCTTTAGTACTTGTAGGTTGTATGTAGCCAAGCTTGTAAAGCATAAGGTAGTATTGAAAAGATTATAGGAAAAGGTAAATTTGTAAGGTAGTCTAGAAAAAATCGCTTTGTATGGTCCCACACAGGAAGAGATTCAGCTAGCCTCAAAAAGTGTCCATCAGTCAGGAAGAGATTCAGGCATTCTTGAAAATATCTAGAAAATACCACCATGGAAGCCACTAACACTGTTCATCTATGCTACTTGTATCAGATAAATCATCACTGAATGCAGAAAATGATTCATCTATGTATCATCTAAATAAATTCTCTATCATCTAAATATATCAACATCTCCAAGACAGTTGGTATACTCTCCAAAATCAGATATTATGTTCCTAACTCTGCTCTCCTCTCACTATATTATGCACTAATCTACCCCTATCTTAATTATGGTATCTGTGCATGGGGTTCTACCACTGCAAACCACCTTAAGCCCATCATCACACAGCAAAAATCTGCTATCAGAATAATAACTAACTCTGCTTTCAGACAACACTCAGCTCCCTTGTTTAAATCTCTAAACTTGCTAAATATTAACTCCCTCCACACATTCTCTTGTGTCAACTACATTTACAAAACCCTGTTCTTAAATGCAAACCATGCTCTGAAACTCTCCCTGGACAGATGTAATAGGACCCATTATCACCACACCAGAAATAAATATCTCTTTGATATCCCCAGGGTCAAACTTAATCTGTGTAAACACTCTATGCAAATTAAGGGACCTAGTCTATGGAACTCACTCCCTAGTGAATTGAAAAACTGTAAAACTTTTGCCTTATTTAAAAGCAAAACCAAAAAGTACCTAACTTCATCTATTTAGTTTCCTACACTGAGCTTTAATTTGCTCTGTACCTAGTGGTACCCAATCTCCTAATTTTTATGTAATATCAAACAACCTTATCATTGTGTTCATTGCTGTCTTCTTTTATGTGCTAGCCATATGCTGTATTGTGACTACCAATTTTTGTCAACTACCATTCAAGCTGTCATTGCAATCAATCTTATATTGTTTCTGCTGTATTGTGCCTACCAATTTGTTGTCAACTACCATTTTAAGCTGTCATTGCAATCAATCATAGCTACCTATGTGCTTTAATATACTGTACCTATAATTTTCTCTCATCTTTTTTTTTTTTCATTCCATGTAATCTGTTATCATTTTTTTGTCTATAAATTTTGCAAGTATTTACCTCCTTAAAATTTTCTTAGATTAAGGACCTGCCCGAAACGCTGCGCGTGCTAGTGGCTTTACAAGACTGTAATTACCATAATTGTATCCTCACATTCCTTATGTACATTCTTGTATATGCATAAATAAATAAATAAATAAATAAATATTAATTGGCTGTTGATTGCTGGTGTTGACTTCTTAGTGTGTAGTGCCTCGCAGATATCAAGCCACCTGCTATCGCTGTATCTATCGATGATTTTTGTGTTTTTTGTTAATTAACACTTTCGCCTGGGCATGACGCAGCAGTGTATCATCCGTTTACTGTCGGTAATGCCGGGGATGACGCAGCATTGCGTCATTGTATATATATATATATATATATATATATATATATATATATATATATATATATATATATATATATATTATTAAATATGACCGAAAAAGTAAGATTAATAATTCTAAAACAAATTTTCTCAATCTTTCGTACATTTCTCTTCACGAATTTTCCCAATCTTTCGTACATTTCTCTTCACTGTTGGTGGTAATTCAAAAATCAATTCTCCAAAATTCATTTTTATTTCTAGTCTGACGCGACACTTGAGCGCGTTTCGTAAAACTTATTACATTTTCAAAGACTTTAGTTTACACATACACAACTGAATAGAACTTACACATCTCCGATTTGTTTATATCTACATTTGAGTGAGGTGGATGGGGGTGAGGTGGTATTTAATAGGGTATTAAATTCATCAACACAAGACAGAACACGAAACAATGGGTATTGAATAGAAGTGATTGTAGAAAGCCTATTGGTCCATATTTCTTGATGCTTCTATATTGGAGCGGAGTCTTGAGGTGGGTAAAATATAGTTGTGCATTAATTGGCTGTTCATTGCTGGTGTTGACTTCTTAATGTGTAGTGCCTCGCAAACATCAAGCCGCCTGTTATCGCTGTATCTATCGATGATTTCTGTGTTGTTTACTAGGATTTCTCTGGCGATGGTTTGGTTGTGGGAAGAGATTATATGTTCCTTAATGGAACCCTGTTGCTTATGCATCGTTAAACGCCTAGAAAGAGATGTTGTTGTCTTGCCTATTTACTGGGTTTTTTGGAGCTTACAGTCCCCAAGAGAACATTTGAAGGCATAGACGACGTTGGTCTCTTTTAAAGCGTTCTGCTTTGTGACTGGAGACTTTCTCATGAGTAGGCTGGTCGTTTTTCTGGTTTTATAGTAAATCGTCAGTTGTATCCTCTGATTTTTGTCTGTAGGGATAACGTTTCTATTAACAATATCTTTCAGGACCCTTTCTTCTGTTTTATGAGCTGTGGAAAAGAAGTTCCTGTAAAATAGTCTAATAGGGGGTATAGGTGTTGTGTTAGTTGTCTCTTCAGAGGTTGCATGGCGTTTCACTTTCCTTCTAATGATGTCTTCGACGAAACCAATGGAGAAGGCGTTGTTGACTAGGACCTGCCTTACCCTACAGAGTTCTTCGTCGACTTGCTTCCATTCTGAGCTGTGGCTGAGAGCACGGTCGACATATGCGTTAACAACACTCCTCTTGTACCTATCTGGGCAGTCGCTGTTGGCATTTAGGCACATTCCTATGTTCGTTTCCTTAGTGTAGACTGCAGTGTGGAAAGCTGCGCTCTTTTCCATGACTGTTACATCTAGAAAGGGCAGCTTCCCATCCTTTTCCATGGCTGAGAGCACGGTCGACATATGCGTTAACAACACTCCTCTTGTACCTATCTGGGCAGTCGCTGTTGGCATTTAGGCACATTCCTATGTTCGTTTCCTTAGTGTAGACTGCAGTGTGGAAACCTCCGCTCTTTTCCATGACTGTTACATCTAGAAAGGGCAGCTTCCTATCCTTTTCCATCTCGTTGGGAGATGGGAAGCTGCCCTTTCTAGATGTAACAGTCATGGAAAAGAGCGGAGGTTTCCACACTGCAGTCTACACTAAGGAAACGAACATAGGAATGTGCCTAAATGCCAACAGCGACTGCCCAGATAGGTACAAGAGGAGTGTTGTTAACGCTTAGGTCGACCGTGCTCTCAGCCACAGCTCAGAATGGAAGCAAGTCGACGAAGAACTCTGTAGGGTAAGGCAGGTCCTAGTCAACAACGGCTTCTCCAATGGTTTCGTCGAAGACATCATAAGAAGGAAAGTGAAGCGCCATGCAACCTCTGAAGAGACAACTAACACAACACCTATACCCCCTATTAGACTATTTTACTGGAACTTCTTTTCCACAGCTCATAAAATGGAGGAAAGGGTCCTGAAAGATATTGTTAATAGAAACGTTATCCCTACAGACAAAAATCAGAGGATACAACTGACGATTTACTATAAAACCAGAAAAACGGCCAGCCTACTCATGAGAAACTCTCCAGACACAAAGCAGAACGCTTTAAAAGAGACCAACGTCGTCTATGCCTTCAAATGCCCTCTTGGGGACTGTAAGCTCCAAAAAACCCAGTATATAGGCAAGACAACAACATCTCTTTCTAGGCGTTTAACGATGCATAAGCAACAGGGCCCCATTAAGAAACATATAATCTCTTCCCACAACCAAACCATCGCCAGAGAAATCCTAGTAAACAACACAGAAATCATCGATAGATACAGCGATAGCAGGCGGCTTGACGTTTGCGAGGCACTACACATTAAGAAGTCAACACCAGCAATCAACAGCCAATTAATGCACAACTATATTCTACCCACCTCAAGACTCCGCTCCAATATAGAAGCATCAAGAAATATGGACCAATAGGCTTTCTACAATCACTTCTATTCAATACCCATTGTTTCGTGTTCTGTCTTGTGTTGATGAATTTAATACCCTATTAAATACCACCTCACCCCATCCACCTCACTCAAATGTAGATATAAACAAATCGGAGATGTGTAAGTTCTATTCAGTTGTGTATGTGTAAACTAAAGTCTTTGAAAATGTAATAAGTTTTACGAAACGCGCTCAAGTGTCGCGTCAGACTAGAAATAAAAATGAATTTTGGAGAATTGATTTTTGAATTACCACCAACAGTGAAGAGAAATGTACGAAAGATTGAGAAAATTCATGTTAGAATTATTAATCTTACTTTTTCGGTCATATTTAATAATATATGTCTACAGGAAAGACTGCTACCAAAATATACTAATATATATATATATATATATATATATATATATATATATATATATATATATGTCGTACCTAGTAGCCAGAATGCACTTCTCAGCCTACTATGCAAGGCCCAATTTGCCTAATAAGCCAAGTTTTCATGAATTGTTTTTCGACTACCTAACCTACCTAACCTAACCTAACCTAACTTTTTCGGCTACCTAACCTAACCTAACCTATAAAGATAGGTCAGGTTAGGTTAGGTAGGGTTGGTTAGGTTCGGTCATATATCTATGTTAATTTTAACTCCAATAACAAAAAATTGACCTCATACATAATGAAATGGGTAGCTTTATCATTTCATGAGAAAAAAATTAGAGAAAACATATTAATTCAGGAAAACTTGGCTTATTAGGCAAATCGGGCCCTGCATAGTAGGCCGAGAAGTGCATTCTGGCTACTAGGTACGACATATATATATATATATGTATATATATATATATATATATATATATATATATATATATATATATATATATATATATATATATATATATATAATATGAAACTCTGAACTGCAATGGTAAACTTGTCCTTAAATACATGGTAGGGGGCTGTAACATAATCTTTGAAATCCACACAAGAAACAAATATTTATTTAATATTCCAAGAGTGCGACTTAGCGAAAGTGGAAATATTCCACAAATCAAGGGGTCCCAAAATGTAAAATGTTCTTCCCAATAACATCAAAGACTGTCCCTCTCTCAAACAGTTTAAGAGAGAAACTAAGTTCTACCTAATAAATGCCATGTAACCTACCTTACCTGCTGATTGTCAACCTATGTCTTGCTATTATTATACAATAATGAATAATGACTGAACTTGTAATACTGCTATATACCAAGTAAAAAAAAAAATTACTATGTTTATTTAGTTAAAATTAAAATTGGCTATTCTGTTCAACATGTAATTATTGTCATTCTTTTTATTTTTTCTACTTTTGTTCAACTTTTGCTTCTAATCTCAATTATTTTTAGCAATTAATTTTAAGTGTTTATCCACAGCATGCCTGAAACACTGTGCATATTAGTGGCTTTGGGCATAGTTTATTCTTGCTTTATTCTGTGTACGTTTCTCAAAAAAAAATTATCATCTTTAGCATTATCATTATGTTAAACAGGGATAGCTTACGGAATAGTATAGTAAAAGGATAGAAGAGTGGGGAATATAATATGTGATTTTTGAGAATATACCAACAGTTTGAGACTTTGCCTGTGTACTGTATGTGAGTGTTCAAATTTAGTCTCTTGTTTATGTATAGGCCAAGGAATTTTATCATCATTTTTAATGGTAATGTTGACATTATCTATTTGAAGGTGAATTTCATTTGATAATTTACTTCCAAAAACAATGTAATAGGTCTTCTCTATATTTAGTTTGTTGGTTGACTTCCAATCACATCCAGTTTGTTTCAACTTGTTGTTTACAATATTACTTATTGTGTGATGCATTGGAGTTTGAATAGATGAAGGTAGTATCGCCAGCAAATAGGAGAGGTTCTAAGATGCTGTCCTGTGGCACTCCTATGGTTACAGTAGAGATATGGGGGGAGGAGGTTATGTCATTAATGGCTACATATTGGTGTCTATCATTAGGATATGATAGAATATAGTTATCAGGAAGGCCTCAGATTCTGTAATGATTAAGTTTAAGTAAGAGGTAGGTATGGCTTACAGTATCAAAGCCTGACTGTCAATTATATTAACCTGAATCTGGCAGTTATATTATCCTGAGACTGGCAATTATAAAACTCATATATATATAAAAATAGCATAAATATGTTAATTACATTATCTTGAATCGGGCAGTTTTATATTTATACGGATCTAGCAATTCAATTTATGTATATATATGAATCTGGCAATTATATATATATATATATATATATATATATATATATATATATATAATATATATAATATATAATGTACAGTACTGTATATAAATAAATAAATAAATATGTTTATTAAGGTAAGGTATATACATACAAGTGATGTTACATTAATGGATTGATATATAGATAGAGCTAGTACATACAATGCCTAAAGCCACTATTACGCGATGCGTTTCGGGCAAGAAAAACATTAATATCTAGAACTTAATACTAATTGAGCATAAAGAATAAAAAGTGTTGAGAACAAATACAAATAAAGATAAAAAAAGGGGGAACATGACTGAAAAAGCAGCACAATTACAATAGGTTGACAAACAGTGTTGATTAAAAAAATAAAATAATAGACATGGGTTGACAATAGAGGAGTGAGGTAGGTTACAGGGAATTTATTAGGTAGTGTTTAGTTTTTATCTTAAACTGGTTGAGAGAGGTACAGTCTTTAACATGGTTGGGAAGGTCATTCCACATTCTGGGCCCCTTGATTTGTAGAGCATTTCTAGTTTGATTAAGTCGTACTCTAGGAATATCAAAACTGTATTTATTTCTGGTGTGGTGCTCATGGGTTCTGTTACAACCTTCTATGAAGCTTTTGAGATCAGGATTGGCATTATAGTTTAGCGTTTTATATATGTATAATACACATGAGAGAATGTGCAGTGACTTAATGTCTAACATATTCAGAGATTTGAGAAGGGGTACCGAGTGATGTCTGGGGCCAGAGTTGGATATTGTTCTAATAGCAGCTTTGTGTTGGGTAATTAGAGGACGTAAGTGATTTTGGGTAGTAGAACCCCAAGCACAAATACCATAGTTGAGATATGGATAGATAAGGGAGTAATAGAGAGTCACCAGGGCAGGGCGTGGTACATAATATCTGATCTTAGAAAGAATGCCCACAGTTTTTGAAACTTTTTTTGATATATTTAGAATGTGTCCCTGGAAATTCAGCTTGTGGTCAATGAGAATGCCAAGGAATTTGCCATTTAATTTGTTACAAATTTGGGTATTGTTTATTTTGAGATTTATTTGACTAGAGGATTTATTGCCAAACAGAATATAGAAAGTTTTGTCAATGTTAAGGGTGAGTTTGTTGGCAGTTAGCCAAAGATGGACTTTATTTAGCTCAGTATTTACTGTGGCATTTAGAGCAAGAGGGTCAGGACTGGAGTAAATGAAGGTTGTGTCGTCAGCAAATAGAATAGGTTTGAGGTGTTGGGAGGCATTTGGAAGGTCATTAATGTAGATGAGAAAGAGGAGAGGGCCAAGAATGCTGCCCTGAGGAACACCAATGTTGATGGGTAGGGTGGGAGAAATTGTATTATTCACAGAAACATATTGGAGCCTGTCAGAAAGGTAGGATTCGAGGTATTGTAGGGAGTGTCCTCTGACTCCATAATGATGTAATTTAAGAAGAAGGTTTTGGTGGTTGACAGTATCAAAAGCTTTACGCAGGTCCACAAATAACCCAACAGGGAACTCCTTTTTATCAAGAGCTGTATGAATCGAGTTAAGCATACTAATAAGTGCATCGTTAGTGCTTTTTTTGGGTCTGAAGCCATATTGGCAAGGGCTAAGTATATTGAGTTTGGCTAGATATGAGTAAAGCTGCTTATAGATTAGTTTTTCAAAAAATTTTGACAAGTTTGGCAAGATTGATATAGGTCTGTAGTTGTTAACATCTGTGGGATCACCACATTTGTGGACAGGCGTTACTCTCGCTTTTTTAGAATATCTGGAAAGGTTTGGAGTTCAAGTGACTTGTTGAAGAGCAAAGCAATAGCAGGGGCTAAAGATCTGGAGGCTTTTTTGTAAATTAAAGTTGGTATCTCCTCAAGGGCACCAGACTTGGTTTTAAGGGAAAGGATTATCTCATTGACGTCAGTGGAGTTAATAGGCTTTAGGTACAAAGACTGTGGATAGTTACCTGTAAGATAGTCCTCAATGTCAGTACTGGAAGATGGAATATCATTTGCAAGGGATGAACCAGTGGAAGAGAAGAACCTATTGAACTCAATAGCAGAATCAGAGGCTGAAAGCTGACCATCGTTATTAGACAGGAGAGTCGGTTTGTTATTTAAAGATTTCTTTGATCCCAATATTTGTGAAATTGTGCTCCAAGTTTGTTTAATGTTGCTCTTTATTTGGGTAAATTTATCTTCGTAGTATTTAGTTTTGGCTCGTAGTATATGAATCTGGCAATAATATTAGCCTGTTTCTGATATTTGTATTATCTTATATCTGGTATTTTATAAACCAAAACTTTGCATTTATATGAGTGACTCCAGAATTTGTATTATAATGCGGAGTATTTCATCAGAGGCTTAATTACTATTATTTATTTCATTTGTTTACAAATGCCTAAATCTGACAATTTATTAATATAAAAGGATGTCTGCTTTTAAATTAGTGATTTAAAAAATTTGATGTAAAGTCCTTAGTTTGAATATTGTTTAATTGATAAGTATATTTATGATCATTATTGGCCTGTATTATGAGGTGTAGGAGTAACCTATATGGTTTTCATTGGTCATTTAATTTCTTGTCTTGATGGATGTGAGTGATGTGTAATTATTATTTATTTAGGCTCTATTATTAGTTCAGATTATTTATAGATAGAATAATGTGCAATAGATAGCTCTTACTTAACACCTGTTAATTATTAGATTATTATTACTTGACAATTGTCTCAATATTCCAATTTACTGACCTCTTACTATAAGTGTTGTTTTAATTAGCACATAAATGATCTTCACGTAACATGGTTTATTTACCCCCATGACAATGCTTCAGTATTTGTAAAGTCATAATTCTCGGTTATTAAGGTAATTAGAGAAATAACAAACCCTGAATGTATGAACATCAAAAGCTTTTTGGTATGTGCAAAATATTCTTGTTTTGCAAGAACACTGGCTTACATCTTATGAATTTCAAAACTACTTCAAATTTATTGATAGTTCTTTTTCCACTGCCAGTATTGACATGTCTATTGACTGGTCAGGTCCTGGAAGACCCCCTATGGTGCTGCTAGTATCCTGGGCATAACAATATGCAGTGTAAAGTTGAGGTTGTCAATATTGTATCAGGGCTCACTCCTGCTATACTTGTGTTCTATAGTTATCTGTAGATGATTTCGGGGCTTATCGTCCCCTCGGCCCGGTCCTCGACCAGGCCTCCTTTTTGTTACACAATCCCAAGGAAGCAGCTGTCTATCTCTCAGGTACATATTTACTACTAGGTGAACAGACACATCAGTATGAAAGAAACTCTGCCCATTTGTTTCCGTCTCCACCAAGGATTGAACCCAGAACCTCAGGACTACGAATCCGATGCGCTGTCCACTCAGATGTCAGGCCCTTTGCTCAGGGGCCTGAAAGGTGCTCATCAGTATTTGATTATGTGTGTGTGTATATGCACGGTTTCACAAGCAATATCGACTGTGCAGATGAGTATGGAAATGTATGATCAGAAATATATCAATTGACTAATTTGTATCATAGTGCTAAACTCATGGGGTGGTAGGTGATTTTTAACACTGATTATTCCCGCCAAGATGTATACTTAAATTTATTTAATGAATTCATGGATGCTGAATTGACATAATCCTGCTATTAATGATTTATTTAATATTAACTATAGCTTTATGTCATGAGATAGGAATGGAAGGTCTCATATTGATCATTTTCTTATTGATGATATAACTGGTCACACCTTTAAGTATAAGGCTGTCAGTGATGACAACCTGTCCTGGTATCATCCTGCCATGGCCACCTCCAATATACCTCACTCACAAGTTGCTGCTGCCAAAGATAACATAAACCTCCCTAGAACACATCTAAATGTAGGAAGGCCACTCTTGCTGACCTGGATAAGTTTAAAGGCCTGCTTAATGAATACTCAAATCACAAGTGATGCAATTGCTTGCAATATTATTCAGTGCAATTTGCATCAGAACAATTTCAAGGACTTTTTCACATCTGTCATTTCAGTGCTAGATAGGGCAGGGGAAGAGAGTATTTATCTTATAACCAATAAAAGAAGTAGTATGCTTGGTTGGAATAATCATGTTAGGGAGTTTCAGAATAGATCTACCTTTTGGCATAACCTACGGAAAGATGCAGGGTGCCCCAGATCTTTTGGAAAACCCTTTTTTTTTTAGATATATACAAGAGTTGTTACATTCTTGTACAGCCACTAGTACGCGTAGCGTTTCGGGCAGGTCCCTGGAACACAACCCCCGCCGCGAAGAATCGTTTTTTCATCCAAGTACACATTTTACTGTTGCGTTAAACAGAGGCTACAGTTAAGGATTTGCGCCCAGTAAATCCTCCCCGCCAGGATACGAACCCATGACATAGCGCTCGTGGAACGCCAGGCCAGTGTCTTACCACTACACCACGGAGACTGGTAAAAGTTGGAAAGTTGCAGGGTGCTCCAGACCATTTGGCATAACCAATGGAAAGATGCAGGGTGTCCCAGAGCTTTTGGCATAACCTACGGAAAGAAGCAGAGGAAGCACCATTCCTTTTGGCATAATCTACGGAAGGATGCAGGGGGGGGGGGGGCCAGACCTTTGGGCATAACCTACGTAAAGATGCAGTGGGCCCCAGAGATGGCCCCCTGCATCAAGGGGGGCCCCCTAATGTTAAACACCTTTACACACTAACCCCTAAACCGCTAGGGGTCCAAATGACATAAACAGCCACAGGCGCAACAGCAACAAAATCCATTTTTTTTTTTTTTAATCTCTATATTTGTTTTCCCTGAGCACGGGAAAAATAATAAAAACAATTAATTGGACTTACCAGGGTCAGAGACTTACCAGTGGACTTCCCGAGTCACAGAAATTATCATTCACAGACAGGCTACCAGTGATATATGCGGACTGGGAAAAGTCAACATTGGATAACGACCAAAACTCAGGAACAGATAGTTTAGAGAACCGCAGCAGTAGTGTGGAGGAGGAGACTATTGTGGTACAAAATAACAGCAATATTACAGAGCCAGATAATATAAACGATGAGAGCAACAGTGAGACAGAGTGCATAGATGAAGGAATTGGGACGAAAAACGGAGATGGCTCCAATAAAGAGGTAGACAAGGCAGTCACAGATATAAATACCTTGAAAAACGCAAAACCGGAACACATTTGCAAATTCTACGCTAAAGGAATATGCAAATATGGAAAATTAGGAGCAAAATGCCATTTTCTGCATCCTCGAAAATGCAGGAACATGTTGGAGAGGGGTACATGCCGTTTTGGAACAGGGTGTAGATACTTCCACCCTAAATTATGTCAATTTTCAATTAGGGACAAAAAATGCTACAATCTTCAGTGTCCGGAATTCCATGTGAGAGGTACAGAGCGTTATAGACGGGAAGATCAATATGACACTACTGGAAATTTTTTAGAGGAAGGCAGAAACAGAGTAGTAAATATAAGAGAGAGGAACAATCAGATGGAACCACTACAGGATTACAGAGGGGAACGGAGATACCCACAAGACTGGAATTCAAATTATCAACAAGCACACAGGTACTACACCAGACAACACCCGTCCTACTACCAAAACTGGACGAATCAATTCCAAAACGACACACCCTGGACGCAAACACAGTGGCCTCCTTACCAGAGCCTCAGATATTAACACCAAGTAAGGCTTCCAGCACTTCAACTAACACGATAACATCATTTATATTTGCCAACATCCAGGGTATAAAAACACGCAAATCCAACAAAGTTCACTTTATAGATGGTCTCCTTCATGAGGCAAATGCAGTGTTTGCAGCCCTAACAGAAACCTACACACAGGACTACCATGATGGTGAAATATGGATCTCAGAGTACAATCTTTTCAGATGTGATAGGAAACACCGGCTTCAGGGTGGGGTCAGCCTCTATATCAAAGACACACTCATCTGTACTGAGCTGCTAAACACCTCAAATGATATGGTGGAAGTGCTGATAATCAAAATAGAGATTTTAAATGTAGTTATTGTCCTTGTATATAAGTCACCGGAGGAAAACCCTCAGCAGTTTAAAGACCAACTAATGAAAATAGAACACTGCTTGGAAAACCTCACAAATCCAGCTCCGAACATCATCCTGCTTGGGGACTTCAACCTACAGCACCTGAAATGGAAGCACCTGGCTAATACAGTAATATCAGAAAGAATACCAGGAAGTAGCCTAAATGAACAGGCACATGCAAATGACCTGCTACGGATGTGCGACAGGTTTGCCTTAAACCAGCAAATAGTAGAACCAACTAGGAAGGAGAACATGCTGGACCTCATTTTCACTAATAATGATGAATTGATCAGGAACATAATAATCACAAATACCTGTTACTCAGATCACAACTTAATTGAAGTTATGACAACCATGGGGAGTAGACCTTCAAAACCAGTCCAGATTCCCGGTGGAGGAGACTTCAGCAAATTCAACTTCAATAATAAACAGATAAGCTGGAAGCAAATAAACCAGGACTTCACAGAAATAAACTGGGAAGAACAGCTAGAAAATGCAAACCTCAACCAGTGCCTGGAAAAAATAAGCTCAGTAGCACTAGAAATATGTTCAAACCGCATACCTCTAAGAAAAAAGAGGAAGAGATGCAGATTGGAACGGGAACGTCGTTCCCTATATAGGCGAAGAAAACGAATCGCGGAACAACTTGAGAGTCGCACCCTATCTCAAGAACGGCGAAGAAGGTTAGGTAGATTAATAGAAACACTTGAACGGAAGCTACAAGAATCATACAAAACCCAGGAGAGGCAAAGAGAGCAAAAGGCCATCAGTGAAATAGAAAGAAATCCGAAATATTTTTTCTCCTATGCAAAATCAAGATCAAAAACCACATCTAGTATCGGGCCCCTGCGAAAGGGAGATGGAACTTTCACCGATGACAACAAAGAAATGAGCGAGCTACTGAGGACGCAGTACGACTCTGTTTTCAGCGAACCATTAAACACACTAAAGATTGATAACCCAAATGAATTTTTCATGGATACGATACCAACATCAAATCATATATCAGACGTCACCCTATCCCCACTGGATTTTGAAGAAGCCATAAATAGTATGCCTATGCACTCTGCACCAGGCCCGGATTCTTGGAACTCCATATTCATAAAGAACTGTTAAAAACCACTATCGCAAGCCCTCCACATTCTGTGGAGACAAAGCCTAGATACTGGCGTTATTCCTGATATACTAAAAACAGCAGAGATTTCTGAGGTTGGAAGAAAACGTGCTCAGATTGGGGACTTGTTTATTTTATAATGGTAAATAATAAATTAATATATAATAAATTAATAAATAATAAATTAATAAATAATAAATTAATAAATAATAAATTAATAATTAATAAAATAATTATTATTATATAATAAATAATAATAATAAATAGTATAATGATAAGCAATTATTTTTAATGAATCAAATAGCTAATTAGGATGAATGATAAATAATTATTGACTAGTGCATAACAATAAAGTATTAAGGAATAATTATAATGAATAATCCTTAATGATAAAGTAGAAATCAATTACAATTAATAACTACATCCATAGGTAGTAAATGAAAGTTGCATTAAATTAATTACACTAATTACAATTCATGGGAATATTTCTTAGCTATCTGCAGGCTTATCACTTTGGGGGTTCCGGCGGAGCACCCTCAAAGATACAGCAAATGCTTAGCATGCTAGAGCAAGTGCCCCTTGAGCACGTCTGTGGGCCGTCCCTTTCAAAATTAAAACAGAGGATGCAGAGGATCCCGGGAGGAGGGTGGGCGTTATGTAAGAGCAGCTGCTGGCTTGGGAAGAGCGCCACACAGTCTCCGTCCAGGTTTATATAACCTCGGCTCGTTGCGCGCACAGCTTGGGGCGGTTAAAGTCAGCTTCCAGACATACGTTCTCTTCCACTCAGAAAACCCACCGTTTTTGGGAAAAACAGTGTTCTTTTTCTGAGGTTGGAAGAAAACGTGCTCAGATTGGGGACTTGTTTATTTTATAATGGTAAATAATAAATTAATATATAATAAATTAATATATAATAAATTAATAAATAATAAATTAATAAATAATAAATTAATAATTAATAAAATAATTATTATATAATAAATAATAATAATAACAAATAGTATAATGATAAGCAATTATTTTTAATGAATCAAATAGCTAATTAGGATGAATGATAAATAATTATTGACTAGTGCATAACAATAAAGTATTAAGGAATAATTATAATGAATAATCCTAAACGATAAAGTAGAAATCAATTACAATTAATAACTACACCCATAGGTAGTAAATGAAAGTTGCATTAAATTAATTACACTAATTACAATTCATGGAAATATTTTTTTTTTTTGAGATATATACAAGAGTTGTTACATTCTTGTACAGCCACTAGTACGCGTAGCGTTTCGGGCAAGTCCTTAATCCTATAGTCCCTGGAATACGATCCCCCGCCGCGAAGAATCGTTTTTTCATCCAAGTACACATTTTACTGTTGCGTTAAACAGAGGCTACAGTTAAGGAATTGCGCCCAGTAAATCCTCCCCGGCCAGGATACGAACCCATGACATAGCGTTCGCGGAACGCCAGGCGAGTGTCTTACCACTACACCACGGAGACGGTACCACTACACCACGGAGACTGTTTCTTAGCTATCTGCAGGCTTATCACTTTGGGGGTTCCGGCGGGCATTCCCAATCCCGCGAGGGCCAGCGGGAGAAGGGTTTCCTTACTCTTACTAGCACGTAGACTGGGCAAAGGATTAGCTACGGACAGCGGGACACTTGGGGACCGGCGCTGCACCCCTTACCGCAGGCCAGCTGGCAGGACCCCCCCCCCCCCCCCCCCCGAAGGGCGAGGCCCGGTGGCCGCAAGGAGGCCTCAGAGTGGCGGAGCAACAACATCCCGGACGTAGTCAGCTGGGGGTTTCAGCTGGTTGCTGGACCCGCCATTATCTCCGTTGGCGAGCCCTTCAAGAGAGCTGAGTGGCCCTACCAATTCTAAAGGTAAGAGGGCGTGGTCGGCTGGAGGCGAGCCTAGCTCAACCCCCAACCTCGAAGGGCAAACGCGGCGGCTGGCTGCTGTTACTAGGAATGTGTGTCGACCTCATGGGTGCAGTAGTCTGCCCTCGGGCTCCATCCCTTTTCCTTGTTCATCAATGGTGTACCTTGTGCGCCTTCCGTAGTCGGTTCTGGAAGTATTAAGGCAGTAAGGGTGGGCAGAAACGGGCATGCAGTATGAACGTGACGGGCAAGGAACCTACCCCTTAAGGGTACTGCTGGAATTAGTTTCTAAGAGGAGGGGGACATTTCCGGAAGCGAACTGGGCAAGTGCCATTAATGGATAAAGCCAGGGTTATACCGTGCAGAAACTCTGAAAAGGAACACTGGCACAGGGAATAGGAGTGACTAGAGGGGAAAGGAAGAGAAAAAAGGTCTTCCAGGAAACTAGTCTGTAGCGAAGTAAGGTAACTATCAAACCGAGCAGAACTTTAGCGGGGGAAAAAAACCCAGACAAGTAAAAAGGTTGGGGAAACCAGTTACCGTATCTGGGTCAAGGGCAGAAGTTTATCCAGGGGGAGGGATCTAGCAAGTAATAATTCATTTCAAAATAATCCAATAGAATAGTATAGAACAATAGAACAGCCCAACATAATCAATATTTATGACCACTATGTATACAGTATCAAATCAATATATAAATAAAACCATAAATCAAATATAAGAACAGGTCTTAAAGCGTAACTGCAACATGCTTGCGTCCAGAGTGACATGAATTATAAGGATGGTAACCGAGTCCGTTACAGAGATCTCCAGTGTAAGTTGGCCTCCGAAAAGCATGTTAAGAGCTGAATAGTTAGCCTATGAAACTGCCTTAAGAGGCGTAAATGAGTTTAGTGTGAGTGTCAATGAGCATTCTGCGAGCAGCAGTACCCCAAGAACTTCAAGATCTGGGGATCTGAGGCAAAGAGAAATGGACACCAGGAAGGCTAGGGATCCGCAAATGTAAAATAATTAATGTAATTAATATAGTAAAATAACAGAAATAAGGACGAAAATAGTAAACCAACTCCCAGACTCATAATAAATTACTACGGACAAGATGGAAATAAAAATTGAATGACAGTACTATAAATTAGTATAGCAACTAATGAATATATACATACACGTACATACATACATATATATATGTCGTACCTAGTAGCCAGAACGCACTTCTCAGCCTACTATGCAAGGCCCGATTTGCCTAATAAGCCAAGTTTCCGTGAATTAATTGTTTTTCGACTACCTAACCTACCTAACCTAACCTAACCTAACTTTTTCGGCTACCATACCTAACCTAACCAATAAAGATAGCTTAGGTTAGGTTAGGTAGGGTTGGTTAGGTTTGGTCATATATCTATGATAATTTTAACTCCAATAAAAAAAAAATTGACCTCATACATAATGAAATGGGTAGCTTTATCATTTCATAAGAAAAAAATTAGAGAAAATATATTAATTCAGGAAAACTTGGCTTATTAGGCAAATCAGGCCTTGAATAGTAGGCCGAGAAGTGCGTTCTGGCTACTAGGTACGACATATATATATATATATATATATATATATATATATATATATATATATATATATATATATATATATATATATATATATATATATATATATATATACATGTATACACATACATATACATATGCACACACACACACATACATTCACAAGAAATAAATAGTACCTTACAAATATAACGAAGTTTTCACTAAGAAAATGTAAACGAGACATAAGCACTAGAAGGATAGGGAAAAGCACAAAATACTCCTTCCAAAGTACGAGGTCGCAGGACCATTAGCCGGCTAACAGGGCGGGCCCGCCCAGCTAAGGGCTCTACAGGGGTCCCGGCTAAGGGCGTAACGGCTGGCCCAGCTAATGGGCTTAGTACGGGCCGACCGAGGGTATGGCGAAAAATGCCAGAGAAAACGATAACAAGTAAAGCAGAGGGAGGGTAGAAGTAAGGCGACTAAAACCCGGACCTAATAATAAAGAACTTAAATAAGTAGTAGTAGGAACTGTATAAATAGATAAATAAGTAAATGTCCCACACTGGGGAGGAGGAAGTAAGCAGGGAAACCCTAACCTTAACAAACCAACAATAACGTAGCATGCACAACACGAACACTAGTGGTCAACAAGGGCAAAATAAGGGCTTAACAAACAACAACTGCCGAATGTAAACTGTAAAATCCTGCCTCTGAACATCAGCAGCTTGAACACCTGCAGCTGGACATTGGCAACTGGTGCATCGACATCTGCCGAAGATAAATAAATAGTGGCAACTGGCCACCAGGGAAAACTTCGGATATAAGTAGAAATCCAAATGCAAGACAATTAGGGACCATATAGAACCTGGGAGCCAACAAGGGAATGACGAGTATCTTCGGCCGCTGCCGAAGATACAAAATTAGCGGCAACGGGCCAAGGGGGAAACTGCAGCAGTAAGGGAAGTGCGACTGCAAAACAGATCATGCTCAAATAATGCTGGAATATAACTCTTTAGAGAAAACGGGATTAATGCATGAAGCTGAAATAAATTACAATCAAATACAATAAACTGAAAGGAGTGCTAATAGTCACCACATCGGCTGGAACGCTTCTGCTGGAACTTCAGGGCTGGCGCGTCGGCAGCTGGACCCTTGGAATCTAGAACGCAGTAGGATGGGCATAATCAGTTGGGACCGCTTCAACTGGAACATCAGGAACAACTTCAGCCGTAGCATGGGGGCTGGTCCAACAACCGCTGGAACGCCGGCAGCTGGACCATGTTGCACCTGGACAGTAGCAAGCTGGGACAGCAACAGCTGTACCCACAGCAGCTAGAACACCGACTGCCGGGAATATCAGCAACCAGAACACCAACAGCTGCAGCAGCTGGACACCAAAATTGAGGAACAACGTTGTAAGAGAGTGGCGGCTCGGACACTAGGGCAGACGGCTGGACCAGCTGCAACAGGCCCAACCGAGCATCGGCCGCTAGAACACAGTGACACGTCGCGGGAAGAACGTCGGCCGGACAACCCCTGAACGAAGGCAGCAAAGACGTCGGTGGCTGTGAAATCCTTCCGGGCTACACCGGGCAGACAAAACGTCTGGATAAACCAGCGGCCTGGGGGGGCCACTGTGATTTCCGGGCTACACCGGGCAGACAACACGTCTGGATAAACCAGCGGCCTGGGGGTGCCACTGTGACTTCCGGGCTACACCGGGCAGACAACACGTCTGGATAAACCAGCGGCCTGGAAGGCCGCATATTTATATGACCAATATAAATAAGATACCTGAATAACATCGCCGGCTTAACTCATCACAGGAAGAACGTCGGCTGGACATGAACCCCCGAACGCAGACGGCAGCGGTTATGACAACCTTCGTGGCTACATTGGGCGGACAAAACGTCTGGAGAAACCAGCGGCCTGGGAGGCCGCAGTATATTCCGGGCTACACCGGGCAGACAACACGTCTGGATAAACCCTCGGCCAGAAAGGCCGTGTATTTATATGACCAATATAAATATAATACCTGAGTAACATCGCCGGCTTAACTCATCACAGGAAGATCGTCGACTGGAGAGCAGCCCCTGAACGCAGTCAGCTAAGACGGCAGCGGCTGTCAACCTTTCTGGCTACGTTGGGCAGACAAAACGTCTGAATAAACCAGCGGCCTGGGAAGCAGCAGTATCTTCCGGGCTACCCCGAGCAGACAATACGTCTGATAACCAGCGGCCTGGGAGGCCACACATGTCTGGATAAGCCAGCAGCCGGGAGGCTGCAGATTCTTCTGGGCTACACCGGGCAGACAAAACGACTGGAAAACGTTTACTGGTACTGGTAAACGAAACTGGTACTGTCTAGCTGTCAGTACTTAATAACTTTATGACAAAGTCAAGAAAACAAGTATAAAGGTAAAACGGTAAGTAAAATGACATGCACTTAGGCAATGCATAATTAGCAATAAATTGCTGATGGAACTAATCATAATACGAGTCCAAGATAAACTTAAAGGGAGAGGCATGAAGCCCAAAGACAGCGTCTAGGACATCCTAGCTGACTTTACTTAACTTAAAGGTGGAGCATAAGTTAAACAAACAATTGTAAACCAGTAAAGTAAAAACATGCAGCAAGGGCGATGTAAAATGCGGGAAATTTGCTGAGGAAACTAAACGTAAATGCAGGGGCCAGAATAAACTTAAAGCAAGAGGCAAGGGCCTGATCCCTACAACTATCACATCCTAGCTGACTTTACATAATAACTTAAAGGCAAAGCAGAGGTTAAACAAACATAAATGTAAAACCAGCAAAGAAACACGCAGCTTGACACTGCATAAAATTCATTATTAAATTAAGGAAAGTTATGGAAAACAAGTCCATGAAAACAAAGCTAGGGGCCAGAGGCCTGTGACACTGCAGCTAGCCTAACCTAGCTGACTTTACCTAATAACTTATAGGCAATGACCAAAAGTTAAAACAAACCTAAATGTAAAACCTGCAAAAGAAAAGATGCAGCTTGACACTGCATAAAATTCATTAGTAAATTAAGGAAACTTATGGAAAACACAAGTCCATGAAAACTTAAAGCTAGAGGCCGGAGGCCTGTGGCACAGCAGCTAGCCTAACCTAGCTAACTTTACCTAATAACTTAAAGGCAATAAGCAAAAGTTAAACAAACCTAAATGTAAAACCTGCAAAAGAAAACATGCAGCTTGACACTGCATTAAATTCATTAATAAGTTAAGGAAACTTATGGAAAATACTAGTCCATGAAAACTTAAAGCTAGGGGCCAGAGGCCTGTGACTCAGCAGCTAGCCTAACCTAGCTGACTTTACCTAATAACTTAAAAGCAATAAGCAAAAGTTAAAACAAACCTAAATGTAAAACCTGCAAAAGAAAACATGCAGCTTGACACCAATAAATTCATTAATAAATTAAGGAAACTTATGAAAAATACAAGTCCATGAAAAATTAAAGCTAGGGGCGAAAGCAAAGGTAAAATTACAGTAAATATTGTAGCGTGAGGAAACACGCCCTGACTAACAGTCAGACTGTAAAGAAGGACTTATATAATGAACGTAAATAATAATAATAATAATAATTTTTATTTAGGTAAGGTACATACATAAAGAGATTTTACAAAGTTTGTTGGCTTTATAGATAGAGCTAGTACATACAATGCCTAAAGCCACTATTACGCATAGCGTTTCGGGCAGGAAAAACATTAATGACTAAAGCTTAAAACTAATGGGTAAAAAGAATAAGATGTGTTGAGTACATATAAAAATAGATAACGAATAGCGAATATAACGAAATAATAACGAATATAAAAAATAGATATAAATAATAAATAACGGCACAACAGAAGACACCCAAGCAGCATACCTCACGTCGACTGGGTGAGGGAGCTTAAGATTCAGGGCTGAGCAGATGGGGAAGGTGGGGGTGGGGGGATGGACAGGCCTCCTCCCGATTGTGCTTCAAATAACAGCCACCTACTGGAGAAAAACCAGTGCCCCATAACACCGAGGGTCACCTCCCCCTCTAGGTCCACTGCACCTGCATTTGGTCACCAAGGCTGAACCAACAGGTGTGCTTCAGGGCGCGCGCGCCAACACAGAGACAAACACTGGTCCGGCGCACCAACAACACAAACACTGGTCCGGCGCGCCAACAACACAAACACTACCTTAAATGTTGAGAAGGGCAGGACGCCCCTGACGGGTCGCTCCGAGTCGTTGTCGATAGGAACTGGTGTAGGGTCCATACTGGGGGAACAGTTGAGCGGGCTAAACTTCTGTGTTTACGACTCCTTGAGCAGCAGCGAGCCGTTAGCCATTATGTAAGAGCAGCTGCTGGCTTGGGAAGAGGGCCACGCAGTCTCCGTCCAGGTTTATATAACCTCGGCTCGTTGCGCGCGCAGCTTGGGGCGGTTAAAGTCAGCTTCCAGACATATGTTCTCTTCCACTCAGAAAACCCACCGTTTTTGGGAAAAACAGTGTTCTTAAATGAACAGGTACATGCAAATGACCTGCTACGGATGTGTGACAGGTTTGCCTTAAACCAGCAAATAGTAGAACCAACTAGGAAGGAGAACATGCTGGACCTCATTTTCACTAATAATGATGAATTGATCAGGAACATAATGATTACCAATACCTGTTACTCAGATCACAACTTAATTGAAGTTATGACAACCATGGGGAGTAGACCTTCAAAACCAGTCCAGATTCCCGGTGGAGGAGATTTCAGCAAATTCAACTTCAATAATAAACAGATAAACTGGGAGCAAATAAACCAGGACTTCACAGAAATAAACTGGGAAGAACAGCTAGAAAATGCAAACCTGAACCAGTGCCTGGAAAAAATAAGCTCAGTAGCACTAGAAATATGTTCAAACCGCATACCTCTAAGAAAAAAGAGGAAGAGATGCAGATTGGAACGGGAACGTCGTTCCCTATATAGGCGAAGAAAACGAATCGCGGAACAACTTGAGAGTCGCACCCTATCTCAAGAACGGCGAAGAAGGTTAGGTAGATTAATAGAAACAATTGAACGGAAGCTACAAGAATCATACAAAACCCAGGAGAGGCAAAGAGAGCAAAAGGCCATCAGTGAAATAGAAAGAAATCCGAAATATTTTTTCTCCTATGCAAAATCAAGATCAAAAACCACATCTAGTATCGGGCCCCTGCGAAAGGGAGATGGAACTTTCACCGATGACAACAAAGAAATGAGCGAGCTACTGAGGACGCAGTACGACTCTGTTTTCAGCGAACCATTAAACACCCTAAAGATTGATAACCCAAATGAATTTTTCATGGATACGATACCAACATCAAATCATATATCAGACGTCACCCTATCCCCACTGGATTTTGAAGAAGCCATAAACAGTATGCCTATGCACTCTGCACCAGGCCCGGATTCTTGGAACTCCATATTCATAAAGAACTGTTAAAAACCACTATCGCAGGCCCTCCACATTCTGTGGAGACAAAGCCTAGATACTGGCGTTATTCCTGATATACTAAAAACAGCAGAGATAGCACCATTTCATAAAGGAGGAAATAAGGCAGAGGCAAAAAATTACAGACCGATAACACTAACATCGCACATCAGAAAATTTTTTGAGAGAGTGCTAAGAAGTAAGATCACAAAATACATGGAATCACAGCAACTCCATAACCCCGGACAACATGGTTTCAGAGCAGAGCGCTCTTGCCTGTCGCAGTTGCTGGACAACTATGATATGGCATTAGATGCTATGGAAGACAAACAAAACGCTGATGTAATTTACACAGATTTCGCAAAAGCTTTTGATAAATGTGATCATGGTGTTATTGCACATAAAATGCGTTCAAAAGGAATTACCGGAAAAATAGGCAGATGGATCTACAATTTCCTGACTAACAGAACCCAATGTGTAATAGTCAACAAAATAAAATCCAGCCCATCAACCGTGAAGAGCTCAGTCCCCCAGGGTACTGTGCTTGCTCCAGTACTTTTTCTCATCCTCATATCGGACATAGACAAGAACACAACCTATAGCACTGTATCATCCTTTGCAGATGACACTAGGATCTTCATGAGAGTAGGCAACATAGAGGACACGGCGAACCTCCAGTCAGATGTAGATCAGGTCTTTCTATGGGCTACAGAAAATAATATGGTGTTTAACGAAGATAAGTTCCAGCTCATGCGCTATGGAAAAAATGAAAATATAAAAACGGAAACCACGTACAAAACTCAGGCAAATCATAACATAGAACGAAAAGGCAATGTAAAGGATCTGGGTGTACTCTATTTATTTATTTATTTATTTATTTATTTATTTATTCATTTATTTATTTATTTATTTATATATATACAAGAAGGTACATTGGGTTTGTGAGAATACATTGGATAGTACAGTATTTACATTCTTGTAAAGCCACTAGTACGCGCAGCGTTTCGGGCAGGTCCCTAATCTAGCAGATAATTTTAAGTAGGTAATTTCTATCAGAATTTATAAATGATAAAGATACATTGCAAGAGAAAAATGAGATGAGAGAGCTTAGTAAGTATATTAAAGCACATTGTTATATTAAAGCTCTGATTGATTACATTGACAGCTTGATTAGTAATTTAAACAAGATTAATAGACACCATACAGCAGATTGACAGCACATATAAGACAGCAATGATCACAATGGTAAAGGTGTTCAGATTGGGTACATAAAGATTGGGAGACTGGGTAGCAAAAGATACAGATAACAAGATTTATAAACACCATACAGCAGATTGGCAGCACATATAAGAAGACAGCAATGATCACAATGGTAAAGATGTTCAAATTGGGAACATAAAGGTTGGGAGATTGGGTAGCAATAGATACAGTGCAATTTTAAGGCAAAAAGTGAAAAACTATGAAGATGAAATTAGGTACTTTTTAGTATTGATTTTGAATGATGTAAAAGTTGGACAACTTTTCAATTCAGTAGGGAGTGAGTTCCATAAACTGGGTCCCTTTATTTGCATAGAGTGTTTACATAGATTAAGTCATGTCGGAAGACCTTACCTTTAAAGAACACAATAAAGTATCCGTCACAACTGCAAGAAAAATGATAGGTTGGATAACAAGAACTTTTCACACTAGAGATGCTATACCGATGATGATACTTTTCAAAACGCTTGTGCTCTCTAGAGTGGAGTACTGCTGCACAATGACAGCACCTTTAAAAGCTGGAGAAATTGCTGACCTGGAGAGCGTGCAGAGATCCTTTACTGCTAGAATCCACTCAGTAAAACATCTAAACTATCTAAACATCTATATTATGCACTAATCTACCCCTATCTTAATTATGGTATCTGTGCATGGGGGTCTACCACTGCAAACCACCTTAAGCCCATCATCACACAGCAAAAATCTGCTATCAGAATAATAACTAACTCTGCTTTCAGACAACACTCAGCTCCCTTGTTTAAATCCCTAAACTTGCTAAATATTAACTCCCTCCACACATTCTCTTGTGTCAACTACATTTACAAAACCCTGTTCTTAAATGCAAACCATGCTCTGAAACTCTCCCTGGACAGATGTAATAGGACCCATTATCACCACACCAGAAATAAATATCTCTTAGATATCCCCAGGGTCAAACTTAATCTGTGTAAACACTCTATGCAAATTAAGGGACCTAGTCTATGGAACTCACTCCCTAGTGAATTGAAAAACTGTAAAACTTTTGCCTTATTTAAAAGCAAAACCAAAAAGTACCTAACTTCATCTTCTTAGTTTCCTACACAGAGCTTTAAATTTGCTCTGTACCTAGTGTAACCCAATCTCCTAATTTTTATGTAATATCAAACAACCTTATCATTGTGTTCATTGCTGTCTTCTTTTATGTGCTAGCCATATGCTGTATTGTGACTACCAATTTTTGTCAACTACCATTCAAGCTGTCAATGCAATCAATCTTATATTGTTTCTGCTGTATTGTACCTACCAATTTGTTGTCAACTACCATTCAAGCTGTCATTGCAATCAATCTTAGCTACCTATGTGCTTTAATATACTGTACCTACAATTTTCTCTCATCTTTTTTTTTCATTCCATGTAATCTGTTATCATTTTTTTGTCTATAAATTTTGCAAGTATTTACCTCCTTAAAATTTTCTTTGATTAAGGACCTGCCCGAAACGCTGCGCGTGCTAGTGGCTTTACAAGACTGTAATTACCATATTTGTATCCTCACATTCCTTATGTACATTCTTGTATATGCATAAATAAATAAATAAATAAATAAATAAATAAATAAATAAATAAATAAACTATTGGGACCGACTAAAGAGCCTAAAACTGTACTCCCTTGAGCGCAGGCGGGAGAGGTACATAATAATTTACACATGGAAAATATTAGAGGGGCTGGTCCCAAACCTGCACACAGAAATAACATCACATGAGACCAGAAGACATGGCAGGATGTGCAGAATACCCCCGTTGAAAAACAGAGGTACAACTGGTACTCTGAGAGAGAACTCTATCAACATCAGAGGTCCGAGACTGTTCAACACGCTTCCACTACACATAAGGGGCATAACTGGCCGACCCCTCACAGTGTTCAAGAGAGAATTGGATAAGCACCTCCAAGGGATACCTAATCAACCAGGCTGTGACTCATAATAATAATAATAATAATAATAATTTTTATTTAGGAAAGGTACATACATAAAGAGATTTTACAAAGTTTGTTGGCTTTATAGATAGAGCTAGTACATACAATGCCTAAAGCCACTATTACGCAAAGCGTTTCGGGCAGGAAAAACATTAATGACTAAAGCTTAAAACTAATGGGTAAAAAGAATAAAATGTGTTGAGAACAAATAACAATAGAGGTAAAAGAGGGGGGAACATTGTTGAAAAAGCAGCACAAATACAATTACAAATTATTACAGAAAATTACATTCAAACAGCGTTGTTTTGAAAAACAAAAAACATACATGGGTTGACAACAGAGGGGTAAGGTAGGTTACAGAGAATTTATTAGGTATAGCTTCGTTTTTAACTTAAACTGGTTGAGAGAGGTACAGTCTTTAACATGGTTGGGAAGGTCATTCCACATTCTGGGCCCCTTGATTTGTAGAGCATTTCTGGTTTGATTAAGTCGTACTCTAGGAATATCAAAACTGTATTTATTTCTGGTGTGGTGCTCATGGGTTCTGTTACAACCTTCTATGAAGCTTTTGAGATCAGGATTGGCATTATAGTTTAGCGTTTTATATATGTATAATACACATGAGAGAATGTGCAGTGACTTAATGTCTAACATATTCAGAGATTTGAGTAGGGGTACCGAGTGATGTCTGGGGCCAGAGTTGGATATTGTCCTAATAGCAGCTTTGTGTTGAGTAATTAGAGGACGTAAGTGATTTTGGGTAGTAGAGCCCCAAGCACAAATACCATAGTTGAGATATGGATAGATAAGGGAGTAATAGAGAGTCACCAGGGCAGGGCGAGGTACATAATATCTGATCTTAGAAAGAATGCCAACAGTTTTTGAAACTTTTTTTGATATGTTTAGAATGTGTCCCTGGAAATTCAGCTTGTGGTCAATGAGAACGCCAAGGAATTTGCCATCTAATTTGTTACAAATTTGGGTATTGTTTATTTTGAGATTTATTTGATTAGAGGATTTATTGCCAAACAGAATATAGAAAGTTTTGTCAATGTTAAGGGTGAGTTTGTTGGCAGTTAGCCACAGATGGAGTTTATTTAGCTCAGTATTTACTGTGGCATTTAGAGCAAGGGGATCAGGACTGGAGTAAATGAAGGTTGTGTCGTCAGCAAATAGAATTGGTTTGAGGTGTTGGGAGGCATTTGGAAGGTCATTAATGTAGATGAGAAAGAGGAGAGGGCCAAGTATGCTGCCCTGGGGAACACCAATGTTGATGGGTAGGGTGGGAGAAATTGTATTATTCACAGAAACACATTGGAGCCTGTCAGTAAGGTAGGATTTGAGGTATTGTAGGGAGTGTCCTCTGACACCATAATGATGTAATTTAAGAAGAAGGTTTTGGTGGTTGACAGTATCGAAAGCTTTACGCAGGTCCACAAATAACCCAACAGGGAACTCATTTTTATCAAGAGCTATATGAATCGAGTTAAGCATACTAATAAGTGCATCGTTAGTGCTTTATTTGGGCCTGAAGCCATATTGGCAAGGGCTAAGTATATTGAGTTTGGCTAGATATGAGTAAAGCTGCTTATAGATTAGTTTTTCAAAAATTTTTGACAAGTTTGGCAGGATTGATATAGGTCTGTAGTTGTTAACATCTGTGAGATCACCACATTTGTTGACAGGCGTTACTCTCGCTTTTTTTAGAATATCTGGAAAGGTTTGGAGTTCAAGTGACTTGTTGAAGAGCAAAGCAATAGCAGGGGCTAAAGATCTGGAGGCTTTTTTGTAGATTAAAGTTGGTATCTCCTCAAGGGCACCAGACTTGGTTTTAAGGGAAAGGATTATCTCATTGACGTCAGTGGAATTAATAGGCTTTAGGTACAGAGACTGTGGATAGTTACCTGTAAGATAGTCCTTAATGTCATACGTCAGGCTGCGAGCAGCCGCGTCCAACAGCCTGGTTGATCAGTCCGGCAACCAGGAGGCCTGGTCGACGACCGGGCCGCGGGGACGCTAAGCCCCGGAAGCACCTCAAGGTAACCTCAAGGTGACATAAATGAGCCGAGGAGATGGGTGATGTCACGCCTCATCTTCGCTGGACCGCTGTGCGCCCGGGGTGAGTCAAGCGTGACGGAGGATGAGCCAGAGTTGCCGCGAATTAATTTTTGCGTCATTATTTACAATATCTATGGCATATTTTTCACCCATATTTTTTCACTGGTGTGGTTCAATATGTTCTCACATGAATATTTATTATCATAAAACTGTTGTCAATGTATATTGTATCCATATATTAGTGTCACAAGTATTTACACAAAAATGTCTTATTTCTCAATAAAATATACAATTTCTTATGATTTATTTTCACTATATACACCCATTTATTCTGTATTTACATGTTTTTGCACCAGTCTTGAACATTTAGAAGTCATCATGACTGTGATACTTGTTAAAACATTGGACATGGCACAGAGGGACCTGACACGCTGTGCACCAAGTCATCACCATTTTAAGTTTCTGTTCCCTCTGGGTTGTTGACCAGCATACAACACACACACGCTGGCCTACTGCACGTTTTCCACTTGGTGGTAAAAACCTTAGATTGTGTGTCATAAAGGCATCCCTGAAAGCGAGCCTGGGTGCTGGAGCATGGTGCAATACAGAGTTCAGAATGGGCCTCTGTATGCCAGGAATTACTTTGCCAAACTTCTGTAATATTTGTGTTACTATAGTAAGATTTAATGCATGTAAATTACGTTTACCACCTGTTTTGACAAGATACATATTGTAATTGCTCAGCATTGTTACGTCAACAAGGTGGAAAAACATTTTCTTGGTCCACTTGACTGTTTTGCGTACACACTCCACTGCCCCCACCATCATATCACATTTATCCACCAAACGCATGTTGATGTTATAGTCCAAGACACAATCTGGCTTATAGATTATTTCTCTTTTGGTTCTGTTCACCTTGCCCCTGTCCAGCATGGTTCCAGCGTGAATGGTGGTCAACATGTTCACTTCACGCCTGTCTTTCCACCGCACTGAAAGTATTCCACCTGTTTTTCTGAGCTCGCAATCACCAACCTGCATAGCACCTGGAAACACTGGCATTTCCCTTCATTTTGCCTTCACTGTGCCACACACTCCAGTTCTATTATCAAGCAAGAACCTAGTTAGCAAGGGACTATGTATAATATGTGGCCCTTGTTCAGATATGGTGCAAGCAGTGCTTTCACAACACTACCCGAGAAGCCATATGTTGGTCATTAGCAGGAATGTCTACATTTGTACCCGTATACATTATCATGTGTAACACTATTCCTGTTTCACAGTCACAGAGTACAAAGAATTTCAATCAAAATCGGTGGCGTTTGGAGGGAATATACTGCTAATTGAAGGCAAGACGTCTTTTGAAAAGCACATGGGTCAATCACCAGCTTCTGAGCTGGTATGTAGAAATCCCTGTACTTTCCGATAAGTTCATTCAGGATGTGCCTTACCTTCCAAAGTCTATCATCATCATTTCGGTCTTCATCATTTGCAAAGTGAGGACACCTGAGGATTATCACAAATCGGTCTCGAGACAAATATTTGCCGAACATCGGTGTTGGAACAGTATGGTCTTTGCTCCAATAATGGTCGATTACGTGTTTGACACAATGTTTCATCAACATACACAGTGCCAAAAACACATACATTTCACCTACAGTCGTATCATTCCATCGTTGCACACGTGAATAATCGGATAACTCCTCCTTATCAATGAGATCAGTCGCATATTTGTTCGTTTCATGAACAATATATTCCATTAGCGGCTCATCAAAATATGCAGTAAAATAGACCATTTCACACATATCTGCACCTTTATCAGGGAAAATGTCTGTAATTCCAACATCCGAATTATTAAAAACAGGAATTTGTGGAACAAAATCTGTCCCATCACTCCACACAAAAACACCGGGTGTCTTTCGAGAGCCAATAGCGGCACCATGGCGAGAAAACTGTGGACCAGGAACTGAAGCAGGTCTTGGACATTGAGTATCTCAGAGTAACACTTGGGACAATGTGGGAGGAACACGAACTAGAAGAAATCCCTTCTGTAGCAGAACGCAGAGCTGCATATGGCCGTTCAAAGGACTGCCAGCTTCTTTCTGGCGCTTTCCCGGATGCTAAACCCATTCAGCTACAACCTCCAGTAAAGGTTACCAGACCCCTCTATTACCGTCCTATTGGTGATGAACCTGTTAATGAATATGCAGGTGCACTTCTTCCTGATAACTACTCAAATGCTGAAGCCTACGTTTCTGCCAAAGATCTCTACTCCGGTCGTCGTAATACAGCTGGTAATACAGTAGGGGCGGGCAGGGACGGTGACGGAAAATTACTCGATGTTGAGGGTCTTTGTTCATGTGGTGCCATGCGGTGCCGCATGACTTGGCCAGATGCTGCTGACGCGACAAGTTTTATTTATTTATTTATTTATTTATTTATATACAAGAAGGTACATTGGTGTGAGATTTTTTTTTCTTTGACAATTATCAAAAGAATTAATTCCTATTAATGTTACGTTAATCGTAACTACCTCGCAAGAGAGGCAGACCTTAAACAGCAAGAGCTGCCAGTGGCAGATATTTAATCTTAAAGCCTAAGATCATAGGACCGCGGGAGCAAACCGCCAGGCGAAACCACACGGGTAACACCTGTCACTTAGGTCACTCCCTGGAAACACAAACCGAAACTGTCTCTATTTTCCGCTTGTTACAACTTGTAATAAAGCTGTTACATCTTGGCTTAACGTGTTTATGACATATTAGAACGTTGTTACAACTTGCTATATTGGTTGTTATAACTGGTTAGGAAGTGTTAAAACTTGTTCGAACGTTGTACCAACGTCGTAGTTTCGGTGTGTGTTTGGCGGGCTGGCTCCTCCTAGTTGACAAACTAATAAAGGGTAGCCGACGGATTCTCACTTCATATTTATAGAAGTGTGGTGCTGTGCAATGGACTCGAGCTTTAGATACAGACTTGATATGAACATAAGCAGGCAAAGCGTTGCAGAACATGGAATGTGGGGCAGTATTATTGGAAGGTTTGACGTAAATGACCGTTTTCTATAATATTCAATTTACTCACAAAGTAAACTAAAACTACTACAACAAAGAATTTACATTACTTTACTGTCACTCCAGTGGCACATTCAAGAACAGCTAATCAACAGCCTGATGGACCCACGGTATCCTTATCCCGTCGTCGCTGACTGAACAATGACACTAACTGAACAAAGTGGTGCCCACTGGTGACGCAAGCTTGCAATCAATATTGTCACGGCTTCACGGTGAACAAATACTATAATCACAAAACTTGACTGGCGCTCGCTGCCCACAACGAGGTACCAGGTAACAAGGCGGTTAATCCAAGAATGATAACCCCTTATAAAAATCTTTCGTTAACACTTGTCTCTCAGGACAATCAACAACAAAAGTTACTCTAATTGAATTATTAGACAATTTCATTAATACACACGTTTCTCAATGACACTTAAATGGCAGCGATAACTCTTAAATCAATTAATTACATCAACTTGAAAGTCAAGCATTTGGTGAGTAATTCCCAATTAATTACTGAATACAACAGCCTATTAATTCAGACGAGTATTGATAAAGCCACCTGTCTCTCAACTGACAGTTCACTTCCGGTCTTACGACAAGATTACCTTAACGAGGGTAGACTACTGTACCACACACAAGGCTACAACACACTCAGTGTAAACAACAACATCAACACCTGGTGAATTCACTAAGTGGTGGTTACTAATTCTCTTTAATTAGCTACGAGTGCTTAATCCCTCTGTACGCAGACAGATCTGATCAGTCCAACTAATTACAGCAGCTTAATTACAGTGCAATTGACTCCGATCATAACAGACCGATCAACCCCATGCGTTAATCAATCAATTAACGACAGCTCGTTAAATCGTTAACACTACGTTAGTCTTCACTTGACAATTCCTCCACTGCGTGAACTTCACTGTGACTGTTGCCTTTACACGACGCTACGTTAATCACAACAATGTTCAACGAAACAAGTGACCTCGTTAAGTAAATCGTGACCCCCGGTGACGTTAAATTACTTTAATTCTTACGGAATCCTTCACAGTACACAACGCATTCCGCCAAGGACAAACTTGTCTACGGTTTACACATTTTTTTGTTATTTATTTATAAAAGTACAATATACACAATAAAAAAGATACAAAGCCTGACAAAGTACACAGTAAAGAACCCAAAGAAACCTTAAGACAACAAACATTATACAGAACAAATGCAAGAGCATGAAGACTTTTTCCTATTTTCTTTTTTTTTTTTTTTTGTACAAGAATAGAATATAAAAAAGAAATCCAATCATGCATAACAAAAGATCCACATGATTAACACAGAGATCCAATCATGCATAACAAAAGATCCACATGATTAACACAGAGATCCAATCATGCATAACACAAGATCCACATGATTAACACAGAGATCCAATCATGCATAACAAAAGATCCACATGATTAACACAGAGATCCAATCATGCATAACAAAAGATCCACATGATTAACACAGAGATCCAATCATGCATAACAAAAGATCCACATGATTAACACAGAAAACACAAAGGCTCACACAGAGCAGCTACACATAATAAGCCAGCGGCATAAAAAAGAAAGAAAATAAATTAAAATAACACAAGGGAAAAATTACATGAAGCATGACGGATAAAAGTACCCAAAAGGGCCACACACACAAGGCAGAAGCCCACATAACCAGGAGCACACCCTGGAAACACAAACCGAAACTGTCTCTATTTTCCGCTTGTTACAACTTGAAATAAAGTTGTTACATCTTGGCTTAATGTGTTTATGACGTATTAGAACGTTGTTACAACTTGCTATATTGGTTGTTATATCTGGTTAGGAGGTGTTAAAACTTGTTTGAACGTTGTACCAACGTCGTAGTTTCGGTGTGTGTTTGGCGGGCAGCACCGGAGCACGCAGGAACCGGTGGAACAAACGAAAAGATACATACACATACACACCACAAAAAACGCCCACACACACACACACAAAAAAAAAAAAAAAAAAAAAAAAAAAAACAGCGGAACACGCAGGATCCGGCAAAGGAACACAACACACACACAACAAGGACACACACACAAGGAGCAACACAAAAGCACAGCACAGGCAAACACACACAACGCACCACCGAGGAAGCCCTCAGGGGGCAGGGGGAATACCCACAACCCAAACGCCCAAATGACCCAAGAAGCCCTCCCCCCCAAATCCATCGACACCACACCAAAACACTAATCAAACCCCCGACCCCCCACCAACCCCAAAGCATCACCCTGAACATACGCGTCAGTGAACCAATCAGCAAACCTCATCGGAAAAGCACGCCGCAACCACCACCATGTGAAACGCAAACGCCCCCGCAGAAAACCCAGAATCCGGCGAACCCCATAGCCCTCCAAACGCCCAACCCACACGCAAAACACATAATCCGCAATCAAGACACTCAGAGTGTTCCGAAGCCGCCCGGAGCCCTGAGGAAACAAAAGAAACAGGAACCGTAAAACATCCCCCTCAAACCCGAGCCCACAGAACACCGCAATCACATCACGCAACCAAGCAACTAAACCCTGTACCCTCTCACAAAAATAAAACACATGTAACTGCGTCTCAACCAATCCACAATGTGCACATGTCGCGGAAGAACGCAACCCAAGCATACACAAACGATCATTCGACGGCAAGGACTCGTGCAGCATCCGAAAGAGAAACTCCCGCTGCTGCGGAGCCAAATGCCGCCCACCCAAGACCGACCAAATCCCCCCCCAATCCCAGCATGGAAACAAACCCTTAACCCAATGGCTCACACGACGAAGGAGAACCCCATAAACCCCCCGACACGACAGGGACAAAAACCCAGGAACACGACAGAGCTTCCGCAGAATCCCAACTGCCCACGAATACACAGCAGGTGTACAAAAGGCGACCTCAAACCCAGCCCCTAACTCAAGCAAATAGCTAAACCGAACCGAACAGAAATAAATCCCAAGCGCACCGAGGCCCCCACCCACCCCCAAATACTGACGCAACGACACCCAAAACAAAGCCAATGCCTTGGTAAAAACATCAGGGATGCCAACACCCCCCTCCTCCACCCGCAAAACCATGGAGGAGTGACGAACCGGATGATACTTCCCACACCACACATACCGATAGACTCTGCACTCCAACCTATGAGCACGCCGCTGATCCAGGGGGAAGCACTGAGCCAAAAACCTCACCCTCGAAAGAACTTTGCTAGTAACAACAATCGCCCGCTGATAAACCGTCAATGGACGCGAGGATAACAAACCAACCGCCACCTCAACCGACCGAGACACCGCATCCCAATTCCACTCCAAGGATTGGGCATACGAGCTAAACCAAGTAATTCCGAGAACCCGAAGCGACCTGACCACCGGAAACCACGACCCCGCCCACACTGAACGGGAAGTCCAGCTCCCCAGCCCCATCAGACAGGACTTATCCCTATTAACAAGGGCTCCAGTGGCCAGCTCAAAACGCCGAACAAGGTCCTGAACCGCAACCACAGAGCCATCGGTTGCCACAAACAGAACCGTATCGGCAGCATACCCACAGATCGGTAAACAGAGACCAGCAGGCAGCCTCGGAGGAACCACCAAAGCACATGACTTAACCGCACGAAACAAAGGCTCCTGAAAAATAACATAAAGGAGCATAGAAAAGGGACACCCTTGCCGCACCGAGCGGCGAACGGCAAAGGGAGCACTAAAAAAACCATTAATGCACACACGACTATGACAGCGGGCATACAACATACGAACCCAAGAAAGAAACAACGGAGGAAACCCGAACCTCTCCATAGCCTGCAGCACAAAGCCCATCGACACACGGTCGAATGCCTTTGACCAATCTAAGCTGAGCATCGCCGCAGGTAGGCGAAGCTCAGAGGCACACAGAAGCACATCACGTAAAAGAGCATTGCACTGAAGCAAAGACCTACCCAGAATTCCACAAAATTGCTCAACCGAAACCACAGAACCAATAACATCCCGACACCGACCTGCCAGCAACTTCGAGACAACCTTATAATCAACATTTAACAGGGTGATCGGCCTCCAATTCGACAGAAAATGCAAATCACCTGGCTTCGGAAGAAACCTCACAACCCTATCATAATGGGATGCAGGTAAGGAACAGGTCAGGAAACAAAATCGCACCACCTCCAAAAAAGCCTCCCCAATCACATCCCAGAAAGTCACATAAAATTCCACAGGGAGCCCATCCGAGCCAGGCACCCTGCCGGAACGGAAAGACCGCACCACATCCCAGAGCTCAGCCGACGACACGCCCCTCACCAAACCGGAACAACCCGCAGCCGACAAACCAGGTGAGCAGTGACGCAAAAAGAAAGCAGCCAAATCCTCATCCACCCCTACCTCCCCATACAGCGCTCCCAATTCCTGCTGCACATACAACAGGACCCCATCCGTGTTAGACAAAACAGAACCGTCCGGACGCTGGAGACCGGTGAAAAGAACCGAGTCCCGAAGGGCTTTCTCCTTCCGCAAAAGAAAAGGAGAAAGCCGTTCACCAGATACACGCTCGTCAACACGAGCCCGCACCCGAACCCCTTCTGCCAACTCCTCCCGCAAACCACAAATGCGCTCCTTACACACCGAAATAGCATCAAAACAATCAGCCCCACCATTTAGCAACACATACAACCGAGTCAACCGCGCCTGAAGAAAACGCAACAAACCAAACCGCCCTGCCGCCTCACGCCTCGCAACCACAACAAAAAAGGACTTGCATTTCACCTTGCACCACTCCCACCAGTCCAACACAGACGAAAACTTGCACTTGCGAGCAACAAGCCCGACCCACCACCCACGAAACGCCTCACGCACCCAAGGACAACGCAACAACTGACAATTCAACTTCCACCGACCCCTCCCCACACGAACCTGACTACGAACAGCAACACGCACCACAACCAAACAATGATCAGAAAAGGCAACAGGAACCGTACGAAACGCAAAAACAGAGCCCTCCCGCCCATGAACATAAAAACGATCCAGCCTGGAACACGCCCCTCGCGCAGCAAAGGTGAATTCCAAATCGCCCCCAAACATGAGAGCAGCATCACGAAACCCACAACTCTGTAAGGTGGAGACCAACGCCCGAGAAACATTCTGCGGATGCGCACTATTGCAATCCCGTGCGAGAGTGACACAATTAAAATCGCCCCCAAAAACCATGTCCCTTGTGTCATGACGCAAGAAGTGTAACAGCCCACCCTGGAAAAACTCCTCCCTTTCCTTGCGACGCGCCGTGCCAGAAGGAGCATACACAGTCAATAAGGGAATCTCCACCCCGAGGTACCGCACACGAGCGAACAACACCCGGCCATCTTCATCCATCTCCGTGTGAAGCACGGAAATGGACGCCCTCCGGGAGAACAGCATCAGCGTGCCCCCAAAGGACATCCTCGGCGGATTAAGCACTACATGAAAATCATCAGTCAACCCAGACAAAGCACTCAAGTCACGCACATTATGCTCCTGAATAAAGGCTACATCTACACGTTGCTCACGAAGCACAGCCACCAAGCCCATCTGCACAGCCAAGTCACGCAATCCACGCACATTCAGCGTCGCACAAGTCAGAGAGGGCGCCATCAGGAAGGCAATGAGGACCCCACCAACTCCACATCCCCCGTAGGTGGAGCAGAGCCCCCCACATGGGAGACAGTAGGAACAGTAGGCTATAGGCTTCAGTAGGCTTCATCTATATATATATGTCGTACCTAGTAGCCAGAACTCACTTCTCAGCCTACTATGCAAGGCCCGATTTGCCTAATAAGCCAAGTTTTCATGAATTAATGTTTTTTCGTCTACCTAACCTACCTAACCTAACCTAACCTAGCTTTTTTTGGCTACCTAACCTAACATTACCTATAAAGATAGGTTAGGTTAGGTTAGGTAGGGTTGGTTAGGTTCGATCGTATATCTACGTTAATTTTAAATCCAATAAAAAAAAATTTACCTCATACATAATGAAATGGGTAGCTTTATCATTTCATAAGAAAAAAATTAGAGAAAATATATTAATTCAGGAAAACCTGGCTTATTAGGCAAATCGGGCCTTGCATAGTAGGCTGAGAAGTGAGTTCTGGCTACTAGGTACGACATATATATATATACATATATATATATACATATATATATATACATATATATATATACATATATATATATATATATATATATATATATATATATATATATATATATATATATATATATGTATATATATATATATGTATATATATATATATATATATATATATATATATATATATATATATATATATATATATATATATATATATATATATATATATATATATATATGATATCAGTGACAAAACCGAAACTGCGCACATCATATATACATGATTTCGTGTCTAGCGCTATAACTTAAACACCCAGAGTGGGATAGGGGTAGTCATCGGCGAGCATCAACTGACCATAAACAATCCCCGCCTGGGAATAAAATCCAGCGTGGGTCCCAGCGTGGGTTTGTGTAGAGACCTCAGTTACCCGGCGGACACTATGGCGAGCGCATCAAGTTCCAACGACCAACTCCGCTCAACGAGGCCTTCCTCGCGGGCTCTGACCGAGGACCAAATTAATAAGAATTTGTTCCTGGATGGTGATGAGTCTGATATTTACGACTCTGACTTTGATCATGACTACACCAGCCCCCAGAGGTGGATACGACCGACGACGAGTGTGAACATGCTGGCTCCACCAGGGCTAGGCCTAGCATCTCGCCCTCACTCGATCCCTATTTGTGCCAGACCACACAGTTCATGTGCAGCCGTGCAAGATATTCATGTTTTGGTCGACGAGTCTGAAGGTGAATCATTTTCCGGTTTTAGTGACTTCGAATCGGAAAATAGTTTCAGTGTCGCTAGTGGAAGCGGAGTGTGTGGTGTTGCCAAGTGACAACTTGCAACTTGCAAACCACCTCAAGTCCATCATCACCCAGCAAAAATCTGCTATCAGAATAGTAACAAATTCTGCTTTCAGACAACACTCAGCCCCCTTGTTTAACTCCCTAAACATGCTAAACATAATCTCACTCCACAAATTCTCTTCTGTCAACTACATTTACAAAACCCTGTTCTTAAATGCAAATCCTGCTCTGAAACTCTCCCTGGACAGATGTAATAGGACCCATTATCACCACACCAGAAATAAATATCTCTTTGATATCCCCAGAGTCAAACTTAATCTGTGTAATCACTCTATGCAAATAAAGGGACCCAGTCTATGGAACTCACTCCCTATTAAATTGAAAAGCTGTCCAACTTTTGCGTCATTCAAAAACAATACTAAAAAGTACCTAATTTCATCTTCATAGTTTTTACCTTTTGCTTTAAAATTGCACTGTATATCTATTGCTATCCAATCTCCCAATCTTTATGTACCCAATCCGAACATCTTTATCATTGTGATCATTGCTGTCTTCTTATATGTGCTGTCAATCTGTTGTATGGTATCTATTAATCTTGTTTAAATTACCAATCAAGCTGTCAATGTAATCAATCAGAGCTTTAATATACCTATGTGCTTCAATATACTTACTAATCTCTCTCATCTCATTTTTTTTCTTGCAATGTGTTTGTTATCATTTTATTAATTCTGCTAGAATTTACCTACTTAAAATTATCTGTTAGATTAAGGACCTGCCCGAAACGCTGCGCGTACTAGTGGCTTTACAAGATTGAAAATACTATGCTATGTATTCTCAAAAACCTAATTGTCTGGAGACATATTTTTCCTGCTCTCTCGTGCACTGGATGAAGTATGAAATTGCATAGTGCTACATTGATGTGCACCGTGATTCAACTTTCTGAATATAACTTTTCCACAGTCGTGTTGGGTGTCCTTGGACAGCCCGTGATATTTGCTAGCCAATGATGTCATTCTGATCGCTGTATCAGGTCTGTGAAGGAAATTACAGGAGGGAGTTGTTTTCAGGGAAATTTTTGCACAAGTCAAGTGTAGAGAGGAAGGTATGGGTGGTTAACGGTTGTAGACCCCCCACTATCACGTGTCCACCTCGTGAGAGAGGGGGTGACGTCGTGAGGCAGGTGCGCCATTGGCCAAGGCTGCTGGGCCTCAGGAATGCTGAACCGTGATTGGTCAAGATGCTGAGGGGTGCCGCATGGGATACCCCGGAGCCGTTTGGTGGGAAAAAATTATTCTTACCAAGAACGTTGCTATGGGAAGATGTACTTCTCGTGCTAGGCCAGGCATCGGGAAATACCACCTGCAACGTTACTAAAGTCACGCCTATCATCTTGCTATCTTTCCGTGTACCGTCCGTAAGAATCAAGTAGTTCGGAGAGGTGCATGCACCGAACCAGTGTGAACTTTTGTCAGCTAAGCTGTGTATTTGTGAGATGCCATCTCAGAGCAACTGGACTGAGTGAAGCTGTTAATATCGGCCTAGGTTAGTGACATCTGCCGTCTATCGTATATGTGCTTGAAGGTACTGCAGTGAGACGTGCTAGAGAAGGTTTCAGTGTTTTGAGAGAAACCTTAAATTCGTAATTCCGAGGAATTAGAAGGGAACAGTGAAGGACTGCATCTCGTGTCTCGTGTACCGTGTAACACCGTGTACCGTCGTATCCTGGGGTACCATGTCAAGTGGATGGGTGTGGCACCGCATCCCTACTGTGTGATCTGTTGTGCGCGCACCCTGGGCTGCCTAAGCCGGCGTGCTCGCGCCCCTGGTCTCTCTGTGTGGTGCTAACCCCGTGGTCTAGGACCTCGTGCTCCAACTGACCACGTGTAGGAAGTGAGGACGCCTACGTCATCATCCAGCAGCAGCAGTGGGAGTGAGGGTGACATGTATGTATGCGAGTGTGTGTGGCGGGCCCGCGAGATTGATGTAAGTACACTGTTTCCGTTTTGGGTAATAAAACTCTGAAGCTGGTTTCGCCCCCAGTGTTCCGTCTGTATGTATGCGAGTGTGTGTGGCGGGCCCACGAGATTGATGTAAGTACACTGTTTCCGTTTTGGGTAATAAAACTCTGAAGCTGGTTTCGCCCCCAGTGTTCCGTCTGTCCTCTGTCCCTGTGACCACCTAGTGAGGTGAATGGGAATTGGAGACATGTGAGTTTACCCTGTTTGCCGTCACCAAGTTGGGGTTGAGCCCAACTGTGAGTTTGGCGTGTTTGAGGACACCTAGAGACACATTCTGTGGTGGAGTAAAGTGAGTTTATTTGCATCCATTTTCTCCATGTGCCGTGTATGTAATTCGCTGTAATTTGATTCCCTTTTTCAGCAGTGAAAGTGGTAACAGGGAGGTTTCCCTTGGTTATAAATAATTTCCATTATTATATTGGCCAGCGCTTATTTTACTGTTGTGTTGTGGTAAAGTGATACTGGGGAAGTCATTTACAAGTTTTGCCGTGAGTGGCAGGGATGTACTGTGATGTACTGTGTTGTACTATGTGTAAACCGTGATTGGCTGCTTGCTCGTTGCAGGGTGCGGTCACGGCGTTGGCGCTCTCTCAGTTGTTGGCTGACGTCTGGTGCGAGCAGGTCGCTGTTGTTGGTGTGTGGTGTGCCGGCTAGCCTGTGGGGGCTGCTGGCGTTATGGCGTCGTCGGTGACGCGGATTCGGAGGGTGGATTCCGCAGGATTGGAGTTCTCGGCGGCTGCTGATTGGGCGTTGGTGGAAGTGACGCTTTTGGATGTTTTCCAGGTGAACCTGCTCACTGTTTACGGCCTTGAGAAGATCTCTGACAAGCGTGTGGTGATCAAGTTCTCTGCCCCTGGTCCGTATCAGCGTTTTGTGAGTAATTTTGCTGGGCGTTCTCATCTGCTCCCGGGCTCTGCTGGTACTGTGGAGGTGTCGGACCGGTGTGTGGCGCCGACGTTTGTCAGCATCCATGGAGTTCCCTTGGACTTTCCCGAGGAGGTCCTTCGCACCTGCTTCTCTCGGTACGGTACTGTATTCACTCACCGTATAACCTGCCTCCGCTCAGGCCGTCTGTCGGGCTTGAGGACCAATGTGCGGACCCTTGGCATGCGCTTGACGCGTGATATTCCTTCTCAGGTCAAGTTCTACGGCTTTAACATGCGGGTTTTCTATGAGGATCAACCACGCACCTGTTTTCGGTGTGGTTTGCGAGGGCATCTTGCGGCCGGTTGCACTGCTTCCGGGATGGGGGAACCAGCTATCTTCCAGGAGGGTGATTTTCCCCCCTTGGGGGTTCGGGGGGCCAAGCCAGGTGGTGCAGAGTCCGTGTTTGTCCCCCGCGGCCCCTCCTCGTTGCTGGTGCCTTCTGCTTCAACTGATCCTACTCCGGCTGTTCAGCAGTTTGGCCCACCTGGCTCGTTGGTGTCTGATGTGGCGCCCCCACTTCCTGTGCACGTCGTCACTGCAGAGGTTCATCGGGCTTCAGATGTTGCTGCCATGGAGACAGGTACGTCTGTGGAAGCTGCTCCATCGTGTGTAGGTGGGAGTGACGATCCTGCAGGCCCTTCGTGTGGGGTTGCTCCTTCGTCTGGTGGCCGTTCATCCGACGTGGTTGCTGCTGCTCCGGAGGTGCTGCGGTCCTCTCGTGGCTCTAGAGGGCCTTCACCGGTCGCGACGTCGGACCAGCCACGTCGTAAGCGGGAGGCACGGGCGCATTCCTCTGACAAAGGTCCTCCCATTAAGCGAGGGGGGTCTACGGCTGGAGCTGCTGTGGCGTGCGCCCCTCCTCCTCCTCCCTCTGGTGGCCTGATGCGGTCTGTTGCACCCGGGGCCCCCTCTGGGGGCAGTGACGCCCCAGGAGCAGTTGCGGTTGATCAGTGGGTGGTGTCCTCTGGTGTGGAAGGTCCTGGACGGGATGCGCTGACGTTGAAGTTTACAAAGTCTACAAAGAGTGCGAGCGCCGACGTTCCTGTGGGGCCCTCCTCTGCAGGGTTGCCAGATGGTGCGCCTACTGTTCCTACTGTCTCCCATGTGGGGGGCTCTGCTCCACCTACGGGGGATGTGGAGTTGGTGGGGTCCTCATTGCCTTCCTGATGGCGCCCTCTCTGACTTGTGCGACGCTGAATGTGCGTGGATTGCGTGACTTGGCTGTGCAGATGGGCTTGGTGGCTGTGCTTCGTGAGCAACGTGTAGATGTAGCCTTTATTCAGGAGCATAATGTGCGTGACTTGAGTGCTTTGTCTGGGTTGACTGATGATTTTCATGTAGTGCTTAATCCGCCGAGGATGTCCTTTGGGGGCACGCTGATGCTGTTCTCCCGGAGGGCGTCCATTTCCGTGCTTCACACGGAGATGGATGAAGATGGCCGGGTGTTGTTCGCTCGTGTGCGGTACCTCGGGGTGGAGATTCCCTTATTGACTGTGTATGCTCCTTCTGGCACGGCGCGTCGCAAGGAAAGGGAGGAGTTTTTCCAGGGTGGGCTGTTACACTTCTTGCGTCATGACACAAGGGACATGGTTTTTGGGGGCGATTTTAATTGTGTCACTCTCGCACGGGATTGCAATAGTGCGCATCCGCAGAATGTTTCTCGGGCGTTGGTCTCCACCTTACAGAGTTGTGGGTTTCGTGATGCTGCTCTCATGTTTGGGGGCGATTTGGAATTCACCTTTGCTGCGCGAGGGGCGTGTTCCAGGCTGGATCGTTTTTATGTTCATGGGCGGGAGGGCTCTGTTTTTGCGTTTCGTACGGTTCCTGTTGCCTTTTCTGATCATTGTTTGGTTGTGGTGCGTGTTGCTGTTCGTAGTCAGGTTCGTGTGGGGAGGGGTCGGTGGAAGTTGAATTGTCAGTTGTTGCGTTGTCCTTGGGTGCGTGAGGCGTTTCGTGGGTGGTGGGTCGGGCTTGTTGCTCGCAAGTGCAAGTTTTCGTCTGTGTTGGACTGGTGGGAGTGGTGCAAGGTGAAATGCAAGTCCTTTTTTGTTGTGGTTGCGAGGCGTGAGGCGGCAGGGCGGTTTGGTTTGTTGCGTTTTCTTCAGGCGCGGTTGACTCGGTTGTATGTGTTGCTAAATGGTGGGGCTGATTGTTTTGATGCTATTTCGGTGTGTAAGGAGCGCATTTGTGGTTTGCGGGAGGAGTTGGCAGAAGGGGTTCGGGTGCGGGCTCGTGTTGACGAGCGTGTATCTGGTGAACGGCTTTCTCCTTTTCTTTTGCGGAAGGAGAAAGCCCTTCGGGACGGTTCTTTTCACCGGTCTCCAGCGTCCGGACGGTTCTGTTTTGTCTAACACGGATGGGGTCCTGTTGTATGTGCAGCAGGAATTGGGAGCGCTGTATGGGGAGGTAGGGGTGGATGAGGATTTGGCTGCTTTCTTTTTGCGTCACTGCTCACCTGGTTTGTCGGCTGCGGGTTGTTCCGGTTTGGTGAGGGGCGTGTCGTCGGCTGAGCTCTGGGATGTGGTGCGGTCTTTCCGTTCCGGCAGGGTGCCTGGCTCGGATGGGCTCCCTGTGGAATTTTATGTGACTTTCTGGGATGTGATTGGGGAGGCTTTTTTGGAGGTGGTGCGATTTTGTTTCCTGACCTGTTCCTTACCCGCATCCCATTATGATAGGGTTGTGAGGTTTCTTCCGAAGCCAGGTGATTTGCATTTTCTGTCGAATTGGAGGCCGATCACCCTGTTAAATGTTGATTATAAGGTTGTCTCGAAGTTGCTGGCAGGTCGGTGTCGGGATGTTATTGGTTCTGTGGTTTCGGTTGAGCAATTTTGTGGAATTCTGGGTAGGTCTTTGCTTCAGTGCAATGCTCTTTTACGTGATGTGCTTCTGTGTGCCTCTGAGCTTCGCCTACCTGCGGCGATGCTCAGCTTAGATTGGTCAAAGGCATTCGACCGTGTGTCGATGGGCTTTGTGCTGCAGGCTATGGAGAGGTTCGGGTTTCCTCCGTTGTTTCTTTCTTGGGTTCGTATGTTGTATGCCCGCTGTCATAGTCGTGTGTGCATTAATGGTTTTTTTAGTGCCCCCTTTGCCGTTCGCCGCTCGGTGCGGCAAGGGTGTCCCTTTTCTATGCTCCTTTATGTTATTTTTCAGGAGCCTTTGTTTCGTGCGGTTAAGTCATGTGCTTTGGTGGTTCCTCCGAGGCTGCCTGCTGGTCTCTGTTTACCGATCTGTGGGTATGCTGCCGATACGGTTCTGTTTGTGGCAACCGATGGCTCTGTGGTTGCGGTTCAGGACCTTGTTCGGCGTTTTGAGCTGGCCACTGGAGCCCTTGTTAATAGGGATAAGTCCTGTCTGATGGGGCTGGGGAGCTGGACTTCCCGTTCAGTGTGGGCGGGGTCGTGGTTTCCGGTGGTCAGGTCGCTTCGGGTTCTCGGAATTACTTGGTTTAGCTCGTATGCCCAATCCTTGGAGTGGAATTGGGATGCGGTGTCTCGGTCGGTTGAGGTGGCGGTTGGTTTGTTATCCTCGCGTCCATTGACGGTTTATCAGCGGGCGATTGTTGTTACTAGCAAAGTTCTTTCGAGGGTGAGGTTTTTGGCTCAGTGCTTCCCCCTGGATCAGCGGCGTGCTCATAGGTTGGAGTGCAGAGTCTATCGGTATGTGTGGTGTGGGAAGTATCATCCGGTTCGTCACTCCTCCATGGTTTTGCGGGTGGAGGAGGGGGGTGTTGGCATCCCTGATGTTTTTACCAAGGCATTGGCTTTGTTTTGGGTGTCGTTGCGTCAGTATTTGGGGGTGGGTGGGGGCCTCGGTGCGCTTGGGATTTATTTCGGTTTAGCTATTTGCTTGAGTTAGGGGCTGGGTGTGAGGTCGCCTTTTGTACACCTGCTGTGTATTCGTGGGCAGTTGGGATTCTGCGGAAGCTCTGTCGTGTTCCTGGGTTTTTGTCCCTGTCGTGTCGGGGGGTTTATGGGGTTCTCCTTCGTCGTGTGAGCCATTGGGTTAAGGGTTTGTTTCCATGCTGGGATTGGGGGGGGATTTGGTCGGTCTTGGGTGGGCGGCATTTGGCTCCGCAGCAGCGGGAGTTTCTCTTTCGGATGCTGCACGAGTCCTTGCCGTCGAATGATCGTTTGTGTATGCTTGGGTTGCGTTCTTCCGCGACATGTGCACATTGTGGATTGGTTGAGACGCAGTTACATGTGTTTTATTTTTGTGAGAGGGTACAGGGTTTAGTTGCTTGGTTGCGTGATGTGATTGCGGTGTTCTGTGGGCTCGGGTTTGAGGGGGATGTTTTACGGTTCCTGTTTCTTTTGTTTCCTCAGGGCTCCGGGCGGCTTCGGAACACTCTGAGTGTCTTGATTGCGGATTATGTGTTTTGCGTGTGGGTTGGGCGTTTGGAGGGCTATGGGGTTCGCCTGATTCTGGGTTTTCTGCGGGGGCGTTTGCGTTTCACATGGTGGTGGTTGCGGCGTGCTTTTCCGATGAGGTTTGCTGATTGGTTCACTGACGCGTATGTTCAGGGTGATGCTTTGGGGTTGGTGGGGGGTCGGGGGTTTGATTAGTGTTTTGGTGTGGTGTCGATGGATTTGGGGGGAAGGGCTTCTTGGGTCATTTGGGCGTTTGGGTTGTGGGTATTCCCCCTGCCCCCTGAGGGCTTCCTCGGTGGTGCGTTGTGTGTGTTTGCCTGTGCTGTGCTTTTGTGTTGCTCCTTGTGTGTGTGTCCTTGTTGTGTGTGTGTTGTGTTCCTTTGCCGGATCCTGCGTGTTCCGCTGTTTTTTTTTTTTTTTTTTTTTTTTGTGTGTGTGTGTGTGTGTGGGCGTTTTTTGTGGTGTGTATGTGTATGTATCTTTTCGTTTGTTCCACCGGTTCCTGCGTGCTCCGGTGCTGTGCTCCTGGTTATGTGGGCTTCTGCCTTGTGTGTGTGGCCCTTTTGGGTACTTTTATCCGTCATGCTTCATGTAATTTTTCCCTTGTGTTATTTTAATTTATTTTCTTTCTTTTTTATGCCGCTGGCTTATTATGTGTAGCTGCTCTGTGTGAGCCTTTGTGTTTTCTGTGTTAATCATGTGGATCTTGTGTTATGCATGATTGGATCTCTGTGTTAATCATGTGGATCTTTTGTTATGCATGATTGGATCTCTGTGTTAATCATGTGGATCTTTTGTTATGCATGATTGGATCTCTGTGTTAATCATGTGGATCTTGTGTTATGCATGATTGGATCTCTGTGTTAATCATGTGGATCTTTTGTTATGCATGATTGGATTTCTTTTTTATATTCTATTCTTGTACAAAAAAAAAAAAAAAAAGAAAATAGGAAAAAGTCTTCATGCTCTTGCATTTGTTCTGTATAATGTTTGTTGTCTTAAGGTTTCTTTGGGTTCTTTACTGTGTACTTTGTCAGGCTTTGTATCTTTTTTATTGTGTATATTGTACTTTTATAAATAAATAACAAAAAAATGTGTAAACCGTAGACAAGTTTGTCCTTGGTGGAATGCGTTGTGTACTGTGAAGGATTCCGTAAGAATTAATGTCAGTTAACGTCACCGGGGGTCACGATTTACTTAACGAGGTCACTTGTTTCGTTGAACATTGTTGTGATTAACGTAGCGTCGTGTAAAGGCAACAGTCACAGTGAAGTTCACGCAGTGGAGGAATTGGCAAGTGAAGACTAACGTAGTGTTAACGATTTAACGAGCTGTCGTTAATTGATTGATTAACGCAAGGGGTTGATCGGTCTGTTATGATCGGAGTCAATTGCACTGTAATTAAGCTGCTGTAATTAGTTGGACTGATCAGATCTGTCTGCGTACAGAGGGATTAAGCACTCGTAGCTAATTAAAGAGAATTAGTAACCACCACTTAGTGAATTCACCAGGTGTTGATGTTGTTGTTTACACTGAGTGTGTTGTAGCCTTGTGTGTGGTACAGTAGTCTACCCTCGTTAAGGTAATCTTGTCGTAAGACCGGAAGTGAACTGTCAGTTGAGAGACAGGTGGCTTTATCAATACTCGTCTGAATTAATAGGCTGTTGTATTCAGTAATTAATTGGGAATTACTCACCAAATGCTTGACTTTCAAGTTGATGTAATTAATTGATTTAAGAGTTATCGCTGCCATTTAAGTGTCATTGAGAAACGTGTGTATTAATGAAATTGTCTAATAATTCAATTAGAGTAACTTTTGTTGTTGATTGTCCTGAGAGACAAGTGTTAACGAAAGATTTTTATAAGGGGTTATCATTCTTGGATTAACCGCCTTGTTACCTGGTACCTCGTTGTGGGCAGCGAGCGCCAGTCAAGTTTTGTGATTATAGTATTTGTTCACCGTGAAGCCGTGACAATATTGATTGCAAGCTTGCGTCACCAGTGGGCACCACTTTGTTCAGTTAGTGTCATTGTTCAGTCAGCGACGACGGGATAAGGAGACCGTGGGTCCATCAGGCTGTTGATTAGCTGTTCTTGAATGTGCCACTGGAGTGACAGTAAAGTAATGTAAATTCTTTGTTGTAGTAGTTTTAGTTTACTTTGTGAGTAAATTGAATATTATAGAAAACGGTCATTTACGTCAAACCTTCCAATAATACTGCCCCACATTCCATGTTCTGCAACGCTTTGCCTGCTTATGTTCATATCAAGTCTGTATCTAAAGCTCGAGTCCATTGCACAGCACCACACTTCTATAAATATGAAGTGAGAATCCCTGGGCTAACCTTTATTAGTTGTCAACTAGGAGGAGCCAGCGACCTAAGTGACAGGTGTTACCCGCGTGGTTTCGTCTGGCGGTTTGCTCCCGCGGTCCTATGATCTTAGGCTTTAGGATTAAATATCTGCCACTGGCAGCTCTTGCTGTTTAAGGTTTGCCTCTCTTGCGAGGTAGTTACGATTAACGTAACATTAATAGGAATTAATTCTTTTGATAATTGTCAAAGAAAAAAAAATCTCACACCAATGTACCTTCTTGTATATAAATAAATAAATAAATATATAAATAAAACTTGTCGCGTCAGCAGCATCTGGCCAAGTCATGCGGCACCGCATGGCACCACATGAACAAAGACCCTCAACATCGAGTAATTTTCCATCACCGTCCCTGCCCGCCCCTACTGTTCCAAGACCTGCTTCAGTTCCTGGTCCACAGTTTCCTCGCCGTGGTGCCGCTATTGGCTCTCGAAAGACACCCGGTGTTTTGGTGTGGAGTGATGGGACAGATTTTGTTCCACAAATTCCTGTTTTTGATAATTCGGATGTTGGAATTACAGACATTTTCCCTGATAAAGGTGCACATATGTGTGAAATGATCTATTTTACTGCATATTTTGATGAGCCGCTAATGGAATATATTGTTCATGAAACGAACAAATATGCGACTGATCTCATTGATAAGGAGGAGTTATCCGATTATTCACGTGTGCAACGATGGAATGATACGACTGTAGGTGAAATGTATGTGTTTTTGACACTGTGTATGTTGATGAAACATTGTGTCAAACACGTAATCGACCATTATTGGAGCAAAGACCATACTGTTCCAACACCGATGTTCGGCAAATATTTGTCTCGAGACCGATTTGTGATAATCCTCAGGTGTCCTCACTTTGCAAATGATGAAGACCGAAATGATGATGATAGACTTTGGAAGGTAAGGCACATCCTGAATGAACTTATCGGAAAGTACAGGGATTTCTACATACCAGCTCAGAAGCTGGTGATTGACCCATGTGCTTTTCAAAAGACGTCTTGCCTTCAATTAGCAGTATATTCCCTCCAAACGCCACCGATTTTGATTGAAATTCTTTGTACTCTGTGACTGTGAAACAGGAATAGTGTTACACATGATAATGTATACGGGTACAAATGTAGACATTCCTGCTAATGACCAACATGGCTTCTCGGGTAGTGTTGTGAAAGCACTGCTTGAACCATATCTGAACAAGGGCAACATATTATACATAGTCCCTTGCTAACTAGGTTCTTGCTTGATAATAGAACTGGAGTGTGTGGCACAGTGAAGGCAAAATGAAGGGAAATGCCAGTGTTTCCAGGTGCTATGCAGGTTGGTGATTGCGAGCTCAGAAAAACAGGTGGAATACTTTCAGTGCGGTGGAAAGACAGGCGTGAAGTGAACATGTTGACCACCATTCACGCTGGAACCATGCTGGACAGTGGCAAGGTGAACAGAACCACAAGAGAAATAATCTATAAGCCAGATTGTGTCTTGGACTATAACATCAACATGCGTTTGGTGGATAAATGTGATATGATGGTGGGGGCAGTGGAGTGTGTACGCAAAACAGTCAAGTGGACCAAGAAAATGTTTTTCCACCTTGTTGACGTAACAATGCTGAGCAATTACAATATGTATCTTGTCAAAACAGATGGTAAACGTAATTTCCATGCATTAAATCTTACTATAGTAACACAATTACTACAGAAGTTTGGCAAAGTAATTCCTGGCATACAGAGGCCCATTCTGAACTCTGTATTGCACCATGCTCCAGCACCCAGGCTCGCTTTCAGGGATGCCTTTATGACACACAATCTAAGGTTTTTACCACCAAGTGGAAAACGTGCAGTAGGCCAGCGTGCATGTGTTGTATGCTGGTCAACAACCCAGAGGGAACAGAAACTTAAAATGGTGATGACTTGGTGCACAGCGTGTCAGGTCCCTCTGTGCCATGTCCAATGTTTTAACAAGTATCACAGTCATGATGACTTCTAAATGTTCAAGACTGGTGCAAAAACATGTAAATACAGAATAAATGGGTGTATATAGTGAAAATAAATCATAAGAAATTGTATATTTTATTGAGAAATAAGACATTTTTGTGCAAATACTTGTAGACACTAATATGTGGATACAATATACATTGACAACAGTTTTATGATAATAAATATTCATGTGAGAACATATTGAACCACACCAGTGAAAAAATATGGGTGAAAAATATGCCATAGATATTGTAAATAATGACGCAAAAATAAATTCGCGGCAACTCTGGCTCATCCTCCGTCACGCCTGACTCACCCCGGGCGCACAGCGGTCCAGCGAAGATGAGGCGTGACATCACCAATCTCCTCGGCTCATTTATGTCACCTTGAGGTTACCTTGAGGTGCTTCCGGGGCTTAGCGTCCCCGCGGCCCGGTCGTCGACCAGGCCTCCTGGTTGCCGGACTGATCAACCAGGCTGTTGGACGTGGCTGCTCGCAGCCTGACGTATGAGTCACAGCCTGGTTGATTAGGTATCCTTTGGAGGTGCTTATCCAGTTCTCTCTTGAACACTGTGAGGGGTCGGCCAGTTATGCCCCTTATGTGTAGTGGAAGCGTGTTGAACAGTCTCGGACCTCTGATGTTGATAGAGTTCTCTCTCAGAGTACCAGTTGTACCTCTGTTTTTCAACGGGGGTATTCTGCACATCCTGTCATGTCTTCTGGTCTCATGTGATGTTATTTCTGTGTGCAGGTTTGGGACCAGCCCCTCTAATATTTTCCATGTGTAAATTATTATGTACCTCTCCCACCTGCGCTCAAGGGAGTACAGTTTTAGGCTCTTTAGTCGGTCCCAATAGTTTAGATGTTTTACTGAGTGGATTCTAGCAGTAAAGGCTCTCTGCACGCTCTCCAGGTCAGCAATTTCTCCAGCTTTGAAAGGTGCTGTCATTGTGCAGCAGTACTCCACTCTAGAGAGCACAAGCGTTTTGAAAAGTATCATCATCGGTATATCATCTCTAGTGTGAAAAGTTCTTGTTATCCAACCTGTCATTTTTCTTGCAGTTGTGACGGCTACTTTATTGTGTTCTTTAAAGGTAAGGTCTTCCGACATGAGTACACCCAGATCCTTTACATTGCCTTTTCGTTCTATGTTATGATTTGCCTGAGTTTTGTACGTGGTTTCCGTTTTTATATTTTCATTTTTTCCATAGCGCATGAGCTGGAACTTATCTTCGTTAAACACCATATTATTTTCTGTAGCCCATAGAAAGACCTGATCTACATCTGACTGGAGGTTCGCCGTGTCCTCTATGTTGCCTACTCTCATGAAGATCCTAGTGTCATCTGCAAAGGATGATACAGTGCTATAGGTTGTGTTCTTGTCTATGTCCGATATGAGGATGAGAAAAAGTACTGGAGCAAGCACAGTACCCTGGGGGACTGAGCTCTTCACGGTTGATGGGCTGGATTTTATTTTGTTGACTATTACACATGGGGTTCTGTTGGTCAGGAAATTGTAGATCCATCTGCCTATTTTTCCGGTAATTCCTTTTGAACGCATTTTATGTGCAATAACACCATGATCACATTTATCAAAAGCTTTTGCGAAATCTGTGTAAATTACATCAGCGTTTTGTTTGTCTTCCATAGCATCTAATGCCATATCATAGTGGTCCAGCAACTGCGACAGGCAAGAGCACCCTGTTCTGAAACCATGTTGTCCGGGGTTATGGAGTTGCTGTGATTCCATGTATTTTGTGATCTTACTTTTTAGCACTCTCTCAAAAAAATTTCTGATGTGCGATGTTAGTGCTATCGGTCTGTAATTTTTTGCCTCTGCCTTATTTCCTCCTTTATGAAGTGGTGCTATCTCTGCTGTTTTTAGTATATCAAGAATAACGCCAGTATCTAGGCTTTGTCTCCACAGAATGTGGAGGGCCTGCGATAGTGTTTTTTTTACAGTTCTTTATGAATATGGAGTTCCAAGAATCCGGGCCTGGTGCAGAGTGCATAGGCATACTGTTTATGGCTTCTTCAAAATCCAGTGGGGATAGGGTGACGTCTGATATATGATTTGATGTTGGTATCGTATCCATGAAAAATTCATTTGGGTTATCAATCTTTAGTGTGTTTAATGGTTCGCTGAAAACAGAGTCGTACTGCGTCCTCAGTAGCTCGCTCATTTCTTAGTTGTCATCGGTGAAAGTTCCATCTCCCTTTCGCAGGGGCCCGATACTAGATGTGGTTTTTGATCTTGATTTTGCATAGGAGAAAAAATATTTCGGATTTCTTTCTATTTCACTGATGGCCTTTTGCTCTCTTTGCCTCTCCTGGGTTTTGTATGATTCTTGTAGCTTCCGTTCAATTGTTTATATTTCTTTACCTAACCTTCTTCGCCGTTCTTGAGATAGGGTGCGACTCTCAAGTTGTTCCGCGATTCGTTTTCTTCGCCTATATAGGGAACGACGTTCCCGTTCCAATCTGCATCTCTTCCTCTTTTTTCTTAGAGGTATGCGGTTTGACCATATTTCTAGTGCTACTGAGCTTATTTTTTCCAGGCACTGGTTCAAGTTTGCATTTTCTAGCTGTTCTTCCCAGTTTATTTCTGTGAAGTCCTGGTTTATTTGCTCCCAGTTTATCTGTTTATTATTGAAGTTGAATTTGCTGAAATCTCCTCCACCGGGAATCTGGACTGGTTTTGAAGGTCTACTCCCCATGGTTGTCATAACTTCAATTAAGTTGTGATCTGAGTAACAGGTATTTGTAATCATTATGTTCCTGATCAATTCATCATTATTAGTGAAAATGAGGTCCAGCGTGTTCTCCTTCCTAGTTGGTTCTACTATTTGCTGGTTTAAGGCAAACCTGTCACACATCCGTAGCAGGTCATTTGCATGTGCCTGTTCATTTAGGCTACTTCCTGGTATTCTTTCTGATATTACTGTATTAGCCAGGTGCTTCCATTTCAGGTGCCGTAGGTTGAAGTCCCCAAGCAGGATGGTGTTCGGAGCTGGATTTGTGAGGGTTTTCCAAGCAGTGTCCTATTTTCATTAGTTGGTCTTTAAACTGCTGAGGGTTTGCCTCCGGTGACTTATATACAAGGACAATAACTACATTTAGAATCTCTATTTTGATTATCAGCACTTCCACCATATCATTTGAGGTGTTTAGCAGCTCAGTACAGATGAGTGTGTCTTTGATGTAGAGGCTGACCCCACCCTGAAGCCGGTGTTTCCTATCACATTTGAAAAGATTGTACTCTGAGATCCATATTTCACCATCATGGTAGTCCTTTGTGTGGGTTTCTGTTAGGGCTGCAAACACTGCATTTGCCTCATGAAGGAGGACCATCTATAAAGTGAACTTTGTTGGATTTGCGTGTTTTTATACCCTGGATGTTGGCAAATATAAATGATGTTATCGTGTTAGTGGAAGTGCTGGAAGCCTTACTTGGTGTTAATATCTGAGGCTCTGGTAAGGAGGCCACTGTGTTTGCGTCCAGGGTGTGTCGTTTTGGAATTGATTCGTCCAGTTTTGGTAGTAGGACGGGTGTTGTCTGGTGTAGTACCTGTGTGCTTGTTGATAATTTGAATTCCAGTCTTGTGGGTATCTCCCTTCCCCTCTGTAATCCTGTAGTGGTTCCATCTGACTGCTCCTCTCTCTTATATTTACTACTCTGTTTCTGCCTTCCTCTAAAAAAAGTCCAGTAGTGTCATATTGATCTTCCCGTCTATAACGCTCTGTACCTCTCACATGGAATTCCGGACACTGAAGATTGTAGCATTTTTTGTCCCTAATTGAAAATTGACATAATTTAGGGTGGAAGTATTTACACCGTGTTTCAAAACGGCATGTACCCCTCTCCAACATGTTCCTGCATTTTCGAGGATGCAGAAAATGGCATTTTGCTCCTAATTTTCCATATTTGCATATTCCTTTAGCGTAGAATTTGCAAATGTGTTCCGGTTTTGCGTTTTTCAAGGTATTTATATCTGTGACTGTCTTGTCTACCTCTTTATTCCAGTCTTGTGGAATGGTGTTGAATGGTGTTGAACTAAATGGTGTTGTTAATAATGAACTAAAAAAAGTCCACTTATGGATGTCAACCAACAAACTAACACTTAACATAGAAAAGACCTACTACATTCTATTCGGAAGCAAATCTACAAATGCAATTCAGCTTCAGATTGACAATGTAAACATTAGCAATAAAAATGATGGAAAGTTTCTTGGCATTTTCCTAGACAAGAGACTCAACTTCAGTACCCACATACAACACATAACTAAGAAAGTCTCTAAAACAGTTGGTATACTCTCCAAACTCAGATATTATGTTCCTAACTCTGCTCTCATCTCTCTATATTATGCACTAATCTATCCCTATCTCAACTATGGTATCTGTGCATGGGGTTCAACCACTGCAAACCACCTCAAGTCCATCATCACCCAGCAAAAATCTGCTATCAGAATAATATCAAATTCTGCTTTCAGACAACACACAGCCCCCTTGTTTAACTCCCTAAACATGCTAAATATAATCTCACTCCACAAATTCTCTTGTGTCAACTACATTTACAAAACCCTGTTCTTAAATGCAAATCCTTGTCTGAAACTCTTTTTGGACAGATGTAATAGGACCCATTATCACCACACCAGAAATAAATATCTCTTTGATATCCCCAGAGTTAAACTTAATCTGTGTAAACACTCTATGCAAATAAAGGGACCCAGTTTATGGAACTCACTCCCTACTGAATTGAAAAGCTGTCCAACTTTTACATCATTCAAAATCAATACTAAAAAGTACCTAATTTCATCTTCATAGTTTTTCACTTTTTGCCTTAAAATTGCACTGTATCAATTGCTACCCAATCTCCCAACCTTTATGTTCCCAATTTGAACATTTTTACCATTGTGATCATTGCTGTTTTCTTATATGTGCTGCCAATCTGTTGTATGGTGTTTATAAATCTTGTTTATCTGTATCTTTTGCTACCCAGTCTCCCAATCTTTATGTACCCAATCTGAACATCTTTACCATTGTGATCATTGCTGTCTTATATGTGCTGTCAATCTGCTGCATGGTGTCTATTAACCTTGTTTAAATTACTAATCAAGCTGTCAATGTAATCAATCAGAGCTTTAATATAACAATGTGCTTTAATATACCTACTTATCTCTCTCATCTCATTTTTCTCTTGTAATGTATCTTTATCATTTATCAATTCTGATTGAAATTACCTACTTAAAATTATCTGCTAGATTAAGGACCTGCCCGAAACGCTGTGCGTACTAGTGACTTTACAAGAATGTAAATACTGTACTATCCAATGTATTCTCACAAACCCAATGTACCTTCTTGTATATATATAAATAAATAAATAAATAAATAAATAAATAAATAAATAAATAAATAAATAAATAAATATTGGAGCCATCTCCGTTTTTCGTCCCAATTCCTTCATCTATGCACTGTCTCACTGTTGCTCTCATCGTTTATATTATCTGACTCTGCAATATTGCTGTTATTTTGTACCACAATAGTCTCCTCCTCCACACTACTGCTGCGGTTCTCTAAACTATCTGTTCCTGAGTTTTGGTCGTTATCCAATGTTGATTTTTCCCAGTCCGCATATATCACTGGTAGCCTGTATGTGAATGATAATCTCTGTGACTCGGGTTAAGTCCACTGGTAAGTCTCTGTCACTGGTAAGTCCAATTAATTGTTTTTATTATTTTTCCCGTGCTCAGGGAAAACAAATATAGAGATTAAAAAGAAAAAAAATGGATTTTGTTGTTGTTGCGCCTGTGGCTGTTTATGTCATTTGTACCCCTAGCGGTTTAGGGGTTAGTGTGTGCAGGTGTTTAACATTAGGGGGCCCCCCCTTGATGCAGGGGGCCATCTCTGGGGCCCACTGCATCTTTACGTAGGTTATGCCCAAAGGTCTGGCCCCCCCCCCCCTGCATCCTTCCGTAGATTATGCCAAAAGGAATGGTGCTTCCTCTGCTTCTTTCCGTAGGTTATGCCAAAAGCTCTGGGACACCCTGCATCTTTCCATAGGTTATGCCAAATGGTCTGGAGCACCCTGCAACTTTCCAACTTTTACCAGTCTCCGTGGTGTAGTGGTAAGACACTGGCCTGGCGTTCCACGAGCGCTATGTCATGGGTTCGTATCCTGGCGGGGAGGATTTACTGGGCGCAAATCCTTAACTGTAGCCTCTGTTTAACGCAACAGTAAAATGTGTACTTGGATGAAAAAACGATTCTTCGCGGCGGGGGTTGTGTTCCAGGGACCTGCCCGAAACGCTACGCGTACTAGTGGCTGTACAAGAATGTAACAACTCTTGTATATATCTAAAAAAAAAAAGGGTTTTCCAAAAGATCTGGGGCACCCTGCATCTTTCCGTAGGTTATGCCAAAAGGTAGATCTATTCTGAAACTCCCTAACATTATTATTCCAACCAAGCATACTACTTCTTTTATTGGTTATAAGATAAATATTCTCTTCCCCTGCCCTATCTAGCACTGAAATGACAGATGTGAAAAAGTCCTTGAAATTGTTCTGATGCAAATTGCACTGAATAATATTGCAAGCAATTGCATCACTTGTGATTTGAGTATTCATTAAGCAGGCCTTTAAACTTATCCAGGTCAGCAAGAGTGGCCTTCCTACATTTAGATGTGTTCTAGGGAGGTTTATGTTTTCATTGGCAGCAGCAACTTGTGAGTGAGGTATATTGGAGGTGGCCATGGCAGGATGATACCAGGAGAGGTTGTCATCACTGACAGCCTTATACTTAAAGGTGTGACCAGTTATATCATCAATAAGAAAATGATCAATATGAGACCTTCCATTCCTATCTCATGACATAAAGCTATAGTTAATATTAAATAAATCATTAATAGCAGGATTATGTCAATTCAGCATCCATGAATTCATTAAATAAATTTAAGTATACATCTTGGCGGGAATAATCAGTGTTAAAAATCACCTACCACCCCATGAGTTTAGCACTATGATACAAATTAGTCAATTGATATATTTCTGATCATACATTTCCATACTCATCTGCACAGTCGATATTGCTTGTGAAACCGTGCATATACACACACACATAATCAAATACTGATGAGCACCTTTCAGGCCCCTGAGCAAAGGGCCTGACATCTAAGTGGACAGCGCATCGGATTCGTAGTCCTGAGGTTCCGGGTTCAATCCTTGGTGGAGACAGAAACAAATGGGCAGAGTTTCTTTCATACTGATGTGTCTGTTCACCTAGCAGTAAATATGTACCTGAGAGATAGACAGCTGCTACAGGCTGCTTCCTTGGGATTGTGTAACAAAAAGGAGGCCTGGTCGAGGACCGGGCCGTGGGGACGATAAGCCCCGAAATCATCTCCAGATAACTATAGAACACAAGTATAGCAGAAGTGAGCCCTGATACAATATTGACAACCTCAACTTTACACTGCATATTGTTATGCCCAGGATACTAGCAGCACCATAGGGGGTCTTCCAGGACCTGACCAGTCAATAGACATGTCAATACTGGCAGTGGAAAAAGAACTATCAATAAATTTGAAGTAGTTTTGAAATTCATAAGATGTAAGCCAGTGTTCTTGCAAAACAAGAATATTTTGCACATACCAAAAAGCTTTTGACGTTCATACATTCAGGGTTTGTTATTTCTCTAATTACCTTAATAACCGAGAATTATGACTTTACAAATACTGAAGCATTGTCATGGGGGTAAATAAACCATGTTACGTGAAGATCATTTATGTGCTAATTAAAACAACACTTATAGTAAGAGGTCAGTAAATTGGAATGTTGAGACAATTGTCAAGTAATAATAATATAATAATTAACAGGTGTTAAGTAAGAGCTATCTATTGCACATTATTCTATCTATAATTAATCTGAACTAATAATAGAGCCTAAATAAATAATAATTACACATCATTCACATCCATCAAGACAAGAAATTAAATGACCAATGAAAACCATATAGGTTACTCCTACACCTCATAATACAGGCCAATAATGATCATAAATATACTTATCAATTAAACAATATTCAAACTAAGAACTTTACATCAAATTTTTTAAATCACTAATTTAAAAGCAGACATCCTTTTATATTAATAAATTGTCAGATTAAGGCATTTGTAAACAAATGAAATAAATAATAGTAATTAAGCCTCCGATGAAATACTTCGCATTATAATACAAATTCTGGAGTCACTCATATAAATGCAAAGTTTTGGTTTATAAAATACCAGATATAAGATAATACAAATATCAGAAACAGGCTAATATTATTGCCAGATTCATATACAGTACTGTACATTATATATTATATATATTATATATATTATATATATATATATATATATATATATATATAATATATATATATATATATATATATATGTATATATATATATATATATATATATATATATATATATATATATATATATATATATTTTTTCTGTAATTTTCTGTAATTTTTGTAATATTTTAATTTATTTTTTTGCAATTTATAATAATTTTTGTAATTTTTGTAATTTTTGTAATTTCTGTAATTTTTCCTGTAATTTTCTGTAATAATTTGTAATTGTATTTGTGCTGCTTTTTCAACAATGTTCCCCCCTCTTTTACCTCTATTTTTATTTGTACTCAACACATCTTATTCTTTTTACCCATTAGTTTTAAGCTTTAGTCATTAATGTTTTTCCTGCCCGAAACGCTTTGCGTAATAGTGGCTTTAGGCATTTTATGTACTAGCTCTATCTATAAAGCCAACAAACTTTGTAAAATCTCTTTATGTATGTACCTTACCTAAATAAAAATTATTATTATTATTATTATATATATATATATATATATATATATATATATATATATATATATATATATATATATATATATATATTTATATATAATTGCCAGATTCATATATATACATAAATTGAATTGCTAGATCCGTATAAATATAAAACTGCCCGATTCAAGATAATGTAATTAACATATTTATGCTATTTTTATATATATATGAGTTTTATAATTGCCAGTCTCAGGATAATATAACTGCCAGATTCAGGTTAATATAATTGACAGTCAGGCTTTGATACTGTAAGCCATACCTACCTCTTACTTAAACTTAATCATTACAGAATCTGAGGCCTTCCTGATAACTATATTCTATCATATTCTAATGATAGACACCAATATGTAGCCATTAATGACATAACCTCCTCCCCCCATATCTCTACTGTAACCATAGGAGTGCCACAGGACAGCATCTTAGAACCTCTCCTATTGCTTATATACATCAATGATTTACCAAATGTCTCTAACATCCTTAAACCAATACTATTTGCTGGCGATACTACCTTCATCTATTCAAACTCCAATGCATCACACAATAAGTAATATTGTAAACAACAAGTTGAAACAAACTGGATGTGATTGGAAGTCAACCAACAAACTAAATATAGAGAAGACCTATTACATTGTTTTTGGAAGGAAATTATCAAATGAAATTCACCTTCAAATAGATTATGTCAACATTACCATTAAAAATGATGATAAAATTCCTTGGCCTATACATAAACAAGAGACTAAATTTGAACACTCACATACAGTACACAGGCAAAGTCTCAAACTGTTGGTATATTCTCAAAAATCACATATTATATTCCCCACTCTTCTATCCTTTTACTATACTATTCCATAAGCTATCCCTGTTTAACATAATGATAATGCTAAAGATGATAATTTTTTTTGAGAAACGTACACAGAATAAAGCAAGAATATACTATGCCCAAAGCCACTAATATGCACAGTGTTTCAGGCATGCTGTGGATAAACACTTAAAATTAATTGCTAAAAATAATTGAGATTAGAAGCAAAAGTTGAACAAAAGTAGAAATAATAAAAAGAATGACAATATGTTGAACAGAATAGCCAATTTTAATTTTAACTAAATAAACATAGTAATTTTTTTTTTACTTGGTATATAGTAGTATTACAAGTTCAGTCATTATTCATTATTGTATAATAATAGCAAGACATAGGTTGACAATCAGCAGGTAAGGTAGGTAACATGGCATTTATTAGGTAGAACTTAGTTTCTCTCTTAAACTGTTTGAGAGAGGGACAGTCTTTGATGCTATTGGGAAGAACATTTTACATTTTGGGACCCCTTGATTTGTGGAATATTTCCACTTTCGCTAAGTCGCACTCTTGGAATATTAAATAAATATTTGTTTCTTGTGTGGATTTCAAAGATTATGTTACAGCCCCCTACCATGTATTTAAGGACAAGTTTACCATTGCAGTTCAGAGTTTCATATATATATATATATATATATATATATATATATATATATATATATATATATATATATATATATATATATATATATATATATATATATATATATTAGTATATTTTGGTAGCAGTCTTTCCTGTAGACATATATTATTAAATATGACCGAAAAAGTAAGATTAATAATTCTAACACGAATTTTCTCATTCTTTCGTACATTTCTCTTCACTGTTGGTGGTAATTCAAAAATCAATTCTCCAAAATTCATTTTTATTTCTAGTCTGACGCGACACTTGAGCGCGTTTTGTAAAACTTATTACATTTTCAAAGACTTTAGTTTACACATACACAACTGAATAGAACTTACACATCTCCGATTTGTTTATATCTACATTTGAGTGAGGTGGATGGGGTGAGGTGGTATTTAATAGGGTATTAAATTCATCAACACAAGACAGAACACGAAACAATGGGTATTGAATAGAAGTGATTGTAGAAAGCCTATTGGTCCATATTTCTTGATGCTTCTATATTGGAGCGGAGTCTTGTGTTGGGTAGAATATAGTTGTGCATTAATTGGCTGTTGATTGCTGGTGTTGACTTCTTAATGTGTAGTGCCTCGCAAACGTCAAGCCGCCTGCTATCGCTGTATCTATCGATGATTTCTGTGTTGTTTACTAGGATTTCTCTGGCAATGGTTTGGTTGTGGGAAGAGATTATATGTTCCTTAATGGAGCTCTGTTGCTTATGCATCGTTAAACGCCTAGAAAGAGATGTTGTTGTCTTGCCTATATACTGGGTTTTTTGGAGCTTACAGTCCCCAAGAGGGCATTTGAAGGCATAGACGACGTTGGTCTCTTTTAAAGCGTTCTGCTTTGTGTCTGGAGAGTTTCTCATGAGTAGGCTGGCCGTTTTTCTGGTTTTATAGTAAATCGTCAGTTGTATCCTCTGATTTTTGTCTGTAGGGATAACGTTTCTATTAACAATATCTTTCAGGACCCTTTCCTCCGTTTTATGAGCTGTGGAAAAGAAGTTCCTGTAAAATAGTCTAATAGGGGGTATAGGTGTTGTGTTAGTTGTCTCGTCAGAGGTTGCATGGCGCTTCACTTTCCTTCTTATGATGTCTTCGACGAAACCATTGGAGAAGCCGTTGTTAATTAGGACCTGCCTTACCCTACAGAGTTCTTCGTCGACTTGCTTCCATTCTGAGCTGTGGCTGAGAGCACGGTCGACCTATGCGTTAACAACACTCCTCTTGTACCTATCTGGGCAGTCGCTGTTGGCATTTAGGCACATTCCTATGTTCGTTTCCTTAGTGTAGACTGCAGTGTGGAAACCTCCGCTCTTTTCCATGACTGTTACATCTAGAAAGGGCAGCTTCCCATCTCCCAACGAGATGGAAAAGGATGGGAAGCTGCCCTTTCTAGATGTAACAGTCATGGAAAAGAGCAGAGGTTTCCACACTGCAGTCTACACTAAGGAAACGAACATAGGAATGTGCCTAAATGCCAACAGCGACTGCCCAGATAGGTACAAGAGGAGTGGTGTTAACGCATATGTCGACTGAGCTCTCAGCCACAGCTCAGAATGGAAGCAAGTCGACGAAGAACTCTGTAGGTTAAGGCAGGTCCTAGTCAACAACGGCTTCTCCAATGGTTTCGTCGAAGACATCATTAGAAGGAAAGTGAAACGCCATGCAACCTCTGAAGAGACAACTAACACCTATACCCCCTATTAGACTATTTTACAGGAACTTCTTTTCCACAGCTCATAAAATGGAGGAAAGGGTCCTGAAAGATATTGTTAATAGAAACGTTATCCCTACAGACAAAAATCAGAGGATTCAACTGACGATTTACTATAAAACCAGAAAAACGGCCAGCCTACTCATGAGAAACTCTCCAGACACAAAGCAGAACGCTTTAAAAGAGACCAACGTCGTCTATGCCTTCAAATGCCCTCTTGGGGACTGTAAGCTCCAAAAAAAACAGTATATAGGCAAGACAACAACATCTCTTTCTAGGCGTTTAACGATGCATAAGCAACAGGGCTCCATTAAGGAACATATTTATCTCTTCCCACAACCAAACCATCGCCAGAGAAATCCTAGTAAACAACACAGAAATCATCGATAGATACAGCGATAGCAGGCGGCTTGACGTTTGCGAGGCACTACACATTAAGAAGTCAACACCAGCAATCAACAGCCAATTAATGCACAACTATATTCTACCCAACACAAGACTCCGCTCCAATATAGAAGCATCAAGAAATACGGACCAATAGGCTTTCTACAATCACTTCTATTAAATACCCATTGTTTCGTGTTCTGTCTTGTGTTGATGAATTTAATACCCTATTAAATACCACCTCACCCCATCCACCTCACTCAAATGTAGATATAAACAAATCGGAGATGTGCAAGTTCTATTCAGTTGTGTATCTGTAAACTAAAGTCTTTGAAAATGTAATAAGTTTTACGAAACGCGCTCAAGTGTCGCGTCAGACTAGAAATAAAAATGAATTTTGGAGAATTAATTTTTAAATTACCACCAACAGTGAAGAGAAATGTACGAAAGATTGAGAAAATTCGTTTTAGAATTATTAATCTTACTTTTTCGGTCATATTTAATAATAAATATATATATATATATATATATATATATATATATATATATATATATATATATATATATATATATATATATATATATATATATATACAATGACGCAATGCTGCGTCATCCCCGGCATTACCGACAGTAAACGGATGACGCACTGCTGCGTCATGCCCAGGCGAAAGTGTTAATTAACAAAAAACACAGAAATCATCGATAGATACAGCGATAGCAGGTGGCTTGATATCTGCGAGGCACTACACACTAAGAAGTCAACACCAGCAATCAACAGCCAATTAATATATTTAGATGATACAGAGAATTTATTTAGATGATACATAGATGAATCATTTTCTGCATTCAGTGATGATGCATCTGATACAAGTAGCATAGATGAACAGTGTTAGTGGCTTCCATGGTGGTGTTTTCTATAGATATTTTCAAGAATGCCTGAATCTCTTCCTGACTGATGGACACTCTTTGAGGCTAGGTGAATCTCTTTCTGACTGATGGACATTCTTTGAGGTAAGCTGAATCTCTTCCTGTGTGGGACCATACAAAGCGATTTTTTTCTAGACTACCTTACAAATTTACCTTTTCCTATAATCTTTTCAATACTACTTTATGCTTTACAAGCTTGGCTACATACAACCTACAAGTACTAAAGCCAAGAGTGTACGTGAGTGCATTATTTGCAAGCACACAGAATGAAGAAACAGGAAGCGAAAATTTATCTGTACCTGGTGCACTGAGAGGGAAGTTGCGCTGTGTACCATGGATTACTTCGTTGATTATTACTCACTTCCGAAGTACTGAGTGTGTAATACAGTGTGTTACTGTGTAAATAGTGTGTGGAAACTGTACATATTGTAATATTGCAACAATAACCATTTATTGTGGACACATTACTGACACATGTATCACAGTTCCATGGAACATCATGAACATTCTACTGTATACATATTGTAAAGGACACAAATATGCATCATATACGATAAAAAAACAAATAAAACCGCATCGGAAATACATAAAACAAATAATTCAAAATATATTTGTGGCAACACCCGGTGCTTGAATGGTCCACGCAACTGCGTCTGGGCGATTCACACACGGGCGACCAGGCCCTGATGACGTCACAGCGCACCTTGTCCACGTCCCCACAGCCAAAGTAAGTGGAATTTGGTATTTATTTTTACATAGACATGTTCAGGGAAGGGAATGTATCATTTTACAAAGAAAAAAAAATTGGGGGGAATACTTTATTTCATGCGCACCGCACCGGGGTAATTTCACAATAAACTCGGCTCAGCACGGTGGTTAAGGATGTACAAAACTGCGGAAGGGGGACTCTCCACAGGGGGCAAAGAAGGAACAACATGAGTAGAAATACTAACTGAAAGAGAATCCTGTAAGCGAGGTACCCGGACAGAAAGAGGGAGGTGGTGAAGAGGAATAGGAACCGCAGGAGGGGGTAAAACTTAAAGCACGACAGAGGCGAGAGGAAGGATGTTGCAAGGACCGTGCAAGATAGCGAAGACAGTAGTGATCACGGTGGTCCTGGAGAGATAGGAAGCTAGTGTCAACATACAAGCTGAGAACGGGAGTCGAATGAAAAGCACCAGAACTGAGGCGCAACTCGGTATGGTGCAAAGCATCAAGATGGCGAAGAGTAGAAGGAGAAGCAGATGAGTAAGCAGGGCAACCATAATCGAGCTTAGACAGGACGAGACAAGAATGTAAAGCAAGTAGAGTGCGTCTATCTGCTCCCCAAGAAGAATGGGACAATACCCAAAGGAGGGTAAGGGCCTTAGAGCATTCAACACGGAGGTATGAGATATGGGGCAACCAAGACAAACGAGTGTCAAAAATCAACCCCAAAAGCTTAGCAGAATCCTTGTACACAATGGGGTGACCATAAAGAGACAAAGAAGGACGAAGAACGACACACTTCCAAGTAAAAGTCATAGCACCAATCTTAGATGTAGAGAACTTGAAGCCACGATCAGTGGCCCAAGACGACACGGCATCAATCACAAGTTGAAGCCGGCTTTGAAGGAAAGGCGAATCATCACCCTGACAGCAAAGGGTAGGATCGTCGACATAAAGAGCGAAGACGCCTGAAGGAAAAGAGGAAAGAAGACCGTTGAGGACAACCAGAAAAAGAGTAGTGCTCAGAACACTTCCCTGAGGCACACCATCGTATTGCTGAAAAGAGGCAGAGAGAACGGTACCAAGCCTCATCCAAAAGGAACGACGAGAGAGGAAGCTGCAGAGAAAGAGAGGGAGATGACCACGAAGGCCAAAAGAATGAAGCTGGGATAGCATATGATATCGCCAAGTGGTGTCGTAAGACTTTTCCAGATCAAAAAGGACGGCAACAATGGAGGCCTTCGCAGCAAAAGCAGTACGAATATATACCTCCAAGTTCACTAGGACATCTGTTGTGCTGCGGCACTTGTGGAAACCAAATTGAGATGGGGAGAGGTGATGATAGTGTTCAAAGAACCTCATCAGACGAATGTTAAACAATACGTTCAAAGAGTTTGCAGACACAACTTGAGAGGGCAATAGGGTGAAAGTCCTAAAGGGATGTGCCCAGAGACGCTGGTTTGTGAACAGGGAGGACAACGGCATTCCTCAGGGACAGACGATGACTTCCAGATCTGATTATACAGACTCAGTAAATACTGAGACGTGCATGGAGGGTGATGGTGAAGCATCTCATAATGAATGCCATCGGAGCCCGCTACTGTAGAACTGCATTGGGCCAGGGCAGACCGAAGTTCAGAGAGAGAGAAGGGATCGTTATAGGGAAGGCGAAGATGAGTATAGAAATCCAAAGGACAAGATTCAAGGACAGGTTTATGAAGAAAGAAAGATTGGGGAAGATGAAAACCAGAGCTAACAGAAGAAAAGTGGGAACCCAGTTCGATAGCGACCTGCAACGGGTCCACCACAAGAGTACCAAGGAGATAAAGGACCGGTGAGACATCGGGAACGAACTTACCCGCTATCTTGCGGACATGCTTGCAGATCTGCGGCAGAGGAGTGTCGGACGTAATAATGGAGATATAAGACGCCCAACATTCACATTTAGCCATACGGATGACCCTACAGGCCACCGCACTCACCTTCCAAAATAAAAGAAAAGAATCGGCCATCTGCCGGCGGCGGTGTCTCTTCCAGGCTGCACACTTACAGCAGACAGCCCGAGCACAGTCTGTATTCCACCATGGAATGTACTTTCGTGGGCCCTGAATGGAAGAGTGAGGAATAGAGCGGAGGGCAGCATCGAAGACGGTGTCATGAAAAAGAAGGAGGAAGCGAAGAAGAGGCAGAAGGGAGAGGTCAGAGAGAGCAGCACTGAGGGTAAATAGGTTCCAGTCTGCCTTAGCAAACTGCCACCTAGGGAAGGAGAGGGGGAGGGTGAAAAGAGAAATAAGTAACAAGGATAGGGAAATGGTCACTGTCATGGAGGTCATCAAAAACCTGCCACGTGAAATCTAAATAAAGAGAAGACGAACAAAGAGAGTGATCAAGACAGGAAAGGGTGCGAGTCCGAGAGTCCAAATGTGTGAGTTCACCAGAATTCAGAAGAGAGGATGAACGGTTCAAGAAGGCGATCCCGGGTGTTCGTCAGAACATCACCCCAAAGGGAATGACGACAATTGAAATCACCTAGCAGGAGCACAGGCTCTGGCAAGGAGTCCAGTAGGTGTTTCAGATCGGGAAGAGAAAGTGGAACACTCGGGGGAGATAAATGGAACAAACGGTGTACCATTTCCTCACAAAGATACGAGGAGCAGAACAATGGAGAGGCGAAGGAAAAAGTAAGGGGACAAAGGGAACATCAGAGCGAATGAAGAGAGCAGAAGAGTTAGAAGCCCCAGCAACATCTAGAGGGAAGAGAGAAAGGAATAGCCACAAAAGCGATCAGGATGAGCACCAAGCATCGGCTCCTAGAGACAGACACAAAGGGGCGAAAACCGCGAAATCAGAAGCTGGAGTTCAAGGAAATTGGCGAAATAACCTCAAACATTCCATTGAAGAATAGACATCGACGAGAAGAAGGACAGCAACAGAGAACAACGAAGAAACAAAGGCAAAAAGGCAACACAGCACATTAAAGAAGCGCAGGATCAGGGTCAGCGAAGTCAAGGTTAGGGGGGCATGGGTAAACTGAGTAAAGAAGGAGGGAAGGTAGCTAGAGGACTGACCAGGGGCGGACGAGTAGGATCCGGAGGAAGAAGAGAAGGGGATAACCTAGGGTCATGGACAGCAGCAGGAGGGGCAGAAACCAGGGAATGGACCTCAGCAAGGGCACCAACCGAGAGGGAAGCAGGGGCCAAAGAGATCTCCATAGCCGGAACAGGGGGCGTAACCACAGAAACGAGAGGGGACGGAGCGAGAGAATCAGAAGTAGGGGGTGAGGAAGAAAGCGAAGCCTTTTTACCCGCTAGGGAGGAGGAAGGAGAGGAGCCAGTCTTACGCTTCTGGCTCAAAGAAACAGGTGTCCCAACAACTACATACTGGGCAACGGTTTCCAGCGTCTCAACAGGAGAAGCTGAACGAGAGCATACACGACGGTCGTTGGGAGAGCGATGGACATCAGCCTGTATTGACAGGCAGCGTGGAGAGTCAATAGACGGAGGAGGAGAATGGGAAGCAGGATCGGAGGGAGACGAGGAAGAAGACACAGGAGACATGACAGACCAGGCAGAAAAAAAGAGAGAATCCCAGACAGAGGACCAGGAGGGGGACCCTTCGGGACAGAATTCAAAGGAACAGAAGAGGGGGCGGTGGACGTATCAGGGTCCAAGACCTGGAAATGGTTTTGAGTCTGAGGAAGGTGGGAAGGACAAGGAGAGGAAGAGCGCAACACGCGACCATAAGAGACGTTAGCATAAGGTGGGAGCGCCTCGCCTCAAGAAAAGATAAACGCTCCCAGTGCTTCAAGTTGAGGATGGCTGCCTCAAGCTTGTAATGTATACATGCACGGGAGAAGGTAGGGTATGCCTCACCGTAATTGAGGCAGCGAGCCTTGGGAGAAGTGCACTCCGACTTAGAGTGCCCTTTGCCCCCACACAAAGGACAGAGAGACAGTTCCAGAGCAGTGGAGGACACCATGCCCAAACCTTCAGCACTTATTACAGAGCTGAGGAGAGGGAATGTATTCCTGGACAGAGCACCTGGCACCAGCAAGAATGACAGAGGGCTGAAGGGTCCTACCATCAAAGGTAATCTTCACAACCCAAAGGGGTTGATGGCGATGACCATGAGGGGGACGAGAAAATGTTTCTACCTGGAGGAAGAATGGCCTTGAGCGTCGAGGATATGCCGAATATCATCACGGTGTCCTGCAGATTCCAAACACCAGTTGCAACATGGGGCGGGACGAGAATAGTGCCAACACTGGCATTCAACTGAGCGTTCTTTGAGACCCGAACAGGGGGTCTCGCCAAGGCAGGATAAGGCAGCCAAGTGGGAAGCTGCATCCTGAGAAGGAGCAGCAACGACACGTGTACCGAGACGAGTGGGGTTGAAGGTAACAGAGGCATCTACGGAATCCAAAAGATGCCTATGGAGGTAAAAATCGTCAGGAGGTGTAGAATCAAGAGGGAGGAGATCAAAGTATTTGGTCCACGAAGCGGGACCAAACAAGGCCTGATACACATCAGTACGTGAAGGAATCGAGCAAGTGCGGCCGTGGCGCGGACGACGTTGAGAACCCCAGAGAGAGAGAGGGGTTAAAAGGCACAGTAGTCATGAGAGACTGAGCCACGCCAGGGGACGAAGTGGTCACTACTGGGGGCTTGTGGCTCGACCCAACCACAGAGGAGGGAGGGGAGCCGAGGGGAGAAGTCAGGAGGGTCAAAGGAGGAGCAAGGTTGGGGCCCAATGCAGCGGGAGCTACAGAGCCCAGACTTACAATACAGTCTGACCTGGGGGCTTGGTCACCCACCCCACGAGCCTGAGAGGGGTACAAGAGGAACATTCAAAGACATAAAGATGAAAAGAGACATATTCATTCACGAATGTGCCCCCATACCCACCATGGAGCCATAATTAGAGGCAGGACACCCAACAAGAAGCTATCGCCGATTATGCCGGGGCCCAATAGGGATGCGTCGTGAGTATATGCCCCACAAACGCCACCTTAACCCTTACCCACCATGGAGCAATAATTAGAGGCAGGACACCTAACAAGAAGCTATTGCCGATTATGCCAGGGCCCAATAGGGATGCGTCGTGAGTATACGCCCCACAAACGCCACCTTAACCCTTAAGCTGCTAAGGGGTCCTGAGGAGATTTACACCCCAGTGTGCATGAAAAAAAGATTCTATAAAAATATTTTGTCTTTCAAAATGTTAATATGTGTTCCCTGAGCAAGGGGGTGGGGAAACGTAGGTTACATATTTTGGGCGCAATAGTCCAAGGAAGTCTGACAAAAAAGTGGCCGTTGACAGAGCGGTAGTCAGAGTCGGTCAGCGGCACCCGCGCTGACAGGTGGGAGTTGCCACAAAGACATTATCACTTAATTATTTCAATGTCTGATTGATTTTTTCTTAGTTTTTTGCAATAATATTATTCAATAGTGTGTATTGTGATATATTTATATAATAAAAGTGGTGAATAATTGCTATACTCAAAAGTATGGTGTGCATATTAGTGATTCAATTATTATGTTCATAAAACAATAAACAAATAGTTTTGCTGTTATTACACTTTATACACACATTATATATAAGTATCTGCATGTTTTGTTCACCATAAAGAACCACTAAGTTAGTATTGAGAGTCGAAAAGCAACGAGGAGTGACCGCCATTCACCAGCCAGCCATGCATTGCCACTTCCTCAACAACGCCTCACTCGCCCACTTTTTCCTCCCACCATCCTGTTTTATATTTTATTCACAATAAACAGATGTTATATATAAGTATCTACATGTTTTGTTCACCACAACTATACAAGTAAGCTGATATAGTTTGTTCAGGCACTAGAGTCGTCGCTACACACACAGTCAGCTGGCGGCTCCCTCACTCATTCAAGGTCACATGCACTAAACTTTCTCCCCCAACAATACCATTTGTGGTGTTATTACACTATATACAGACATTATATATAAGTATGTATATGTTTTGTTCGCCATAACTGTACAACTAAGCTGATATAGTTAGTTCAGGCACTAAGAGACTCCGCTACACACAGCCAGCTGGCAGCTGCCTCCCGCACTCAGTCAAGTTCACACGCACTAAAATTTCTTCCCCAACAATACTGTTTGCAGAACTATTACACTATATATAGACGTTATATATAAGTATGTATATATTTTTTATTCACCACAGCTGTACAACCAAGCTGATATAGTTAGTTCAGGCACTAAGAGTCGTTGCTACACACACACAGTCAGCTGGCGGCTCCCTCACTCATTCAAGGTTACATGCACTAAACTTTTTCCCCAACAATACTGTTTGCAGTGTTATTACACTACATACACATAATGAGCATAGTGGCCACCCTCTACATAGCCAGACAAATCATGCAGACGACGTCACCTCCATCACCTAAATGGCTCCTCCCAGCATAATCCTTTTGCTGTTATTACACTAATACACACATTATATATAAGTATCTACATTTGTGTCCACCATAGAGAACCACTGAGCTGGTATGGTGAATGCAGACAATAACAGGTGACCACACAGTCAGTAAACGATGCAATCTCCCTCCATCCCTTAGCATCACTCCTCCCACAGCACTAATTATTACAACAATCCTGCTATTATCACAAGTCTGGTAATTTTTATCAGTCAGGGGTCATCTGTAATATTGTCATCGCTAAATAATAGCAGTTATATATTTATTTTGACATTTTTCGGCGATGCTGTGGTCACAAGCTGAGCAGCAATGCTGTTCGCTCATGCTGCGTGCGCCAGCCTTGGATGCTCCAACAATACTGTGGCTCTCACACATAAGAATAATGCCCACGATTTTTTTTTTAAATGGCGTCTGTTTACAAGAGCCCTGAGGAAGCTAATGGAACCCCATGTAGCCTCGGGTCATTTGAATCGTGCCTGGCACCCTATGACGCATATATATGTCATGCGCACTGTGGGACATGTTACTCATGGCGTATATATACGCTATGCGCAGTTTAAGGGTTAAGAACCGTCAGTCCGTCGAGATGACATTCAGTGACGAAAGGGGGATTGACAATAAAAGATTCCCCTCGCTCAAGACGTTGGGTACTACAGTTCTACGGGTGCAAAAGTATGCCTCCTCAAACACCCGGGTGTCAAAACAAAAGAAGGCCAAAAGAATGATAAAAACAGGCACAAGGACAGCAGGAAATGACAACGAGAAAGGAGAAGAGGGGGGGGGAGAAAAACGAAACAAAAGGAAAAGGAAAAGGTGTCCAGCAAAATTTGTGAGGACAGCAGCAGGAGCACAAGGCTACAAAAAGACAGGGGACCGCCCTTAGGAGCATCACACTCCAGCAGTCACCCACCAAGCCCCTCCACGGCAACAACGAGCGGGACAGGAAGGGGCGAAGAGTAGAAGCAGATGAGTAAGCAAGGCAACCATAATCGAGTTTAGACAGGATGAGAGACGAATGTAAAGAGAGGAGCGTGCGGCTATCAGCTCCCCAAGAAGTATGGGACAAAACCTTAACCCTTAAGTTGCGCAACACATCATATGATGGGTTGAGTGACTTGCAATAAAATGCACATCCCATCATATGATGTAATGGAGTACTATGCAAGATTTAAACAACCCACGGATACATGAGGTTCACCTCGCCTTCATTAGGGCTCTTGTAAACAGATGCCATTTTTTTTTAAATCGTGGGCCAAATTCCCAGGTGTCAGGGCCTCAGTATTGTGTGACCACCTTTTACTGTCTGGCCTCTCTATACCAGCTTAGTTGTTCGTTATGGTAAACAAAACATGCAGATACTTATATATAACATCTGTATATAAAAGCAAAAACGGGAGAAGTGGGAGGAGAATGGTGGTGAGTCAGGTGAGGTGAGGGAGGGAGGAAGTGGCAGCCAGTGGCGGGCTGCCACTGCCACTCAGCATAATTAGTGGTTCGTTATGGTGAACACTAATGTAGATATTTATATATAACGTGTATATACAGTGTAATAACAGCAAAGGAGTGTGGGGAAGAAACCATTTTGGTGATGGGGTGGCAACATCTGCATGATTTGTCATGTTGGTAGGGGTGGCCACTATGCTCTTTTTTGCATTATACCGGCTTAGTTAAACAGTTATGGTGAACAAAACATGTAGATACTTATATATAATGTCTGTATATAGGGTAATAACACCACAAACAGTATTGGTGGGAGTGAAATTTTAGTGCGTCTGACCTTGAATATGTGAGGGAGGCAGCCGCCAGCTGACTGTGTGTAGGGACATCTCTCAGTGCCTGAACTAACTATATCAACTTAGTTGGAAAGTTGTGGTGAACAAAACATGTAGATAATTATATATAACATCTGTATATAGTGAATAAAAGCAAAAACAGTATTATGGGAGGAGAATGAGGGTGAGTCAGGTGAGTTGAGGGAGGGAGGAAGTGGCAGGCAGTGGCGGGCTGCCACTGCCACTCAGCATGCCAACTTAGTGGTTCATTATGGTGAACACGAATGTAGATACTTATATATAACGTCTGTATATAGTGAATAAAAGCAAAAACAGTATGGTGGGAGCAGAATGTGGATGCGTGAGGTGTTGAGGGAGTGAGTGGCAGCGAGTGGCTGGCTGGTGTGTGGCGGTCACTGCTCGTTGCTTTTTGACTCTTAATACCAATTTAGTGGTTCGTTATGGTTAACAAAACATGCAGATACTTATATATAACCTGTGCATATAGTGTAGTAACCGACAAAGTATTTGTTCACTGTTTGATGAACATAATAATTGAGTCAACAATATGCACACCATAATTTTGAGTACAGTGATGATTCACTCATTTTATTATATAAATATATCACACTACACATTATTGAATAATATTACAGCAAAAAACTACAAAAAATCAATCAGAGACATTGAAATAATTAGGTAATTATCTGTTTGTGGCCACTCCGGCCTGGCAGCTGGGAGCACAAACCGTCTGGGACGCACGGTGAGTCAATGGGTTTTTTTGTCAGACTTCCCCGCCCTATAATGAGCAATATATGCCACTTACGATTTTTTTATTATTTTTCCCATGATCAGAGAACACAAATTAACAGGTTTAGAAGAAAAAATAATTTTTTTTTGGGTATGTGCCTGTGGGTGACAAATGCTAATTAGCCCTGAGCAACACAACGGTTAAGGATGGTAAGGGTCTTAGAGCATTCAACTCAGAGGTAAGAGATATGAGGCGATTAAGACAAACGAGTGTCAAAGATTAACCCAAAAGCTTAGCGGACTTCCTGAACACAAGGGGATGACCATAAAGCGAATGAGGTTCAAAGAACGACATGCTTCTGAGTAAAAGCCATAGCACAAGTCTTAGACATAGAGAACTTGAAGCCATGATCAGTGGCCCAAGATGACATGGCATCAGTCGCAAGTTGAAGCCACCGTTGAAGGAAAGGCGAATCATCATCCCAAAAGCAAAGGGTAAGATCGTTGACATAGAGAACGGAGAAGATGCCAGAAGGGAGGAAAAAAGATCATTGAGGCCAACTAGAAAAAGAGTAGTGCTCAGAACACTACCTTGGGGTACACTCTCATATTGCCTAAAAGGGGCAGAGAGAGTGGCACCAAGCCTTACTCAAAAGAAACGACGAGAGAGGAAGCTTTGAAGGAAGAGAGGGAGATTACCACGAAGGCCAAAAGAATGAAGTTGTGACAGAATATGATATCTCCAGGTGGTGTCGTAAGCCTTTTCCAGGTCAAAGAAGGCGGCAACAACGGAGGTCTTCGCAGCAAAAGCAGTTCGAATACAGACCTCCAAGTTCACCAGGACATCTGTTGTGCTGCGGCACTTGTGAAAACCAAATTGAGAAGGGGAGAGGTCGTGAGTGTTCTAAAAACCACATCAGACAAACGTTAACCATACGTTCAAAAAGTTTGCAGACAACTCGTGAGGGCAATAGGGTGGAAGTCCTTAGGGGATGTCCCAAGAGACCCTGGAAACATAACAGGGAGGACAACGGCATCGAGCCAGTCCTCAGGTACTGAAGACGACTCTCAGACCCGATTATACAGACTCAGTAAATACCGAGATGTGCACGAAGGGAGATGGCGAAGCTTCTCATAATGAATGCCATCGGAGCCTGCTGCTGTAGAACCACAGAGGGTCAGGGCAGACTGAAGTTCAGAGAGAGGTAAGGGATCAATATAGGGAAGGCTGAGATAGGTGCAGAAATCTAAAGGACGAGATTCAAGAACAGGCTTATGAAGAAGGAAAGATTGAGGAAGATGAGAACCAGAGCTAACAGACAAAAAGTGGGAACCCAGTTCGGTCGCAACCCTGCAACGGGTTCACTACAAGAGTACCAAGGAGATGGAGGACCGGTGAGACATCAGGAGCAAACTTACCCGCTATCTTGCGGATACACTTCCAGATCTGCGGCAGAGTAGTTTCGGACGTAATGGTTTTAACATAAGACCTCCAACACTCACGTTTATCTGTACAGATGGTCGTATGGGCCACTGCACTCACCTTCCAAAACAAAAGACAAGAATCAGCCATCTGCTGGCGGCGGTGTCGCTTCCAGGCTGCACGCTTATAGCAGACAGCCTGAACACAGTCCACATTCCACCAGGGAACGCACTTCCATGTTCCCTGAGAGGTAGAGCGAGGAATAGAGTGGAGGGCAGCGTCGAAGACGGTGTCATGAAAAAGGAGGAGGGCGCGAGGGAGAAGCAAAATGGAAAGGTCGGAGAGAGTAGCACAGAGGGTAAATAGATGCCAGTCAGCCTCGGCAAACCGCCACGTAGGGAAGGAGAGGGGAGGGTGAAAAGAGAAAAGGTAACAAGGATGGGGAAATGGTCACTGCCATGGAAGTCATCAAGAACCCACCATGTGAAATTCAAGTAAAGAGACAACGAGCAAAGAGAAAAATCAAGACAGGAAAGGGTGCAGTCCGAAAGTCCAAATCAGTGGGCTCATCAGAATTCAGAAGAGACAGGGAAGAAGAGAGGACGAATGGTTCGAGAAGGCGACCCCGGGGGTTTGTCAGAACATCACCCCAGAGGGTATGTCGACAATTGAAATGACCCAGCAGGAGCACGGGCTCTGGCAAGGAGTCCACTAGGTGTTTAAGATCAGGAAAATAAAGCAGCACATTTGGGGGAAAAATGGAACAAACTGTGTACCATTTATGCATAAAGACAAGGGCAACAGAACATTGGAAAGGTGATGGAAAAAGTAAGGGGATGAAGGGAACTTCAGAATGAATCAAGAGAGCAGGAGAGTTATAGGCCCCAGCAAAAGCTGAAGGGAGGGGGGGGGGGAGAGAAAGCAATAGTCATGGAAGCGACCAGGATGAGCACCAAGCATCGGCTCCTGGAGACGGACACAAAGGGGAGAAAACTGTGAAATCAACAGTTGGAATTCATGGAAATTGGCGTAATATCCACGAATATTCCATTGAAGAATAGACATCAACAAAAAGAGAAAGGACAGGAACAGAGAACAATGAAGAAACAAAAGTTCAAAAGGAACACAGCATGTCAAAGAAGCGCAGGATCAGGGTCAGCTAAGTCAGGGTTACGGGGAATGGGTAAACTGAGTATGGATGGAGGGGAAGGGAGTGGGAGGACAGACCAGAGGCGGATGCGCAGGGTCCAGAGGAGGAAACAACAGAGAGGGACTGTCAAGGACAGCAGGAGGGGCAGAAACCAGGGAGCACATCTCAGCAAGGGCAGCAATCGAGAGGCTAGCAGGGGCCAAAGAAACCTCCATAGCAGGAACAGGGGGCTCGACCACCGAAATGGGAGGGGTGGAGCGATAGAGTCAGAGGTAGGGGGGTGAGGATGAAAGTGAAGCTTTCTTACCAGCCGGGGAGAAGGCAGATAAGCCAGGCTTTCGCTTTTGACTCAGAAAGACAGGTGTTCCAGCAGAAACGTACTGGGCAACAGACTTAAACGTCTCAACAGAAGAAGAATGAGAGCGAACAACACGATGATCGCTAGGAGAAGGATGGACATCAGCCCGCACAGACAGGCGGCGTGGAGAGCTAAGAGACGGAGGAGAAGGATGGGAAGGAGGCTCAAAGGGAGATGAGAAAGAAGACACAGGAGACATGACAGACTGGGTAGAAAGATGAGGGAACCCCAGACAGAGAACCAGGAGGGGGACCTTTCGGGACAAAATGTAAAGGAACAGGGGAGCAGGCGGTGGGCGTGTTTGGGTCTAAGGCCTGGAAACTGTTGTGAGACTGAGGAAGGTTGGAAGGATGAGGAGGGAAGAGCGCAACACGTGAGCATAAAAGACACCAGCGAAAGGGTAGTACAGTGAACTTAGCGCCACGCCTCATGAAAAGACAAACGTTCCCAGTGCTTTAAGTTGAAGACGGCTGCCTCAAGTTTGTAATGTATACACGCGCAGGAGAAGGTAGAGTGGGCTTCACCACAATTGAGGCAGCGAGCCTGGGGAGAAGTGCTCTCCGACTTAAGAGTGACCTTCGTTCCCACACATGGGGCAGAGAGAGAGAGTACTGGAGCATTTGAGGGCACCATGTCCGAACTTCCAGCACTTATTACAAAGCCGAGAAGTGGGTATGTACTCCTGAATGGAGCATCTGGCACCAGCAAGAATAACAGAGGGCGGAAGTGTCCGACCATCAGAGGTAATTTTCACAAGCCGAATGGGCAGACGTGGACAGCCATGAGGGGGTCGTGAACGTGTCCACCTGGAGAACAGAATGGCCTTGAGCCTCGAGAACATGTTTAATATCCTCGTGGCAGTCCTTGAGGTTCCTAATACCGGTTGCAACATGGTGTGGGAGGAGAACAGTGCCAACACTGGCACTTAACTGAGTATTCTTGGAGACCCGAACAGGGGTCACCACAATGCAGGACAAAACCGCCAAGCGGACAGCTGCAACCTGAGAAAAAGCAACACCGACATGTGTACCGAGATGGCTGGGATTAAAAGTAACGGAGGCATCTACTGAATCCGCAAGGTGCCTATGGAGGGAGAAATCGTCAGGAGTAGAATCTAAATGATGGAGGTCAAAGTACTTAGTCCACGTGGCAAGACCAAACAAGGCATGGTACCAATTGGTATGGGAAGGAAGCATGTGAGAGCGGCCGTGGCAGGGACGGTGGTGAGAACCCCCTAGAGAGAGAGAGGGGTCATAAGGCGCAGTAGTCACAATGAGAGATGGAGTCGTACTAGGGGATGAGGTAGTCATCACAGGGGGCTTAGGGCTCGACTCTACCACAGAGGAGGGAGGGAAGTGGAGGAGTAGTCCAGTCTGGGCCCAATGTAGCGGGGGCTACAGAGCCCAGTCTTCCAGCACAGTCCGACTCAGGGGCCTAGTCACCCACCCCTATGAGACTGGGAAAGAGAAGTCGTTTCATCATCCATGCAGCAGTCTTTCTAAAAGTTTGGGGCCTGGAACCAAGGGATACCACCTACCAGGGTAGCTAGGGAGGCTGAGCGTGGGCCAGTGCAGAAAGGGTGCATCATCCCCAGCGGTGCCCCCCCCCCCCCATTTTAACAGGAAGTCCTACTGCATCGTTCATTCTCCCACACTGGTGCAAAGACCCCACTCCCCTTATTGCCCCAGCCTGGACACCCAGCCATCCACTCAGGGCTCAACCCGTTCTCGCAAATTTACTAAATCAATATTGACTTATTAAATATGTGCATAGGTGACATACTTAACATAATAGTTTCCCTTGAAAAGCTTAATAGAAAACACCGACCTTACCTAACCTACTTAGTATGTTAAGATAAGCATCTTATTGTTTCGTAATTACAATTATTACCTAACCTATACCTATAATAGGTTAAGTAACAATTGTAATTACGAAGCTATAAGATGCTTATTTTAACATACTAAGTAGGTTAGGTAAGGTCGGTGTTTTCTATGAAGCTTTTCAAGGGAAACTATTATGTTTAGTATGTCACCTATGCACGCAACTAATAAGTCAATATTGACTTATTAAATTTGCGAGAACGGGTTGCAGGGCTACCCCTTCACCGGGCAGTCCGATGGCTCACAAGGTCCCTACGTGGTGCCCATCTGCATGTACAACACACAAAGAGGGAGCAGGAGAGGGGGGCAAAGGCAACCCTCACTAGTCCCAGGGAGGTGTACAGGAGCCCCTCACCACAACAAGGCGACACCAGAGGGAAGAGGCGAGAAGAGCAGATGTACTCCTGAACAGAGCATCTGGCACCAAGAGTTACGGAAGACGGAAGGGACCTATCAAAAGTGATTTTCATTACACAAAGAGACTGGCCATGACGACCACGAGGGGGGTCGAGTAACATATTAATCTGGAGGATAGAATGGCCATGGGCCTCAAGGATATGTTTAATATCCTTATGGCAGTCTTTTAAGTTCCTTATCACCAGACGCTACATGGTATGGAAGAATAACTGCCAATCCTGGCATTTTTTGACATTCGAACCGGTGTCTCCCCAATGCAGGACAACGAGGCTAAGTGGACAGCTGCTTCCCGAGAAGGAGCTGCAACAACACGTGTACCAGTATGGGTGGGGTTAAAAGTGACAAAGGTATCCACCAAATCAACTAAAGTAAGAGTAATTAGGTCAAGTGGAGGAGTAGGTCTGAATATTAAAGAGGAGCTGGCATGCACAGAGCTCCTGAACTTGACCAATGAGGTGGTAGAGGTACTTGGAATCAAGTAAGGAATATAAATCTAATTATTATTCTAATATACAAACTGCCAGATGCAACAGTTGAGGAATTCACTGAGCAGATCCACAAAATAGAAAATATCCTTGATAACCTAGCAAACCCAGTACCAGATATTATCTTCCTTGGAGACTTCAATCTACCCAGTTTACAATGGAGAATAGTAAACAATAATATTATAGCATGAAATCAACCTGGAAATAACCAATCACAGATCAGAGAAGTACTGAGATTCTGTGACAATTTCTCTCTCAGTCAGCAGATTACAGAACCAACTAGGAGTGACAACACGCTGGACCTCATATTCACGAACAAAGATGAGCTAACCAGAGACATTACTGTCTCAGACACTACGTACTCGGACCACAAGCTCATTGAAGTGCAAACTAACATTAATAACGGTAGTAGACCCAAGAGAAACAACAAGCTAGAAGGGCTATTCAATAAATTAAATTTTAATAATAAAAGGATAGACTGGGAGAAAATAAACGGAATTTACAAACATTCAATGAGAAAATGTTTAAGTAATAAAAATCCTACACAAGGTCCAACGTAGAAAGAGAACGCAGACGACATTACAAAAGTAGAAAAAAGTTAACAGAAATACTAAAGCAGATACGACTTTCCATACAAAGAAGGAATAATTTAAACATGGAGATTGAAGAAATCGAACAGAGACTGAATCATTCATATCAGATTGAAGAAAGGCAACTAAAACAGAAAGCAATTCAAGAAATAAAGAAAAAAACAAAATATTTCTTCACATATGCTAAATCAAAAGCAAAAACCACTGCCAGTATTGGACCTATTTGTACTAGTGAAGGTTCATACACTGAGGATGACAAAGAAATTACTTAATCTAACTTAATCTAACTTTGTCTAAGGTGCTGTCTCTGCCTTACCATTTACCTGATGTTCTCCTATTCCTATAATTTCCTAAATAATCCATCAAGTCTCCATGCACTTATGCAAGCATCTACCTCAGTTTCATTGTAAAATTTTACTCTTAAATCTAATCTTACCCTATTCCATTTATATTTTAAATTTATTTGTATTGATCTATGTCATTTTTTTTAAATCAATTATTGATCTCATTTTTGTTCTTTTAATTAAGTTCATACTAATTATAAGTTAAAACTAAGCTTAATAAAATTTATTATCTTTAAGATTATTTTACTTTACAATTATCATTTGTCAAATTTTTTTATATATTCATCTTGACAGTCTCTACTGATTTTTTGTTCTCTCCGCCAAACTTGTATATTGTGTTTTGCTATAATTACTTCCTATTTTACAGCAGATTTGTTTTTCATCTGTTCATGTAATTGTTATCTTATTGTATTGTGACATTCTTTTCTATATTGATATATATTTTCTGTCTATTGTTACTTACATTGTACCTGAGAGTACCTGTAAGCAATCTACCTCATTTTTCATTTTTGCTCAATTTTTTTGGTATTGCTTAGTCTTGTTTATATTTTTGTTTTGTATATCTATAACTTGTGTTTTGTATAGTCCATGTTTATATGTTTTTTTCTTTAATCTCATTCATTACCTAGGTTTCCTAGCCTAGCCATACTCCATTGTACCCCTGTAAGCCCCTTTTGTGTTTGTTTGGTACAGTATTGTGTACATTTATTTCTTTTTGTTTCTCTTGTTTTTCCGGCAATCAGCTTTTTTTTATGCAGTCAAGTATAGACCCAGAACTTAACCTCTTATCCACTATCTATGACAATAATCACTTTAATGATCTAAATTGCAGATATTTTGCAGCACATGATGTAAACAATGTATTAACTCATAGTCACAATATCTCTGTAATCAATTTGAACGTTAGATCCCTAGGCAAACACTTCGATGATGTTAGTGCCTTGATTGAAGCTATTGACAACAATTTCTCTTTTATTATACTTACTGAAACATGGTTGAAAGATGATACTACTCAACTCTTTAACATGCCTAACTACTCAGCAATCCACAACTGTCGTCAACTTCAGAGAGGTGGTGGCACTGCTCTTTACTACCACCAAGAACTAACATGCTTAAAAGAAATTAGAACTAGAGACTGCTATGGGGAGTATATCTTCGCCAGCTTCAGAGTCAAGGGTGCCGAGTCTATCCTGTCTGTGGGTGCAGTTTATAGAATTCCTAACACTGATGTGTCCGAATTCAACTCAAACCTTAGAAATCTAATACTTGATAACAGACTGAACAAAAACCACCTAATTATTGCAGGGGACTTTAATATTGACCTCTGCGAGCCAGAACACCCTACTGCTGTTAGCTTCCTCAACTGTATGAATTCCTGCTTCCTCATACCCTTAATCACTAGACCTACTAGAATCACTGATAGCACTGCCACGACTCTTGATCACATCTGGACAAATATAACCTCTCCGCTTACTTCAGGTATAATCACCGATAGCACTACAGACCATTACCCCACATTTCTCTTAACTAACATTAGCAAACCACCTCTTGAGTCAAGAGAGATACGTTTTAGACTACACAATGAAACTGCTATAGACAATTTTATAACTGCTACTGATAATGTCAACTGGGAGTCCGAGTTAGGTAACATAGAGGACATCAACCTAGCAGTTCAATCTTTTCTTCAAATAACTCTTAGCCTTTATAATACCCACTGTCCTATGCTTACAAAACAAGTCACAACCAAAAGGCTTAACAATCCTTGGCTTACAAAGGGAATACTTAAATCTATTAATAAAAAACATGACCTTGAGAAAAAGTATAGGTTAGGGATTGTCTCCAAAGAATTCTCAAAGAATTACTCATTATTGCTATCTAAGATAATTAGACGAGCCAAAACTAAATACTACGAAGATAAATTTACCCAAATAAAGAGCAACATTAAACAAACATGGAGAACAATTTCACAAATATTGGGATCAAAAAAGTCTTTAAATAGCAAACCGACTCTCCTGTCTAATAACGATGGTCAGCTTTCAGCCTCTGATTCTGCTATTGAGTTCAATAGGTTCTTCTCTTCCATTGGTTCATCCCTTGCTAATGATATTCCATCTTCCAGTACTGACATTAAGGACTATCTTACAGGGAACTATCCCCAGTCTCTGTACCTAAAGCCTATTAATTCCATTGACGTCAATGAGATAATCCTTTCCCTTAAAACCAAGTCTGGTGCCCTTGAGGAGATACCAACTTTAATCTACAAAAAAGCCTCCAGATCTTTAGCCCCTGCTATTGCTTTGCTCTTCAACAAGTCACTTGAACTCCAAACCTTTCCAGATATTCTAAAAAAAGCGAGAGTAACGCCTGTCCACAAATGTGGTGATCTCACAGATGTTAACAACTACAGACCTATATCAATCCTGCCAAACTTGTCAAAAATTTTTGAAAAACTAATCTATAAGCAGCTTTACTCATATCTAGCCAAACTCAATATACTTAGCCCTTGCCAATATGGCTTCAGGCCCAAAAAAAGCACTAACGATGCACTTATTAGTATGCTTAACTCGATTCATACAGCTCTTGATAAAAATGAGTTCCCTGTTGGGTTATTTGTGGACCTGCGTAAAGCTTTCGATACTGTCAACCACCAAAACCTTCTTCTTAAATTACATCATTATGGTGTCAGAGGACACTCCCTACAATACCTCAAATCCTACCTTACTGACAGGCTCCAATGTGTTTCTGTGAATAATACAATTTCGCCCACCCTACCCATCAACATTGGTGTTCCCCAGGGCAGCATACTTGGCCCTCTCCTCTTTCTCATCTACATTAATGACCTTCCAAATGCCTCCCAACACCTCAAACCAATCCTATTTGCTGACGACACAACCTTCATTTACTCCAGTCCTGATCCCCTTGCTCTAAATGCCACAGTAAATACTGAGCTAAATAAAGTCCATCTGTGGCTAACTGCCAACAAACTCACCCTTAACATTGACAAAACTTTCTATATTCTGTTTGGCAATAAATCCTCTAATCAAATAAATCTCAAAATAAACAATACCCAAATTTGTAACAAATTAGATGGCAAATTCCTTGGCATTCTCATTGACCACAAGCTGAATTTCCAGGGACACATTCTAAACATATCAAAAAAAGTTTCAAAAACTGTGGGCATTCTTTCTAAGATCAGATATTATGTACCACGCCCTGCCCTGGTGACTCTCTATTACTCCCTTATCTATCCATATCTCAACTATGGTATTTGTGCTTGGGGCTCTACTACCCAAAATCACTTACGTCCTCTAATTACTCAACACAAAGCTGCTATTAGGACAATATCCAACTCTGGCCCCAGACATCACTCGGTACCCCTACTCAAATCTCTGAATATGTTAGACATTAAGTCACTGCACATTCACTCATGTGTATTATACATATACAAAACGCTAAATTGTAATGCCAATCCTGATCTCAAAAGCTTCATAGAAGGTTGTAACAGAACCCATGAGCACCACACCAGAAATAAATACAGTTTTGATATTCCTAGAGTACGACTTAATCAAACCAGAAATGCTCTACAAATCAAGGGGCCCAGGATGTGGAATGACCTTCCCAACCATGTTAAAGACAGTACCTCTCTCAACCAGTTTAAGTTAAAAACGAAGCTATACCTAATAAATTCCATGTAACCTACCTTACCCTTCTATTGTCAACCCATGTATGTTTTTTGTTTTTTTTTTTGTTTTACAAATCAACGCTGTTTTAATGTAATTTTCTGTAATAATTTATAATTGTATTTGTGCTGTTTTTTCAACAATGTTCCCCCCCTCTTTTACCTCTATTTTTATTTGTACTCAACGCATTTTTTTCTTTTTACCCATTAGTTTTAAGCTTTAGTCAGTAGTGTTTTTTCCTGCCCGAAACGCTTTGCGTAATAGTGGCTTTAGGCATTGTATGTACTAGCTCTATCTATAAAGCCAACAAACTTTGTAAAATCTCTTTATGTATGTACCTTTGCCTAAATAAAAATTATTATTATTATTATTATTATATTATTATAAATTAGTGAAATCCTAAAAAAACAAAATGAGGACATGTTTAGCACCCCGATACAGAGCATGAAAGTGGAAGATCCGGACAACTTCTTTATGTGTGATATCCAAACCCCTGTAAATATAACTGATATCAACACGAGCGCGGCAGGTTTTGAAAGAGAAATTGACAATATGCCAATGCACTCAGCCCTGGGTCCTGACTCATGGAATTCAATAATTATAATGAAATTCAAAGTGCCAGTAGCACAGGCACTCAGTAAAGTGTGGAGAAAAAGCTTGGACACAGGGGAGATACCAGACTCGCTTAGAGCAGCAGACATAGCCCCCTCCACACAAGGGAGGTAGCAAAGCATTGGCAAAGAATTATAGACCAGTTGCACTAACGTCCCACATAATAAAAGTACTGTATTTGAGAGAGTGATCAGGAGTCAGGTCACTAGTTTCATAGAGACCAATGACCTCCACAATCCAGGCCAATGTGGATTTACAGCAGGAAGATCATGCCTCTCACAGCTACTTGACCATTACGACAAAATCACTGAGGCATTAGAAGAAAAACAGAGTGTAGATGTGGTATACACGGATTTCGCAAAGGCATTCGATAAATGTGACCATGAAGTGATAGCACACAAAATGAGGTCAATGGGAATAACTGGTAAAGTAGGACGCTGGATACTCGGTTTTCTGTCGAACAGAACACAGAGAGTAACAGTCAACCATATAAAATCGAGTCCAAGTGCAGTTAAAAGCTGCAGTACCTCAAGGTACAGTCCTTGCACCACTGCTTTTCCTTACTCTCATATCAGATATAGAATCAAATATAAGGCACAGCTTCGTATCATCCTTTGCAGATGACACAAAAATCAGCTTGAAAATTACCTCTGCTGATGATATTGAAAAACTACAAGCAGATATTAATAAAGTTTCCGACTGGGCAACAGTATATAACATGTTTAACAGCGATAAATTCCAGGTACTCAGATACGGTAAAAGTGAGAACCTTAAACATAATACAGGGTACAAAACACAATCAAATTTGCCCATAGTAGGAAAGAAACATGTAAAGGATTTGGGAATAATGATGTCTGACGACCTAAATTTTAGGGAGCATAACCAAGCAAATATTGCGGCAGCCAAGAAAATGATAGGATGGATTACGAGAACTTTTAAATCCAGGGATCCCATCACAATGGTTGTACTCTTCAAATTACTTGTGCTGTCTCGTCTTGAGTACTGCTCAGTATTCACTTCCCCATTTAGAGCAGGAGAGATTGCTGAAATAGAGGGAGTACAGAGAACATATACGGGATACATAAACTAGATAAAGCATCTAAATTATTGGGATCGTCTCAAAGCTCTCCGAATGCACTCGCTAGAAAGACATTGGGAGAAATATCAAATAATATACAAGTGGGAAAATACTGGAGGGCCAGGTCCCAAATCTGCACAGTAAAATAACAACATACTGGAGTGAACGATATGGTAGAAAATGCAGAGTACAACTAGTGAAGAGCAGGGGTGCCATAGGCACAATTTGAGAGAACTATATAAACATCAGAGGTTCACAGTTGTTCAACATCCTCCCAGCGAGCATAAGAAATATTGCCAGAACAACCGTGGACATCTTCAAGAGGAATCTAGAAAGTTTCCTCCAAGGAGTGCCGGATGAACTGGGCTGCGGTGGGTATGTGGGCTTGCAGGCTGCTGCAAGCAACAGCCTAGGAGACCAAACTCTCACAAGTCAAGCCTGGACTCGGGCCGGGCTCTGGGAGGAAAAGAACTCCCAGAACCCCATCAACCAGGTATCAACTAGGTGTTTATGGATGAATTAATCATCAGGACGAGTAGAATTAACATGACCGAGATTAAAATACTTAGTCCATGTAGCAGGACAAAACAAAGCTTGGAAGGTATTAGAACCGGAAGGAATCGTGCGAATGTGACTGAGGAGAGGATGGCACCGAGCATCCCCAGTAAGAGGAGGGGGGGGTAAAAGGCGCAGTTGTTACAATGAAAGATGAAGTCACTCCATGTGATGAGGTGGTCATCACTGGGGGCTTGGGGCTCAACCCTGCCACAGAGGTAGAAGAGGAGCAGAGAGGGGTAGTAGGGACCTGGTAGACCAAGCTCTAACAAGTCAAGCCTGGCCTCGAGGACTAGAAGAACTCCCAAAACACCATCAAGCGGGTATCGAGCAGGGAAAGTCCAGAGCTGCTTGGTCTGGGACCAAAGTAGCAAGGGGCTACAGAGCCCGGCTTTCCATCACAGTCTGACTTGGGGGCCTGGTCTCCCACCCCACATCTGAGAAGTTAAAAATAAGGGTCAGATATCAGCATGTAAATGAACAGGTAATCATTTCATCAACAAACAAGCCCCCATACCCACCATGGCGCCGCAATTAGAGGATAGGACACCCGATAAGATGTGGCCCCCCCCCCAATCATCATTTTAAGAACCATCAGTCCGTCAAGATTGGGCTCAACAACGAAGGAAAAGAGTGACAATAAAAGTGTCCCTTTGCTCAACAATTTCGGGTACCAAAGTTTTACGGGCGAGAGACTGTGCGTCACCTAACACCCAGTGTGAAAACAGAAGACAACATCTAAAAGAATGATCAAGAATAGCAAAAAGTCGCTGGGAAATAGCAATTAAAAAGGAGAATTGCGAAGGAAATATTAAACATAGTAGGAAAAAGCATTCAGCACAATTAGTGAAGAAGGCAGCAGGAGCATAAGGCTTCAAAAGGACAGAGAACACTGTCCCATGGAGCATCACACTCTAGCATCCGCCAACTAAGCCCCTTCATGATGGCAACGGGCTGGAAAGGTAAGGAGAGATGAAAAAGACGAGAGGGCGAATAATACTGCCCGGTGGGACACCAGTGTTAATAGGTAGAGTGGGAAAATTGGAATTATTCACAGAGACATACTGGAGATTGTCACTGAGGTAAGATTGTAGGTACTGTATTGGAAGGAGTGACCTCTTACTCCGTAATGTTGCAATTTAAGAAAGCTAATGTGTTTAGTGTCAAAACGTCTTATGTAGGTCAACAAATATATGAAAAAGGTACTCATTTTTTCCAAGAACTGCATAAATGAAATTAATCATACTAACTGGGCATGATTGTTTTTTTGTGTGCCTGAAGCCATTATGGCAAGAACTAAGTATAAATAGGAGTAAGGCTGCATATAAATTAACTCTTTTAAAATATTTTAGACAAAATCAGCAGAATTGATATTGGTCTATAATAGTTGACTTCAGTGAGATTGCTGCTTTTATGGACTAAGGTTACTCTTGCTTTTGTCTCAAAATATCAGGAAAGGCTTAGAGTTCAAATAATTTGTTGTAGAGCAATGCAATGGCTGGAGCTAAAAATCTAGGTGCTTTTTTGTAAAATAGGGTTGGTATCTCAACATACAGTATCTATGCATGGCGTTCATTCATCCACTGCAAATTACCTCAAGCCCATCATCACCCAACGAAAATCTGCTATAAGAACAATAAAACTGTCTTCAAACAACACACAGCCTCTCTGTTTAAATCCCTGAACATGCTACATATACACTCGCTCTACACATTCTCTTGTGCTATTTACAAGTAAAAAACCTTGTTCCTAAATGCTAACCCTGATTTGAAACTGTCCATTGATAGACGTAATAGAACCCACAAGCACCACAACATAAATAAATATCTCTTTGATATAATTTTTTTTTTATAAATTGACAGTCAGGATAATATAATTGCCAATCAGGCTAATATAACTTTAAATCAGGCTTTTTCACCCACAGGGTTATTGATCGATGGAACTGCTGACCACGGCTCTTGATCACATCTGGACCAACATAACCTCTCCACTTACTTCAGGGATAATCATCGATAGCACTACAGACCATTACCCCCACATTTCTCCTAACCAACATTAACAAACCACCTCTAGAGGCAAGGGAGATAAGCTTTAGGGTGCACAATGAAACTGTTATAGGTAATTTTATAGTTGCTGCTGCTAATATCAACTGGGAATCTGAATTAGGGAACATAGGGGTCATCAACCTATCAGTGCAATCATTTCTTCAAAAAACTCTTGGCCTTTATAACACCCACTGTCCTATGCTAACGAAACAAGTCACAACTAAAAGGCTAAACAATCCTTGGCTTACAAAGGGGATACTTAAATCAATTAATAAAAAACATGAACTTGTGAAGAAGTATAGGTTAGGAATCGTCTCCAAAGAATTCTCAAAGAATTACTCATCATTGCTATCTAAAAAAATTAGGAGAGCCAAAAGTAAATACTACGAAGATAAATTTACTCACACAAAGGGCAATATTAAGAAAACATGGAGCACAATTTCTCAAATATTGGGATCAAAGAAGATTATAAATAACAAACCAATACTCTTGTCAGATAATGATGGTCTGCTTTCAGCCTCTGACACTGCTCTTGAGTTCAATAGATTCTTCTCTTCCATTGGGTCATCCCTTGCAAATGATATTCCATCTTCCAGTACTAATATTCAGGACTATCTTACAGGAAACTATCCACAGTCTCTGTACCTAATGCCTACTAATTCCACTGATGTTACTGACATAATCCTTTCCCTTAAAACCAAGTCTGGTGCCCTTGAGGAGATACCAACTCTTATTTACAAAAAAGCCTCCAGATTTTTAGCTCCTGCCATTGCATTGCTCTTCAAGAAGTCACTTGAACTCCAAACCTTGCCAGATATTCTAAAAAAAAGCGAGAGTAACCCCTGTCCACAAATGTGGTGATCCCACTGATGTTAACAACTTCAGACCTATATCAATTCTGCCAAACTTGTCAAAAATATTTGAAAAACTAATCTATAAGCAGCTTTACTCTTATCTAGCCAAACTCAATATACTTAGCTCTTGTCAATATGGCTTCAGACCCCCAAAAAAGCATTAACGATGCACTTATTAGTATGATTAACTTGATACATACAGCTCTTGATAAAAATTAATTCCCTGTTGGGTTATTTGTAGACCTATGTAAGGCTTTTGACACTTAACCACCAAAACCTTCTTAAATTACAACATTATGGAGTCAGAGGTCATTCCCTGCAGTACATTAAGTCTTACCTTACTGACAGGCTCCTGTATGTTTCTGTGAATAATTCAATTTCTCCCACCCTACCCATCAACATTGGTGTTCCCCAGGGCAGCATTCTTGGCCCTCTCCTCTTTCTCATCTACATTAATAACCTTCCAAATGCCTCCCAACATCTCAAATCAATTCTATTTGCTGACGACACAACCTTCATTTACTCCAGTCCTGACTAAATAGAGTCCATCACTGGCTAACTGCCAACAAACTCACCCTTCAATATTGACAAAACTTTCTATAATTTGTTTGGCAATAAATCCTAAAATCAAATAAATCTCAGGATTAACAATACCCAAATTTGTAATAAAGTAGATGGCAAATTCCTTCGTGTTCTCATTGACCGCAAGCTGAATATCCAGGGACACATTCTAAATATATAAAAAAAAGTTTAAAAAACTTGGCATTCTTTCTAAGATCAGATATTATGTACCTCGCCCTACCCTGGTGACACTCTATTATTCTCTCATCTATCCTTACCTTGAGGTTACCTTGAGGTTCTTCCGGGGCTTAGCGTCCCCACGGCCCGGTCGTCGACCAGGCCTCCTGGTTGCCGGACTGATCAACCAGGCTGTTGGACGCGGCTGCTCGCAGCCTGACGTACGAGTCACAGCCTGGTTGATCAGGTATCCTTTGGAGGTGCTTATCCAGTTCTCTCTTGAACACTGTGAGGGGGTCGGCCAGTTATGCCCCTTATGTGTAGTGGAAGCGTGTTGAACAGTCTCGGACCTCTGATGTTGATAGAGTTCTCTCTCAGAGTACCAGTTGCACCTCTGTTTTTCAACGGGGGTATTCTGCACATCCTGCCATGTCTTCTGGTCTCATGTGATGTTATTTCTGTGTGCAGGTTTGGGACCAGCCCCTCTAATATTTTCCACGTGTAAATTATTATGTACCTCTCCCGCCTGCGCTCAAGGGAGTACAGTTTTAGGCTCTTTAGTCGGTCCCAATAGTTTAGATGTTTTACTGAGTGGATTCTAGCAGTAAAGGATCTCTGCACGCTCTCCAGGTCAGTAATTTCTCCAGCTTTGAAAGGTGCTGTCATTGTGCAGCAGTACTCCACTCTAGAGAGCACAAGCGTTTTGAAAAGTATCATCATCGGTATAGCATCTCTAGTGTGAAAAGTTCTTGTTATCCAACCTGTCATTTTTCTTGCAGTTGTGACGGCTACTTTATTGTGTTCTTTAAAGGTAAGGTCTTCCGACATGAGTACATCCAGATCCTTTACATTGCCTTTTCTAGTTTGACTAAGTCGTACTCTTGGAATATCATATAGGTATTTGTTTCTGGTGGTTTCTGGTTCTGGTGGTTTCTGGTGTGGTGGTCCTTATCTCAACTATGGTATTTGTGCTTGGGGTTCTACTGCCCAAAATCATTTATGTCCTCTAATTACTCAACACAAAGCTGCTATTAGGACAATATCTCACTCTGGCCCCAGACATCACTCGGTACCCTTACTCAAATCTCTGAATATGTTAGATATTAAGTCCCTGCACATCCTCTCATGTGTATTTTATATATATAAAATGCTGAACTGTAATGTCAATCCTGTCCTTAAAAGCTTCCTAGAAGGTTGTAACAGATCCCATGAGCACCACACCAGAAACAAATACCTATATGATATTCCAAGAGTACGACTTAGTCAAACTAGAAATGCTTTACAAATCAAGGGACCTCGAATGTGGAGTGACCTTCCCAATTATGTTAAAGACTGTACCTCTCTCAACCAGTTTAAGATAAAAACTAAGTACTACCTAATTAACTCAGTGTAACCTACCTCACCCCCAAAATGTCAACCCATATCTTCTATTTTAAACAATGCTGTTTGTTGATCAAATTGTATTTTTGTTTTTTTTCTGCCATGTTTCCCCTCCCTCTTTTTCCCATTTTTTTTCTTAAGACAATTTATACTTTAATCTCAATTAGTATTAAGTTTTAGTCTTAGTGTTTTTCCTGCCCGAAACGCTTTGCGTAATAGTGGCTTTAGGCATTGTATGTACTAGCTCTATCTATAAGTCCATCAACTTTTGTATCTTACCTTGTATGTATGTACTTTACCTGAATAAAAATTTGAATTTGAATTTGAATTTGAATCAGGCTTTTTCACCTACAGGGTTATTGATCGATGGAACTGCCGACCCACCAAAGCCATAACTGCAAAAACTGTGCTGAATTTCAAAATATATCTGGAAAAAATCATGAAGGCAAACTGGGAGGGAGAAGGGAACCGTGAACAAGCCGACGACTTCCTGTTCTCATCGAGGCCACTCGGGTTAGTGGCCCTCAGGTAAATCAGGTAAAGCATTATTCCCATACAATTACAGCATAACTGATAAAGTTAGGCTAGAGTAATAAATTTCTGGTAAATTTAGAGTGATAAATTTCTAGAGTAATATAAATTTAAATTTCATATTAACTTGACTGACAGCTATAAATGCCAATCAGCCTTCAATATACTCTTCGGTGAAATATTTATAATCAAGAGTAGAACTCATAAATAGGCCTAAACAAAAAATAAAAAATGGACATCAGTTTGCATATGAATCTGATGAGAAAATTCCTTAATTAATATACATTTCCTTACCAATCAAATGGTCTCACCTTAAGTACGTCTCAGATTGTCTTCTTCACCAACTCCAATGCTAAATAATATTACAACAAAAATGTCCATAACTTAGCTACAGAGTATATTACATTTTAAATAAATTTCCAAAGAAAGCAAAAAAAGGAAGCACATTATTTACATAAATATGAAGAAAAACATTTAAAGCTTTGTTTTACCTTTGCTAAATCAAAGAGATATTTCTATACTTATCAGCAATTTTGAGATTTCCTATAGTGACAGCTTGGTCATCTAACATTCATAAAAGAACAATATAATAAAATATCTTCAGATCTTTACCTTTCATTGTGAAGTGTATTTCTCAAACAAAATAGAATTACCTTCGAAGAACATCCAACTGACATTGTGATCCCACACTGGTAGATTAAAGGTAAATTAATATACCATTATGCGGTCCGTCTAATTACCACAAGCTACCACAAGCTACACAAGCTTCACAAAGCTTCCTGGCAATACGTTAGCAATGAATAAATATGATATATTTACTCATTATAATGTTGGTGCTGAATGTACAACACGAAAAAACATAATTTTAATCTGAAAAAGTATCTTTTTATAAAGAAATTAGGCGAAAATAAAAAGCTGGTGACGCCAAATCAAGTCGACGATCCAAGCATCGGTTAGGTTAGGTTAAGTTTGGTTTGGTTAAGTTAGGTTAGGTTAGGATAGAATAGGTTAGGTTAGGTTAGGTTAGGTTAGGTTAGGGCAGCCTAACCTAACATATCATATTTTTCATTACTAACGTATTGCCAGGAAGCTTTCTGAAGCTTGTGTAGCTTGTGGTAATTAGACGGACCCCCATTATGTGCCTCATTATCCTTCAACATTCTCTTAACTATCTTCCACACATGAAGTGTTTAGCCTATTATCTGCATGTATCTTCTTGTGCCTCTTCATACTTCCACGCTCATTGAATCTCTTCCCACACTCTGGACACTTATGAAGTTTATCACCTGAATGCACTAACATGTGCCTTATTATTTTTCCACGTTCTCTAAATTTTTTGCCACACTCGGCACATTGAAAAGGTCTCTCATCCCCATGCACCATCCTGTGAGTCTTCATATTTCCAAGAAGACTGAATTTCTTCCCACACTCTGGACACTCGTGAGGTTTGTCTCCTGAATGCACTAACATGTGATTCTTCATAACTCCAAGACGACTGAATCTCTTCTTACACTCTGGACACTCGTGAGGTTTGTCACCTGAATGCACTAACATATGAGTCTTCATATCTCCAAGACGACTGAATCTCTTCTCACACTCTGGACACTCGTGAGGTTTGTCACCAGAATGCACCAACATGTGTTCTATTATAGTTCCACGTAATCTAAATTTTTTGCCACACTCGGCACATTGAAAAGGTCTCTCATCCCAATGCACCATCATGTGAGTCTTCATATTTCCATGCCGACTAAATCTCTTCCCACACTCTGGACACTCGTGAGGTTTATCATTTGAATGCTGTAACATGTGAGTCTTCATATCTCCAAGACGACTGAATCTCTTCTCACACACTGGACACTCGTGAAGTTTGTCACTTGAATGCACAAACATGTGCCTTATTAGTTTTCCACGCTCTCTAAATTTTTTGCCACAATCAGCACATTGAAAAGGTCTCTCATCCGCATGCACCATTCTGTGAGTCTTCATATTTCCAAGAAGACTGAATCGCTTCCCACACTCTGGACATTCGTGAGGTTTGTCACCTGAATGCACTAACATGTGAGTCTTCATATCTCCAAGACGACTGAATCTCTTCTCACACTCTGGACAATCATGAGGTTTCTCACCTGAATGCATAAACATATGACTTATTATAGCTCTACGTAATCTAAATTTTTTGCCACACTCGGCACATTGAAAAGGTCTCTCATCCACATGCACCATCATGTGAGTCTTCATATTTCCATGCCGACTGAATCTCTTCCCACACTCTGGACACTCGTGAGGTTTTCCACCTGTATGTACTAACATGTGAGTCTTCATACTTCCACGCCGACTGAGTCTCTTCCCACATTCTGTACACTCATGAGATTTTTCACCTGAATGCACTAGTATGTGAGTCTTCATAGTTCCAAGAAGACTGAATCTCTTCCCACACTCTGGACATTCGTGAGGTTTTTCACCTGAATGCACTAACATGTGAGTCTTCACATGTCCAAGATGATTGAATCTTTTCCCACACACTGGACATTCATGAGGTTTGTCACCTGAATGCACTAACATGTGACGCCTCACATGTGAAGGACGGGTGAATACCTTCGGACACTGTGGACACTGGTGAGTCTTCATCTTTTTTATGACAGGTGCAGTTTGTGTGAAGGTTTTCTTCCCCGGATGTTGGGAGAAGCGTCAAGGCTTGAGTGTTGTTTCTTAGAGTTAGACTTGATGTGAGCACTTGGCAGTGAAGTGTGGTGTTTCTTCTTGAGATAGGTGCAGTTTGTGTCACGGTTTCCCGTAATGCTCGTGCTGAACATTACCGGCAGGCGCTACTAAAATGGCAGCGGTCGCTTACTCTCTCATCACCGAATAATCCAGCTCGGGAACTGGTCAAGTCGTCTACTGCAATTTCGGATACCGGGCTAGAAACAACTTCGTGTACTGAGAAATTTGTACATACAAACCATTTTGTTCGTATAGGCGCTGGTTTTGTTCGCTGCTGTTCTCGTCTGAATTAGCGCACTGTTTGTATTACTTTGTTAACAAAGCGCTCTCGTATCAGAGAAGGGAAGGGAAGAGAACTCTCAGGGGGGAAAGCGCTAAGCCATAAAGACTATATATAGCATTTGGATGGGGTCAGGTTAAGGATTTGTGATGGCACGGGGGAAGGGAAGGAATAGTGCCCAACCATTTGGATGGTCGGGGATTGAACTCTTATCAGAGAAGACATCCATTATTAGAATAACAAGGTGCAAACCATACCCCTTACAGTTGAAATCTATTTATTTATATACACGAAGGTACATTGGATTGTGAGAGTACATAATATTTGTTAAGAGGTACATTGTAGCAAAATTTGAGTTGACAGAGTGGGTAGCACAAGATACAGTGTGAGTTTGAAACACATTTAGAAACAAGGCGCCGCCGAAGGAGGCTAATTTATTATGCACTCCATACTCAACCAGTGAGTAGTTGAGCAAAACAGAATACATGATCATAAAGTCTTAATCAGACCTCATGTGGCTATTTTTACATTAACATTTACAACTAACTTAAGTAAAATAATACTGTAGTGTTTGAATGACAATGAAGGAAAGACCCAATGCATGTGAAAATGTGTTATTAAACCAAATTTTGGGACGAACTTACATTTATTAAGGTTTATCAAATAGAGAGAAAGATCTCAGGGGTTGATATCACACCGAACCTGTCCCCAGAGGCCCACATCAAAAGGATATCATCAGACAGCGTGTCCAGACCACGGTTGTGTGCGGTCACAAGGTTGGCGCTCTTGGCGTCCGCTGATTGGTGGGAGGTGGAGTATTGCCCCACACTCTTCGTTTTTGCACGTGGTGATACAGGATATTGTGCATTTGTTCTCGATTATTGACAGCGTCGAAGAAATGGCTGAGGCGGTATGCCTAAGTGGTAGTGAGGAGGACAGACAAGATGATAACAGACCGTTTGAAGTAGTAGTGAACAGAAAGAAACGGAGAAATAATAACAGACAGCGAGACAGTGAGAGTGACGATGAAATTACAAAGAGACCAAAGAATGAGACCCTACTCAGCAAGACTCAAGACAAGCAAGACAAGTGTGGGAACCGACCTGTGAGATTTATATTTATTTAATTTATATGAATTTATATTTACGTTAATTTATATACTTCGATAGCAATTTGTATGATGATAAGTGGACTGTATTTCTGCAATAATCTCATAATCTCACAAATCGATCCTCTACACATTAGGGGGGTTTATATTAATTTAATTTATATATATGCAGCCAATCAAACTACAGTATTAACTACACATCATTAAACATTTAAGAGGTTCCTTATCTTATTTGTACAGCAGGCCTTAGTCCACTAGGTATAACCAGGATGTAGACACCACATTTTCCCTCTTTGAGGTAGCTTCCATCACCCTGGTAACTGATGCACAAAGCATGCTTCCTCGTCTTGACCTGTCAAAAGGGCGCTAGCTGTGAAGCCAGAATCCTAGTATATGACAACTATATCAGAGAAAACACTGTACATAGAACCATGAAGACCTGGCTTAATTACCTTTAGTTTGAGGCTATCTCGTGCTCTAACCGGTCCACCCTATATACACTGACATTAATGGCCATAAATGAAAGATAAACGGGTTTCGGAAAGACACTTCCCTTGAAATTGATGACAGCGTGTTGATGATGGCAGATCACTACTCTGATCTTCCATAACACTTCGTCCAAGAGAATTAACAGGAGCCGAATTTGCTCCCGTGAGCCTCTGTGGTCTAAGTATAAAACAATGTCTGACCACTCCCTCACCCTCACGCTACTGGCCTACATTGTCCAGATGACAGTAAGTGATAGAAGGGTCACATTTACTCCATTTTAACATTGATAATTAAGTTAATTTATATGAGATGTTTTTATGATGGTAAAGTCCAAAGACTAATGTATTTAAGAATAATTACCAGCAGAATAGCTGGTGAATTTATAATAGTATGTGGTGACGATATCCCGTTTTCTATAGACGGTAATTCCACTACAAGTTACGTTTTCTATGGGTAACTTGTTTACACAACACAGCTGCAATTATCTGTCTGTATGATATTAAATGGTGTCGGATTTTCCGACAACAAGACAAGAAAGAAGTCGAGGCTGTTGTTCCCTATAACATGCCAATTGAATTTCCACCAAAAGCTAGAGTGGACGGTACGTCTAGCTAAACAATGTTTGGAATACGAACCACTTTTCAAGGAGGGTCTTCACCGGCCCTACATAACAGTTGGGACTGAACAGGCCGTGGAACGCCTCACGACGGTTGGTTTTGAAAATGTAGTGATGGTTCCTCCAGAAGAAGGTATGTTGCACACAAAGATCATAGTTTTCAAGTTTCCAACTTATTTGGATCCTGACTGTATTCACCTAATTGTGCTTGCGGGGGTTGAGCTCTGGCTCTTTGGTCCCGCCTCTCAACCGTCAATCAACAGGTGTACAGATTCCTGAGCCTATTGGGCTCTATCATATCTACATTTGAAACTGTGTATGGAGTCAGCCTCCACCACATCACTGCCTAATGCATTCCATTTACTAACTACCCTGACACTAAAAAAGTTCTTTCTAATGTCTCTGTGGCTCATTTGGGTACTCAGCTTCCACCTGTGTCCCCTTGTTCGCGTCCCACCAGTGTTGAATAGTTCATCCTTGTTTACCCGGTCGATTCCTCTGAGGATTTTGTAGGTTGTGATCATGTCCCCCCTTACTCTTCTGTCTTCCAGTGTCGTAAGGTGCATTTCCCGCAGCCTTTCCTCATAACTCATGCCTCTTAGTTCTGGGACTAGTCTAGTAGCATACCTTTGGACTTTTTCCAGTTTCGTCTTGTGCTTGACAAGGTACGGGCTCCATGCTGGGGCCGCATACTCCAGGATTGGTCTTACATATGTGGTGTACAAGATTCTGAATGATTCTTTACACAGGTTCCTGAACGCCGTTCTGATGTTAGCCAGCCTCGCATATGCCGCAGACGTTATTCTCTTTGTGGGCTTCAGGAGACAGGTTTGGTGTGATATCAACTCCTAGATCTTTCTCTCTGTCAGTTTCATTAAGTACTTCATCTCCTATTCTGTATCCTGTGCCTGGCCTCCTGTTTCCACTGCCTAGTTTCATTACTTTGCATTTACTCGGGTTGAACGTCAACAGCCATTTGTTGGACCATTCACTCAGTCTATCCAGGTCATCTTGTAGCCTCCTACTATCATCCTCTGTTTCAATCCTCCTCATAATTTTTGCATCTTCGGCAAACATTAAGAGGAACGAATCTATACCCTTTGGGAGATCATTTACATATACCAGAAACAGTATAGGTCCAAGGACTGACCCCTGCGGGACTCCACTTGTGACGTCTCGCCAATCTGAGACCTCACCCCTCACACAGACTCGTTGTCTCCTGTTGCTTAGGTACTCCTCTATCCACCGGAGTACCTTCCCTCTCACTCCAGCCTGCATCTCCAACTTTCGCACTAGCCTGTGTTCTTCTTAACAATGATAATGTTGTCTGGGCAAAGAGGAACAGCGTACGTGGTGACAAACAAAGCCAGGTTGTTGCCTTTGTAAAGGGTGAGGCGCCGGAGAAAATTTTTGTGCAAGGACTAGGCTATAGGAACGTTGCGAAATACGTTGAGGAGCCCATACTGTGCATGAAGTGTTCACATTGGGGACATATGGCATGGAAATGCCAGTTTGACCCCAGGTGTCGGTATTGTGGGAAAAAACACGACTCGCGAGAGTGTAGAGTCAAGATTGAAAGAAGTGAAAAAATCATCCCATTTTGCCATCTGCAACATGGTATCTTCAGGCAACCAAATTAGAAAGGTTAAATATCCCAAAAGGAATCCACAGGGAAATAGCAGTTAGGCTATATTGACTACGTCTAGGTTACAGATGCAACTGGGAGATTGGTGAACTCCGACAGAGAGAGTGCATCTTCTGCCAAACTGTCACAGAAAAGCCATTACTTCACTATCTTCTGGAATGTGAAGCAACCAATGACCTTAGAAGAGCTTTAAGAGTTCCTGAATCATGCAGTGGCCACCCTGAAGCCATCAACACAGCCACTCTCCTGGTCAACAAAGGTGTCCAGCAGCTGGACACCCTCATAAAGACTGTAAAGCAGTATCCTCCCCCGCGAAACAGCTTGATGGTTAAATGCAACCTCAGAATACTGAGAAAAACAAAAAAATGTACCACTTACGGGCTATTCATGCCCGTGCCACCTCTTGGGTGGCTTAATCTTTATCAATCAATCAATCAATCCCATTTTGTTGCAACTGTCGAGGCAGCCACAATGCTGGTTCCTCTCTATGCCCCATGAAGCCTCATCTTTTCTCTTGTAATGTATCTTTCATTTATCAATTCTGATTGAAATTACCTACTTAAAATTATCTGCTAGATTAAGGACCTGCCCGAAACGCTGCGCGTACTAGTGGCTTTACAAGAATGTAAATACTGTACTATTCAATGTATTCTCTCAAACCCAATGTACCTTCTTGTATATATATAAATAAAATAAAAATAAAATAAAAAAATCTGAAAGAGACTAGGACGGGTCCTACAAGCAGGATAGATGTATCCTCGCAGCAAGGAAAGATTGTGCAAGAGGAACATGGAGGAAACAGCTGGAAGCCAACGACAGCCCCTATGATCAATGTGTGGGAGAAAGGGACGGAGAAAATAAAGGCGAGCCTAGGGAAAGTACATCATGCAGTGGAAAAACTGAAACCTTGTGACGACAAGGTTCAGGACAATATGGTCACCTCTGAGGTTGGTAATCAAATTTTGGACTATCTAAAAAAACTAGATAAGAGGATTGAGGCATTGGAAAAATTGGCTATGGAAGGTAGACGGGGTGAAGATGGTGGTGAAACAGGACGTGTAATTGAAAGTAAAACGGGACGTGAAATGGAAAGTGAAACGTGCGTAGAAGAAAGTAATGATGTGCATGAGGTAACGATGATAGAGGATAGTCAGGAGAATACATTTTCTAGTAGTGTTAGCGGTGTTCAACCTCCTGTTGTGACAAATGTTGAAAGAAAGGTTAAAGTAAAACGGGTTACAGAAATAACAAAGAAAATAGATATGAATAATATTACCTTCGATGTTAGTAGTAGTTGTGAAGGTGAGGAGAAAGAAAAAATGTTATGGTGTTGGAAGGAAGTTTCTAAGGTACTCTCGTATCTCATGGAATGTGACGGACAGGGCAAAGGTAGTTTATTATTCATCATGGATGAAAGTAAATTGAGAATATTATCTTGGAATGTTAATGGATTAAAAACTAGAGCGGTGGATGTACACTATTATACTCTTAGAGAGAATATTGACATAGTAGCACTCCAGGAAACTGGGGATAGGGATGGTAGCATTCTGAGGCTAAATGGCTATAGAGGTTTTTACTTATATGCTGATGGAGGAACTAGGGGGGCCTCATGTTATGTCAAAAGTACCATACCTGCCGAGATAACTGGAATCCCTCAGAGATATAGAGGTATTGAAAGTATTAGCTTGCGGATACAATTAAAGGACCGAGAGTTAAATTTCATTAATCTATACATCTCTGATAGCTCCCTTGATTTAAGATACTTGCCAGATTCCTTCTTTTCTGAAGATACACTTGTGGTAGGGGATTTTAATGCCAGACACCCAGCTTTAGGATCAAGGGGTAAAGCAAATAGGAATGGTTGCAGATGGTACCAGTTTTTGCAGGAACATGAAGATGTTCAACTGGTGGGCGAGCCCTCTCCTACTCATTTGAGGGGAGATTAGATTATGCTTGTTTAATAAATGCTGAGGGCATAGAGGGGAATTGTCTTACTGTGGATGAAATGCTAAGTGATCATTTTGCATTACAAATGCAGCTTAAACTAGATAAAAAGCATGCCTGCCTTCAGAGGAAAAGGTTAAAGTTTACTGAGGGAGAAGTAAGGGGTCTTGTTGGCCATATACACCTATACCCCCTATTAAACTATTTTACAGGAACTTCTTTTCCACAGCTCATAAAACGGAGGAAAGGGTCCTGAAAGATATTGTTAATAGAAACGTTATCCCTACAGACAAAAATCGGAGGATACAACTGACGATTTACTATAAAACCAGAAAAACGGCCAGCCTACTCATGAGAAACTCTCCAGACACAAAACAGAACGCTTTAAAAGAGACTAACGTCGTCTATGCCTTCAAATGCCCTCTTGGGGACTGTAAGCTCCAAAAAACCCAGTATATAGGCAAGACAACAACATCTCTTTCTAGGCATTTAACGATGCATAAGCAACAGGGCTCCATTAAGGAACGTATAATCTCTTTCCACAACCAAACCATCGCCAGAGAAATCCTAGTAAACAACACAGAAATCATCGATAGATACAGCGATAGCAGGCGGCTTGACGTTTGCGAGGCACTACACATCAAGAAGTCAACACCAGCAATCAACAGCCAATTAATGCACAATTATATTCTACCCACCTCAAGACTCCGCTCCAATTTAGAAGCATCAAGAAATATGGACCAATAGGCTTTCTACAAACACTTCTATTCAATACCCTTGTTTCGTGTTCTGTCTTGTGTTGATGAAATTAATACCCTATTAATGCCACCTTTTGTTCTGTCTTGTGTTGATGAAGTTAATACCCTATTAATGCTACTTCTTGTTCTGTCTTGTGTTGATGAAATTAATACCCTATTAATGCCACCTCACCCCATCCACCTTACTCAAATGTAGATATAAAATCGGAGATGCGTAAGTTCTATTCAGTTGTGTATTTGTAAACTAAAGTCTTTGAAAATGTAATAAGTTTTACGAAACGCGCTCGTGTCGCGTCAGACTAGAAATAAAAATGAATTTTGGAGAATTGATTTTTGATTTACCTCCAACAGTGAAAAGAAATGTACGAAAGATTGAGAAAATTCGTGTTAGAATTATTAATCTTACTTTTTCGGTCATATTTAATAATATATATATATATATATATATATATATATATATATATATATATATATATGCGAACAAGCCTGAATTTGTGTTCCTCACGTGTGCCCCAAAGAATGAGGTGATTTGGTGAAATGCTATGCCCAAGATTACCATCCGAGTTGCCGTCGGGGAAGTGGCTCAAATAGCCTCGGCTATCACTTCCTTTTGACGGCCGTGATGGTCAAGCGGATTAAGGCGCCCTGTAGTTACCAGTTGCGTTGCTTCTGGGAGTATGGGTTCGAGTCACTTCTGGGGTGTGAGTTTTCATTCATATATATATATATATATATATATATATATATATATATATATATATATATATATATATATGTCGTACCTAGTAGCCAGAACGCACTTCTCAGCCTACTATGCAAGGCCCAATTTGCCTAATAAGCCAAGTTTTTATGAATTAATTGTTTTTCGACTACCTAACCTACCTAACCTAACCTAACCTAACTTTTTCGGCTACCTAACCTAACCTAACCTATAAAGATAGGTTAGGTTAGGTTAGGTAGGGTTGGTTAGGTTCGGTCATATATCTACGTTAATTTTAACTCCAATAAAAAAAATTTCATCTCATACATAATGAAATGCGTAGCTTTATCATTTCATAAGAAAAAAATTAGATTAAATATATTAATTCAAAAAAACTTGGCTTATTAGGCAAATCGGGCCTTGCATAGTAGGCTGAGAAGTGCGTTCTGGCTATTAGGTACGACATATATATATATATATATATATATATATATATATATATATATATATATATATATATATATATATATATATATATATATATATATATATATATATATATGTATGTCGTACCTAGTAGCCAGAACGCACTTCTCAGCCTACTATGCAAGGCCCGATTTGCCTAATAAGACAAGTTTTCATGAAATAATTGTTTTTGACTACCTAACCTAACCTAACCTAACTTTTTCGGCTACCTAACCGAACCTAACGTATAGAGATAGGTTAGGTTAGGTTAGGTAAGGTTGGTTAGGTTCGGTCATATATCTACGTTAATTTTAATTCCAATAACAAAAAATTGACCTCATACATAATGAAATGGGTAGCTTTATCATTTCATAAGAAAAAAATTAGAGAAAATATATTAATTCAGGAAAACTTGGCTCATTAGGCAAATCGGGCCTTGCATAGTAGGCTCAGAAGTGCGTTCTGGCTACTAGGTACGACATATATATATATATATCAGCCCGTCCTCCAAAAATGGGGTGGTAAATGTAAGAAGACAAATAAGTGCAATTATGTACTATTCATAGCAGTTAGGAATTGTACTTATTCTCAATTAGTATTAAATCGTACTGTCAAATATATTGTGAATACTTGAGTTTACCTGAAAAACTGAATAGAAAACCACACCCTCACCTAACCGTCTTAGTTTTTGAAGATAATAATTTTATTGCTTCTTAATTACAATTAGTACTTAACCTATAGCTATATTGATATTACAGTTTTATAAAATTAATATAACAAAACTAAAATATATCAATAAATTGTAAAGTAACTCAGGATATTTTAAAATTTTGTATAAAGTCTATATTGTTTAATTAACCTGAAAAAGAAATTCCTGATATTTAAAACTTGTGGATTGCAAATGGAAATTGAAAACGTCATCCTAAAATTCTGAGTGACTTAACAGAAAACGAGATGAATTAAAGCGGGGGAGGGAGTTGGGTCCATGTAACAGCCCCATAAGTGCAATTATGCACTACTTATTTCAGTAAGAAAGTGTACTTATTACACTTAGTATTAAATCGTACTGTCAATTCGGAGGATGGGTTGCATATATATGTGTGTTTTCTTTAAAAATTTTATATATATAAATATATATGTGTCGTACCTAATAGCCAGAACGCACTTCTCAGCCTACTATTCAAGGCCCGATTTGCCTAATAAGCCAAGTTTTCATGAATTAATGTTTTTTCGTCTACCTAACCTACCTAACCTAACCTAACCTAGCTTTTTTTGGCTACCTAACCTAACCTTACCTATAAATATAGGTTAGGTTAGGTTAGGTAGGGTTGGTTAGGTTCGGTCATATATCTACGTTAATTTTAACTCCAATAAAAAAAAATTGACCTCATACATAGAGAAAAGGGTAGCTTTATCATTTCATAAGAAAAAAACTATAGTAAATATATTAATTCAGGAAAACTTGGCTTATTAGGCAAATCGGGCCTTGAATAGTAGGCTGAGAAGTGAGTTCTGGCTACTAGGTACGACATATGTATATTTAAATATTGATCTGAGCCTGTGGATATGGACCCTGTGGGTCCAGGAGGCCATCTGTGTCCCCTCAGATGGTCTCCCTTATCACAGTTTGTGTCTATGGATGTGTGTCAGTGTGTGAGTCACTGTGAGTGTCCGGGTGAGTGTGGGTGTCCCTGTGAGTGTCCGGATGATTATGTGTCTGGTTACATCTGTGGTTTCAGGAGGCCATCTGTGTCCCCTCAGATGGTCTCCCTTATCACAGTCTATGGATGTGTGTGTGAGTGTCCCTGTGAATGTTCGGATAAGGGTGTGTGAGTGTCCGGATTTATGTGAGGTTTGGTTCCAGGAACCATTTGTGTCCCCTCCTCCCCTAAATCTCCTCCCTTATTCCCACCGTGGGTTCGAATCCCAGGTGATTAGACCTACCCTAGGTCTATGGATCCAAGGTATCCATCCGTGGGCCCAACGGATTTCACCCCTTCCCCACTTTCCTAGGGCCAGGCCAATTCCAGCTATCCAGGGAACCTGTCGAAACAAAGGCAGCTACAGGAGGGGACACACACAAATATTTGTGCCCTGCAGTTACACAACCGTTCCGACAGGCTCGATCGCAATCTGTCCAGATGAGAACACGTTCTCCTCCGACTAGACCACGCTGGAGTCGCTGTATGTTTAAAATTTGGTTCCTTTATTTATAGTTAGTATTTTTTGTGTATTAATTGATTTGTTTTATATTTTTAATGACTTAGGTAGAGTGATTTAGGGAGTGGGGGGAGGTGGGGAGGTACTGGGGGAGGTGGTAGCGTATGTAGTAGATTATACGAGATTTTGGTTAGTTAGTATTTATCTTGTTGTGTTCACCTAGTTGTTCTTGCGAGGGTTGAGCTCTGCTCTTTCAGCCCGCCTCTCAACTGTGAATCAATCAATTTTTACTAGCTAATAAAAAAAAAATTCCACATACACACACCCAGGAAGCAACCCGTAACAGGTGTCTAATGCCCAAGTACCTATGTACTGCTAGGTAAGAGGAGCATCATGAATGAATGAAACTCTGCTGATTTTCGTTGGCGCCATCACCGGGGGATCGAACTTTGACACTAGGATTACGAGTCGAGAGCGCTGTCCACTCAGCTATAAAGCCCCCTAGTGTGTGTATTGGTGCAAAAGATAATTTTGGAGAGGTTAATGGAAAAGAATGATGTTTGGTGGCCTTTAAGGCGCTGGAAGAGGGTTGCCAGTTATGAATTTAAATTATAAATTTATTAAGATAGGATGTATATGCAAAAGACGTTGTGAGAGATAGTAAGAAAAGTGTTTCTGACTGAGGTTAGGTACTGTGTGATTTACTTGTATGTTAGGAAAAAGAATATTTATCAGAAACATAGATGTTCTTTAGAAATGTTTGTTTGCAAATAGTTGCAAATTATTGGGTAAAAATCCAAGGGTTACCGTACCTTGAACAAACACACGTGAGCACAAGTAGGCGACGGGGGTCAGAGAGGGAGAGTGAACAGCGAAACAGTAACAAAAAATGTGACAATAATCGGAAACTATGTCATTCAAACGTATACATGTTAACCATATAAATTACAGTAACACTAAACGCGCGCATACGTACATATGTCAGTCAATTTACATAAATAAACATTCACTAATATGTACCTTTAAAATGGACACATACAGATAATTACCGTACACATGTCAGTTTAATTACAGGTACACATAAACACATATAGCTTCACGTGTCTGTCGGTCATGACAATAGTACACATGGATACGAACACAAAACAGTCCATTATCAACTAGTGTGTGTGTGTGTATGTGTGTGTGTTTTATCCTTATATTTACTATATGTATCTGCAGAATCGAGTTATTAGCTCTTGGACCCCGCCTATCAAATAAATGTATTTATCCTCTTTTATATTTACTACATCTATTTCTCTCTAACTAACACACACACAAACATACACATATACAAATGCTGGGCGGACTGCATTTTCTTGGATTGTCGAAAAGCCTTTGACACAGTACCGTATAAGAGGCTGGTACATAAGCTGGAGAGACAGGCAGGTGTATCTGGTAAGGTGCTCCAGTGGATAAGGGAGTATCTAAGCAATAGGAAGCAGGGAGTTACGGTGAGGGGTGAGACCTCCGATTGGCGTGAAGTCACCAGTGGAGTCCCACAGGGCTCTGTACTCGGTCCTATCTTGTTTCTGATATATGTAAATGATCTCCCGGAGGGTATCGATTCATTTCTCTCAATGTTTGCGGACGATGCTAAAATTATGAGAAGGATTAAAACAGAAGAGGACTGTTTGAGGCTTCAAGAAGACGTAGACAAGCTGAAGGAATGGTCGAACATGTGGTTGTTAGAGTTTAACCCAACCAAATGTAATGTAATGAAGATAGGTGTAGGGAGCAGGAGGCCAGATACAAGGTATCATCTGGGAGAGGAAATTCTTCAGGAGTTAGAGAAGGAAAAAGACTTGGGGGTTGATATCACGCCAGACCTGTCTCCTGCAGCACATATCAAGCGGATAACATTTGCGGCATATGCCAGGCTGGCCAACATACGAACGGCATTCAGAAACTTGTGTAAAGAATCATTCAGAACTTTGTATACCACATATGTCAGGCCAATCCTGGAGTATGCAGCCCCAGCATGGAGTCCATATCTAGTCAAGGATAAGACTAAACTGGAAAAGGTTCAAAGGTTTGCCACCAGACTTGTACCCGAGCTGAGAGGTATGAGTTACGAGGAGAGACTACGGGAATTAAACCTCACTTCGCTGGAAGACAGAAGAGTTAGGGGGGACATGATCACCACATTCAAGATTCTGAAGGGGATTGATAGGGTAGATAAAGACAGTCTATTTAACACAAGGGGAACACGCACAAGGGGACACAGGTGGAAACTGAGTGCCCAAATGAGCCACAGAGATATTAGAAAGAACTTTTTTAGTGTCAGAGTGGTTGACAAATGGAATGCATTAGGGGGTGATGTGGTGGAGGCTGACTCCATACACAGTTTCAAGTGTAGATATGACAGAGCCCGATAGGCTCAGGAATCTGTACACCTGTTGATTGACGATTGAGAGGCGGGACCAAAGAGCCAGAGCTCAACCCCCGCAAACACAACTAGGTGAGTACAACTAGGTGAGTACACACACACACACACACACATACACACACACACACACACACACACACACACACACACACACACACACACACACACACACACACACACACACACACACACACACACAAACTGGAGGCGTAGCGTCTAAATGGAGAGAGTTCGATGGTTATAATCCTAATGGTCCCCGATCGAATCCCGGTTGATGCAATAGCAAATCGAAAGATATTCTTTAGCCTGATTCGACTGTTCACCTAGCACAAATGTATCCATCAATGTATCCATCTATCTATGTACTTATATCTGTCAATCCATCAATCTATCTTCCCATTAAACCAACCATTTATCATTATATACATCTATCTATCCATGTATCCGTCCATCAACTCATCTTTCTATCCATCCATATAGTCATCTGTCTTCCCGTCCATCAACTCATCTATGCATCCGTCTATCCGTCAATATATATATTTAGCAATCAATGTATCCATCCATCTATCTACCTATATAAATTTTCCATTAATCTATCCATTTATCATAACCATCTATCAACACCCTCCCCACTTCCTCTCCTATTTTACTACCAAACTCCCTCCTTTCGTTCTGGCACCTTCTCCTTCCCTTTTCCTCCCTCTCATAAACCTGCTCATCCTCCATCCTTTTGCCCTTCCCACTCCCGCCCCTCTCCCATCCCGCCCTTCCCATCGTCTTCCCTCTCGCCGCAGATCCATCCCTTCGTTCTCATGTCTTCCGCCGCTTCTCACTCTCGCCCTTCCCTCTGTTTTTCCTCCCTCCCGTTGCAAGTCCTTCCCTTCGTTCACTCACCTTCCCTTCTTACTTATCATGTAGTCTTCCCTCCCGCCGCCATCCCTTCCCATCGTCCTCCCTCCCTCCTACATCACACTCTCTGCCCCCCTTCCTGCACCTCCTTCACTCCCACTTCATCCCTTTTTCACCTGTACAACTCCCCTTGTTCCCCCCTCTTCATCCCTGTTTCACCTGCACCTCTCCCCCTGTTCCCCCTCTTCATCCCTCTTTCACCTGCACCTCTCCCCCTGTTCCCCCTCTTCATCCCTTTTTCACCTGCACCACTCCCCCTGTTCCCCCTCTTCATCCCTGTTTCACTTGCACCCTCTCCACCTGTTCCCCCTCTTCATCCCTTTTTCACCTGCTCCACTCCCCCTGTTCCCCCTCTTCATCCCTGTTCCACCTGCACCTCTCCCCCTGTTCCGCCTCTTCATCCCTGTTTCACCTGCACCCCTCCCCTTGTTCCCCCTCCTCATGCCTATTTCACCTGCACCACTCCCCCTGTTCCCCCTCTTCATCCCTGTTTCACTTGCACCACTCCCCCTGTTCCCCCTCCTCATGCTTGTTTCACCTGCAACACTCCCCCTGTTCCCCCTCTTCATCCCTGTTTTACCTGCACTACTCCCCCTGTTCCCCCCCTCTTTGGGATGAAGAGCTCTCCTGGCTGTCTGGGTTCGAATCCTTCATGGGTGTGGAGTTTTCAATTGCATATTGGCTTGGGGACCATTAAATCTTGTTCCCAAGCCATATATTGTTATATATATATATATATATATATATATATATATATATATATATATATATATATATATATATATATATATATATATATATATATATATATATATATATATTTATTTATATACAGGGAGTATGGGTTCGAGTCACTTCTGGGGTGTGAGTTTTCAGTTATATATATATATATATATATATATATATATATATATATATATATATATATATATATATATATATATATATATATATATATATATAACAATATATATATATATATATATATATATATATATATATATATATATATATATATATATATATGTCGTACCTAGTAGCCAGAACGCACTTCTATGTCTACTATTCAAGGCCCGATTTGCCTAATAAGCCAAGTTTTCATGAATTAATGGTTTTTCGACTACCTAACCTACCTAACCTAACCTAACCTAACGTTTTCGGCTACCTAACCTAACCTAACCGATAAAGATAGGTTAGGTTAGGTTAGGTAGGGTTGGTTAGGTTCGGTCATATATCTACATTAATTTTAACTCCAATAAAAAAAATTGACGTTATACGTAATGAAATGGGTAGCTTTATAATTTCATAAGAAAAAAATTAGAGAAAATATACTAATTCATGAAAACTTGGCTTATTAGGCAAATCGGGCCTTGAATAGTAGGCATAGAAGTGCGTTCTGGCTACTAGGTACGACATATATATATATATATATATATATATATATATATATATATATATATATATATATATATATATATATTAGAGAAGAGAAGAAAATATCAAGGTGGTCAGTGAGGATCCACAAGGTCTTCTCTGAGTACTCTTTATTTTCTTCTCCAAGGCTATGGGTCCCTACACTTGCACTAGAGGTGATACCCTTTCTAGGTTTAAAAAAAATCTATATATATATAAATATATATATATATATATATATATATATATATATATATATATATATATATATATATATATATATATATATATATATGTCGTACCTAGTAGCCAGAACGAACTTTTCAGCCTACTATGCAAGGCCCGATTTGCCAAATAAGCCAAGTTTTCCTGAATTAATATATTTTCTCTAATTTTTTTCTTATGAAATGATAAAGCTACCTATTTCATTATGTATGAGGTCAATTTTTTTTATTGGAGTTAAAATTAACATAGATATATGACCGAACCTAACCAACCCTACCTAACCTAACCTAATCTATCTTTATAGGTTAGGTTAGGTTAGGTAGCGGAAAAAGTTAGGTTAGGTTAGGTTAGGTAGGTTAGGTAGTCGAAAAACCATTATTTCATGAAAACTGGACTTATTAGGCAAATCGGGCCTTGCATAGTAGGCCGAGAAGTGCGTTCTGGCTAATAGGTACGACATATATATATATATATATATATATATATATATATATATATATATATATATATATATATATATATATATATATATATGTCGTACCTAGTAGCCAGAACTCACTTCTCAGCCTACTATACAAGGCCCGATTTGCCTAATAAGCCTAGTTTTCATGAATTAATGTTTTTTCGACCACCTAACCTACCTAACCTAACCTAACCTAACGTTTTCGGCTACCTAACCTAACCTAACCTATATAGATAGGTTAGGTTAGGTTAGGTAGGGTTGGTTAGGTTCGGTCATATATCTACGTTAACTTTAACTCCAATAAAAAAAAAATGACCTCATACATAATGAAATGGGTAGCTTTATCATTTCATAAGAAAAATATTAGAGAAAATATATTAATTCAGTAAAACTTGGCTTATTAGGCAAATCGGGCCTTGCATAGTAGGCTGAGAAGTGAGTTCTGGCTACTAGGTACGACATATATATATATATATATATATATATATATGTCGTACCTAGTAGCCAGAACTCACTTTTTGGCCTACTATTCAAGGCCCGATTTGCCTAATAAGCCAAGTTTTCCTGAATTAATATATTTTTTCTAATTTTTTTCTTATGAAATGATAAAGCTACCCATTTCATTATGTATGAGGTCAATATTTTTTTATTGGAGTTAAAATTAACGTAGATATATGACCGAACCTAACCAACCCTACCTAACCTAACCTAACCTATCTTTATAGGTTAGGTTTGGTTAGGTAGCCGAAAACGTTAGGTTACGTTAGGTTAGGTAGGTTAGGTAGTCGAAAAACAATTAATTCATGAAAACTTGGCTTATTAGGCAAATCGGGCCTTGAATAGTAGGCCAAAAAGTGAGTTCTGGCTACTAGGTACGACATATATATATATATATATATATATATATATATATATATATATATATATATATATATATATATATATTTATATATATATATAAATATATTTATAATATATATATTGTATTATAATAATTATGAATAAAATATTTTTATTCCTTTATGTGTCATTGACATTTTTTTATTTTTTTTATTCAATTTATTATTTTTTATATATATATATGTGTATTTTCTTTAAAAATTGTATATATATAAATATATATGTATATTTAAATATTGATCTGAGCCTGTGGATATGGACCCTGTGGGTCCAGGAGGCCATCTGTGTCCCCTCAGATGGTCTCCCTTATCACAGTTTGTGTCTATGGATGTGTGTCAGTGTGTGAGTCACTGTGAGTGTCCGGGTGAGTGTGGGTGTCCTTGTGAGTGTCCGGATGATTATGTGTCCGGTTACATCTGTGGTTTCAGGAGGCCATCTGTGTCCCCTCAGATGGTCTCCCTTATCACAGTCTATGGATTTGTGTGAGTGTCCCTGTGAATGTTCGGATAAGGGTCTGTGTGTGTGTGTGTGAGTATCCGGATTTATGTGAGGTTTGGTTCCAGGAACCATTTGTGTCCCCTCCTCCCCCAAATCTCCTCCCTTATTCCCACCGTAGGTTCGAATCCTAGGTGATTAGACCTACCCTAGGTCTATGGATCCAAGGTATCCATCCGTGGGCCCAACGGATTTCACCCCTTCCCCACTTTCCTAGGGCCAGGCCAATTCCAGCTATCCAGGGAACCTGTCGAAACAGATGCAGCTACAGGAGGGGACACACACAAATATTTGTGCCCTGCAGTTACACAACCGTTCCGACAGGCTCGATCGCAATCTATCCAGATGAGAACACGTTCTCCTCCGACTAGACCACGCTGGAGTCGCTGTATGTTTAAAATTTGGTTCCTTTATTTATAGTTAGTATTTTTTGTGTATTAATTGATTTGTTTTATATTTTTAATGACTTAGGTAGAGTGATTTAGGGAGTGGGGGGAGGTGGGGAGGTACTGGGGGAGGTGGTAGCGTATGTAGTAGATTATACGAGATTTTGGTTAGTTAGTATTTATCTTGTTGTGTTCACCTAGTTGTTCTTGCGAGGGTTGAGCTCTGCTCTTTCAGCCCGCCTCTCAACTGTGAATCAATCAATTTTTACTAGCTAATAAAAAAAAAATTCCACATACACACACCCAGGAAGCAACCCGTAACAGGTGTCTAATGCCCAAGTACCTATGTACTGCTAGGTAAGAGGAGCATCATGAATGAATGAAACTCTGCTGATTTTCGTTGGCGCCATCACCGGGGGATCGAACTTTGACACTAGGATTACGAGTCGAGAGCGCTGTCCACTCAGCTATAAAGCCCCCTAGTGTGTGTATTGGTGCAAAAGATAATTTTGGAGAGGTTAATGGAAAAGAATGATGTTTGGTGGCCTTTAAGGCGCTGGAAGAGGGTTGCCAGTTATGAATTTAAATTATAAATTTATTAAGATAGGATGTATATGCAAAAGACGTTGTGAGAGATAGTAAGAAAAGTGTTTCTGACTGAGGTTAGGTACTGTGTGATTTACTTGTATGTTAGGAAAAAGAATATTTATCAGAAACATAGATGTTCTTTAGAAATGTTTGTTTGCAAATAGTTGCAAATTATTGGGTAAAAATCCAAGGGTTACCGTACCTTGAACAAACACACGTGAGCACAAGTAGGCGACGGGGGTCAGAGAGGGAGAGTGAACAGCGAAACAGTAACAAAAAATGTGACAATAATCGGAAACTATGTCATTCAAACGTATACATGTTAACCATATAAATTACAGTAACACTAAACGCGCGCATACGTACATATGTCAGTCAATTTACATAAATAAACATTCACTAATATGTACCTTTAAAATGGACACATACAGATAATTACCGTACACATGTCAGTTTAATTACAGGTACACATAAACACATATAGCTTCACGTGTCTGTCGGTCATGACAATAGTACACATGGATACGAACACAAAACAGTCCATTATCAACTAGTGTGTGTGTGTGTGTGTGTGTGTGTGTGTGTTTTATCCTTATATTTACTATATGTATCTGCAGAATCGAGTTATTAGCTCTTGGACCCCGCCTATCAAATAAATGTATTTATCCTCTTTTATATTTACTACATCTATTTCTCTCTAACTAACACACACACAAACATACACATATACAAATGCTGGGCGGACTGCATTTTCTTGGATTGTCGAAAAGCCTTTGACACAGTACCGCATAAGAGGCTGGTACATAAGCTGGAGAGACAGGCAGGTGTATCTGGTAAGGTGCTCCAGTGGATAAGGGAGTATCTAAGCAATAGGAAGCAGGGAGTTACGGTGAGGGGTGAGACCTCCGATTGGCGTGAAGTCACCAGTGGAGTCCCACAGGGCTCTGTACTCGGTCCTATCTTGTTTCTGATATATGTAAATGATCTCCCGGAGGGTATCGATTCATTTCTCTCAATGTTTGCGGACGATGCTAAAATTATGAGAAGGATTAAAACAGAAGAGGACTGTTTGAGGCTTCAAGAAGACGTAGACAAGCTGAAGGAATGGTCGAACATGTGGTTGTTAGAGTTTAACCCAACCAAATGTAATGTAATGAAGATAGGTGTAGGGAGCAGGAGGCCAGATACAAGGTATCATCTGGGAGAGGAAATTCTTCAGGAGTTAGAGAAGGAAAAAGACTTGGGGGTTGATATCACGCCAGACCTGTCTCCTGCAGCACATATCAAGCGGATAACATTTGCGGCATATGCCAGGCTGGCCAACATACGAACGGCATTCAGAAACTTGTGTAAAGAATCATTCAGAACTTTGTATGCCACATATGTCAGGCCAATCCTGGAGTATGCAGCCCCAGCATGGAGTCCATATCTAGTCAAGGATAAGACTAAACTGGAAAAGGTTCAAAGGTTTGCCACCAGACTTGTACCCGAGCTGAGAGGTATGAGTTACGAGGAGAGACTACGGGAATTAAACCTCACTTCGCTGGAAGACAGAAGAGTTAGGGGGGACATGATCACCACATTCAAGATTCTGAAGGGGATTGATAGGGTAGATAAAGACAGTCTATTTAACACAAGGGGAACACGCACAAGGGGACACAGGTGGAAACTGAGTGCCCAAATGAGCCACAGAGATATTAGAAAGAACTTTTTTAGTGTCAGAGTGGTTGACAAATGGAATGCATTAGGGGGTGATGTAGTGGAGGCTGACTCCATACACAGTTTCAAGTGTAGATATGACAGAGCCCGATAGGCTCAGGAATCTGTACACCTGTTGATTGACGGTTGAGAGGCGGGACCAAAGAGCCAGAGCTCAACCCCCGCAAACACAACTAGGTGAGTACAACTAGGTGAGTACACACACACACACACACACACATACACACACACACACACACACACACACACACACACACACAAACTGGAGGCGTAGCGTCTAAATGGAGAGAGTTCGATGGTTATAATCCTAATGGTCCCCGATCGAATCCCGGTTGATGCAATAGCAAATGGAAAGATATTCTTTAGCCTGATTCGACTGTTCACCTAGCACAAATGTATCCATCAATGTATCCATCTATCTATGTACTTATATCTGTCAATCCATCAATCTATCTTCCCATTAAACCAACCATTTATCATTATATACATCTATCTATCCATGTATCCGTCCATCAACTCATCTTTCTATCCATCCATATAGTCATCTGTCTTTCCGTCCATCAACTCATCTATGCATCCGTCTATCCGTCAATATATATATTTAGCAATCAATGTATCCATCCATCTATCTACCTATATAAATTTTCCATTAATCTATCCATTTATCATAACCATCTATCAACACCCTCCCCACTCCCTCTCCTATTTTACTACCAAACTCCCTCCTTTCGTTCTGGCACCTTCTCCTTCCCTTTTCCTCCCTCTCATAAACCTGCTCATCCTCCATCCTTTTGCCCTTCCCACTCCCGCCCCTCTCCCATCCCGCCCTTCCCATCGTCTTCCCTCTCGCCGCAGATCCATCCCTTCGTTCTCATGTCTTCCGCCGCTTCTCACTCTCGCCCTTCCCTCTGTTTTTCCTCCCTCCCGTTGCTAGTCCTTCCCTTCGTTCACTCACCTTCCCTTCTTACCCATCATGTAGTCTTCCCTCCCGCCGCCATCCCTGCCCATCGTCCTCCCTCCCTCCTACATCACACTCTCTGCCCCCCTTCCTGCACCTACTTCACTCCCATTTCATCCCTTTTTCACCTGTACAACTCCCCTTGTTCCCCCCTCTTCATCCCTCTTTCACCTGCACCTCTCCCCCTGTTCCCCCTCTTCATCCCTCTTTCACCTGCACCTCTCCCTCTGTTCCCCCATCTTCATCCCTTTTTCACCTGCACCACTCCCCCTGTTCCCCCTCTTCATCCTTCTTTCACCTGCACCTCTCCCCCTGTTCCCCCTCTTCATCCCAGTTTCACCTGCACCTCTCCCCCTGTTCCCCCTCTTCATCCCAGTTTCACCTGCACCACTCCCCCTGTTTCCCCTCTTCATTCCTGTTTCACCTGCACCTCTCCCCCTGTTCACCCTCTTCATCCCAGTTTCACCTGCACCTCTCCCCCTGTTCCCCCTCTTCATCCCTGTTTCACCTGCACCACTGCCCCTGTTCCCCGCCTCTTTGGGATGAAGAGCTCTCCTGGCTGTCTGGGTTCGAATCCTTCATGGGTGTGGAGTTTTCAATTGCATATTGGCTTGGGGACCATTCAATCTTGTTCCCAAGCCATATATTGTTATATATATATATAAATATATATATATATATATATATATATATATATATATATATATATATATATTAGAGAAGAGAAGAAAGTATCAAGGTGGTCAGTGAGGATCCACAAGGTCTTCTCTGAGTACTCTTTATTTTCTTCTCCAAGGCTATGGGTCCTTACACTTGCACTAGAGGTGATACCCTTTCTAGGTTTAAAAAAAATCTCTCTCTCTCTCTCTCTCTCTCTCTCTCTATATATATATATATATATATATATATATATGTCGTACCTAGTAGCCAGAACGCACTTCTTAGCCTACTATGCAAGGCCCGATTTGCCTAATAAACCAAGTTTTCCTTAATTAATATATTTTCTCTAATTTTTTTCTTATGAAATGATTATTATGCTACCTATTTCATTATGTTTGAGGACAATTTTTTTTTATTGGAGTTAAAATCAACGTAGATATATGACTGAACCTAACCTACCTACCTACCTACCTACCTACATAAAGGAATAAAAATATTTTATTCATAATTATTATAATACAATATATATATTATAAATATATTTATATATATATATAAATATATATATATATATATATATATATATATATATATATATATATATATATATATATATATATATATATATATATATATATGTCGTACCTAATAGCCAGAACGCACTTCTCAGCCTACTATTCAAGGCCCGATTTGCCTAATAAGCCAAGTTTTCATGGCTATATATATATATATATATATATATATATATATATATATGTCGTACCTAGTAGCCAGAACGCACTTCTCAGCGTACTATGCAAGGCCCGATTTGCCTAATAAGCCAAGTTTTCCTGAATTAATATATTTTCTCTAATTTTTTTCTTATGAAATGATAAAGCTACCCATTTCATTATGTATGAAGTCAATTTTCTTTATTGGAGTTAAAATTAACGTAGATATATGACCAAACCTAACCAACCCTACCTAACCTAACCTAACCTATCTATATAGGTTAGGTTAGGTTAGGTAGCCGAAAAAGTTAGGTTAGGTTAGGTTAGGTAGGTTAGATAGTCGAAAAACAATTAATTCATGAAAACTTGGCTTATTAGGCAAATCGGGCCTTGCATAGTAGGCTGAGAAGTGCGTTCTGGCTATTAGGTACGACATATATATATATATATATATATATATATATATATATATATATATATATATATATATATATATATATATATATATATATATATATGTGTATTTTCTTTAAAAATTGTATATATATAAATATATATGTATATTTAAATATTGATCTGAGCCTGTGGATATGGACCCTGTGGGTCCAGGAGGCCATCTGTGTCCCCTCAGATGGTCTCCCTTATCACAGTTTGTGTCTATGGATGTGTGTCAGTGTGTGTCACTGTGAGTGTCCGGGTGAGTGTGGGTGTCCCTGTGAGTGTCCGGATGATTATGTGTCCGGTTACATCTGTGGTTTCAGGAGGCCATCTGTGTCCCCTCAGATGGTCTCCCTTATCACAGTCTATGGATGTGTGTGTGTGAGTGTCCCTGTGAATGTTCGGATAAGGGTGTGTGTGTGTGTGTGTGAGTGTCCGGATTTATGTGAGGTTTGGTTCCAGGAACCATTTGTGTCCCCTCCTCCCCCAAATCTCCTCCCTTATTCCCACCGTGGGTTCGAATCCCAGGTGATTAGACCTACCCTAGGTCTATGGATCCAAGGTATCCATCCGTGGGCCCAACGGATTTCACCCCTTCCCCACTTTCCTAGGGCCAGGCCAATTCCAGCTATCCAGGGAACCTGTCGAAACAGAGGCAGCTACAGGAGGGGACACACACAAATATTTGTGCCCTGCAGTTACACAACCGTTCCGACAGGCTCGATCGCAATCTATCCAGATGAGAACACGTTCTCCTCCGACTAGACCACGCTGGAGTCGCTGTATGTTTAAAATTTGGTTCCTTTATTTATAGTTAGTATTTTTTGTGTATTAATTTATTTGTTTTATATTTTTAATGACTTAGGTAGAGTGATTTAGGGAGTGGGGGGAGGTGGGGAGGTACTGGGAGAGGTGGTAGCGTATGTAGTAGATTATACGAGATCTTGGTTAGTTAGTATTTATCTTGTTGTGTTCACCTAGTTGTTCTTGCGAGGGTTGAGCTCTGCTCTTTCGGCCCGCCTCTCAACTGTGAATCAATCAATTTTTACTAGCTAATAAAAAACAAATTCCACATACACACACCCAGGAAGCAGCCCGTAACAGGTGTCTAATGCCCAAGTACCTATGTACTGCTAGGTAAGAGGAGCATCATGAATGAATGAAACTCTGCTGATTTTCGTTGGCGCCATCACCGGGGGATCGAACTTTGACACTAGGATTACGAGTCGAGAGCGCTGTCCACTCAGTTATAAAGCCCCCTAGTGTGTGTATTGGTGCAAAAGATAATTTGGGAGAGGTTAATGGAAAAGAATGATGTTTGGTGGCCTTTAAGGCGCTGGAAGAGGGTTGCCAGTTATGAATTTAAATTATAAATTTATTAGGATAGGATATATATGCAAAAGACGTTGTGAGAGATAGTAAGAAAAGTGTTTCTGACTGAGGTTAGGTACTGTGTGATTTACTTGTATGTTAGGAAAAAGAATATTTATCAGAAACATAGATGTTCTTTAGAAATGTTTGTTTGCAAATAGTTGCAAATTATTGGGTAAAAAGCCAATGGTTACCGTACCTTGAACAAACACACGTGAGCACAATTAGTCGACGGGGGTCAGAGAGGGAGAGTGAACAGCGAAACAGTAACAAAAAATGTGACAATAATGGGAAACTATGTCATTCAAACGTATACATGTTAACCATATAAATTACAATAACACTAAACGCGCGCATACGTACATATGACAATCAACTTACATAAATAAACATTCACTAATATGTACCTTTAAAATGGACACATACAGATAATTACCGTACACATGTCAGTTTAATTACAGGTACACATAAACACATATAGCTTCACGTGTCTGTCGGTCATGACAATAGTACACATGGATACGAACACAAAACAGTCCATTATCAACTAGTGTGTGTGTGTGTGTGTGTGTGTGTGTGTGTGTGTGTGTGTGTGTGTGTGTGTGTGTGTGTGTGTGTGTGTGTGTGTGTGTGTGTGTGTGTGTTTTATCCTTATATATACTATATGTATCTGCAGAATCGAGTTATTAGCTCTTGGACCCCGCCTATTAAATAAATGTATTTATCCTCTTTTATATCTACTACATCTATTTCTCTCTAACTAACACACACACAAACACACACACACACACATACACACACACACACACACACACACACACACACACACAAACTGGAAGCGTAGCGTCTAAATGGAGAGAGTTCGATGGTTATAATCCTAATAGTCCCCGATCGAATCCCGGTTGATGCAATAGCAAATCGAAAGATATTCTTTAACCTGATTCGACTGTTCACCTAGCACAAATGTATCCATCAATGTATCCATCTATCTATCTACTTATATCTGTCAATCCATCAATCTATCTTCCCATTAAACCAACCATTTATCATTATATACATCTATCTATCCATGTATCCGTCCATCAACTCATCTTTCTATCCATCCATATAGTCATCTGTCTTTCCGTCCATCAACTCATCTATGCATCCGTCTATCCGTCAATAAATATATTTAGCAATCAATGTATCCATCCATCTATCTACCTATATAAATTTTCCATTAATCTATCCATTTATCATAACCATCTATCAACACCCTCCCCACTCCCTCTCCTATTTTACTACCAAACTCCCTCCTTTCGTTCTGGCACCTTCTCCTTCCCTTTTCCTCCCTCTCATAAACCTGCTCATCCTCCATCCTTTTGCCCTTCCCACTCCCGCCCCTCTCCCATCCCGCCCTTCCCATCGTCTTCCCTCTCGCCGCAGATCCATCCCTTCGTTCTCATGTCTTCCGCCGCTTCTCACTCTCGCCCTTCCCTCTGTTTTTCCTCCCTCCCGTTGCTAGTCCTTCCCTTCGTTCACTCACCTTCCCTTCTTACCCATCATGTAGTCTTCCCTCCCGCCGCCATCCCTTCCCATCGTCCTCCCTCCCTCCTACATCACACTCTCTGCCCCCCTTCCTGCACCTCCTTCACTCCCATTTCATCCCTTTTTCACCTGTACAACTCCCCTTGTTCCCCCCTCTTCATCCCTCTTTCACCTGCACCTCTCCCCCTGTTCCCCCTCTTCATCCCTCTTTCACCTGCACCTCTCCCCCTGTTCCCCCTCTTCATCCCTTTTTCACCTGCACCACTCCCCCTGTTCCCCCTCTTCATCCTTCTTTCACCTGCACCTCTCCCCCTGTTCCCCCTCTTCATCCCAGTTTCACCTGCACCTCTCCCCCTGTTCCCCCTCTTCATCCCAGTTTCACCTGCACCACTCCCCCTGTTCCCCCTCTTCATTCCTGTTTCACCTGCACCTCTCCCCCTGTTCACCCTCTTCATCCCAGTTCCACCTGCACCTCTCCCCCTGTTCCCCCTCTTCATCCCTGTTTCACCTGCACCACTGCCCCTGTTCCCCCCCTCTTTGGGATGAAGAGCTCTCCTGGCTGTCTGGGTTCGAATCCTTCATGGGTGTGGAGTTTTCATTTGCATATTGGCTTGGGGACCATTCAATCTTGTTCCCAAGCCATATATTGTTATATATATATATATATATATATATATATATATATATATATATATAAATATATATATATATATATATATATATATATATATATATATATATATATATATATATATATATATATATATATATATATATATATATATTAGAGAAGAGAAGAAAGTATCAAGGTGGTCAGTGAGGATCCACAAGGTCTTCTCTGAGTACTCTTTATTTTCTTCTCCAAGGCTATGGGTCCTTACACTTGCACTAGAGGTGATACCCTTTCTAGGTTTAAAAAAAATCTATATATATATATATATATATATATATATATATATATATATATATATATATATATATATATATATATATATATATATATATGTCGTACCTAGTAGCCAGAACGCACTTCTCAGCCTACTATGCAAGGCCCGATTTGCATAATAAGCCAAGTTTTCCTTAATTAATATATTTTCTCTAATTTTTTTCTTATGAAATGATTATTATGCTACCTATTTCATTATGTTTGAGGACAATTTTTTTTTATTGGAGTTAAAATCAACGTAGATATATGACTGAACCTAACCTACCTACCTACCTACCTACCTACATAAAGGAATAAAAATATTTTATTCATAATTATTATAATACAATATATATATTATAACTATATTTATATATATATATAAATATATATATATATATATATATATATATATATATATATATATATATATATATATATATATATATATATATATATATATATATATATATATGTCGTACCTATTAGCCAGAACTCACTTCTTAGCCTACTATGCAAGGCCCGATTGGCCTAATAAGCCACGTTTTCATGAATTAATGGTTTTTCAACTACCTAACCTAACCTAACCTATCTGTATAGGTTAGGTTAGGTTAGGTAGCCGTAAAAGTTAGGTTAGGTTAGGTTAGGTAGGTTAGGTAGTTGAAAAACCATTAATTCATGAAAACGTGGCTTATTAGGCCAATCGGGCCTTGCATAGTAGGCTAAGAAGTGAGTTCTGGCTAATAGGTACGACATATATATATATATATATATATATATATATATATATATATATATATATATATATATATATATATATATATATATATATATATTTATATATATATATAAATATATTTATAATATATATATTGTATTATAATAATTATGAATAAAATATTTTTATTCCTTTATGTGTCATTGACATTTTTTTATTTTTTTTATTCAATTTATTATTTTTTATTATATTTTCATTCATTTAATAAGTGTTATGATTCGATTTTTAGTTCGTCATGTATTTACTTATTGTTTATATATTTATATATATATATATATATATATATATATATATATATATATATATATATATATATATATATATATATATATATATGTGTATTTTCTTTAAAAATTGTATATATATAAATATATATGTATATTTAAATATTGATCTGAGCCTGTGGATATGGACCCTGTGGGTCCAGGAGGCCATCTGTGTCCCCTCAGATGGTCTCCCTTATCACAGTTTGTGTCTATGGATGTGTGTCAGTGTGTGAGTCACTGTGAGTGTCCGGGTGAGTGTGGGTGTCCCTGTGAGTGTCCGGATGATTATGTGTCCGGTTACATCTGTGGTTTCAGGAGGCCATCTGTGTCCCCTCAGATGGTCTCCCTTATCACAGTCTATGGATGTGTGTGTGTGAGTGTCCCTGTGAATGTTCGGATAAGGGTGTGTGTGTGTGTGTGTGAGTGTCCGGATTTATGTGAGGTTTGGTTCCAGGAACCATTTGTGTCCCCTCCTCCCCCAAATCTCCTCCCTTATTCCCACCGTGGGTTCGAATCCCAGGTGATTAGACCTACCCAAGGTCTATGGATCCAAGGTATCCATCCGTGGGCCCAACGGATTTCACCCCTTCCCCACTTTCCTAGGGCCAGGCCAATTCCAGCTATCCAGGGAACCTGTCGAAACAGAGGCAGCTACAGGAGGGGACACACACAAATATTTGTGCCCTGCAGTTACACAACCGTTCCGACAGGCTCGATCGCAATCTATCCAGATGAGAACACGTTCTCCTCCGACTAGACCACGCTGGAGTCGCTGTATGTTTAAAATTTGGTTCCTTTATTTATAGTTAGTATTTTTTGTGTATTAATTGATTTGTTTTATATTTTTAATGACTTAGGTAGAGTGATTTAGGGAGTGGGGGGAGGTGGGGAGGTACTGGGGGAGGTGGTAGCGTATGTAGTAGATTATACGAGATCTTGGTTAGTTAGTATTTATCTTGTTGTGTTCACCTAGTTGTTCTTGCGAGGGTTGAGCTCTGCTCTTTCGTCCCGCCTCTCAACTGTGAATCAATCAATTTTTACTAGCTAATAAAAAACAAATTCCACATACACACACCCAGGAAGCAGCCCGTAACAGGTGTCTAATGCCCAAGTACCTATGTACTGCTAGGTAAGAGGAGCATCATGAATGAATGAAACTATGCTGATTTTCGTTGGCGCCATCACCGGGGGATCGAACTTTGACACTAGGATTACGAGTCGAGAGCGCTGTCCACTCAGTTATAAAGCCCCCTAGTGTGTGTATTGGTGCAAAAGATAATTTGGGAGAGGTTAATGGAAAAGAATGATGTTTGGTGGCCTTTAAGGCGCTGGAAGAGGGTTGCCAGTTATGAATTTAAATTATAAATTTATTAAGATAGGATATATATGCAAAAGACGTTGTGAGAGATAGTAAGAAAAGTGTTTCTGACTGAGGTTAGGTACTGTGTGATTCACTTGTATGTTAGGAAAAAGAATATTTATCAGAAACATAGATGTTCTTTAGAAATGTTTGTTTGCAAATAGTTGCAAATTATTGGGTAAAAAGCCAATGGTTACCGTACCTTGAACAAACACACGTGAGCACAATTAGTCGACGGGGGTCAGAGAGGGAGAGTGAACAGCGAAACAGTAACAAAAAATGTGACAATAATGGGAAACTATGTCATTCAAACGTATACATGTTAACCATATAAATTACAATAACACTAAACGCGCGCATACGTACATATGTCAATCAACTTACATAAATAAACATTCACTAATATGTACCTTTAAAATGGACACATACAGATAATTACCGTACACATGTCAGTTTAATTACAGGTACACATAAACACATATAGCTTCACGTGTCTGTCGGTCATGACAATAGTACACATGGATACGAACACAAAACAGTCCATTATCAACTAGTGTGTGTGTGTGTGTGTGTGTGTGTGTGTGTGTGTGTGTGTGTGTGTGTGTGTTTTATCCTTATATTTACTATATGTATCTGCAGAATCGAGTTATTAGCTCTTGGACCCCGCCTATTAAATAAATGTATTTATCCTCTTTTATATCTACTACATCTATTTCTCTCTAACTAACACACACACAAACACACACACACACACACATACACACACACACACACACACACACACACACACACAAACTGGAGGCGTAGCGTCTAAATGGAGAGAGTTCGATGGTTATAATCCTAATAGTCCCCGATCGAATCCCGGTTGATGCAATAGCAAATCGAAAGATATTCTTTAACCTGATTCGACTGTTCACCTAGCACAAATGTATCCATCAATGTATCCATCTATTTATCTACTTATATCTGTCAATCCATCAATCTATCTTCCCATTAAACCAACCATTTATCATTATATACATCTATCTATCCATGTATCCGTCCATCAACTCATCTTTCTATCCATCCATATAGTGTTATGATCTCAGCCTACAGGAGAAACGAGTCTCCCTCCTTGAGAGTTATTCGTCAAGCCTGACCTGATTAGAAGGTCTAGCGAATATTGAAGTGATAACGCATATGTAAAATAGTTGGTTGGATATGTGTAACAGTTTGAGATTATGGGCAATGAAGAAGAAAATAGATAAATGACTGGCTAGGAGATGTGGACATTTTGCTGGAGGCGTGAGGCTCGCTTCTGGAGGGGCTTTGACCTCACTTGAGTGCCAGACATCGCAGGGGGAAGCCGCGCTCCGTTGAGCTCCCGCCAGAAGGGAACCCCTAGTGATATATCTCTAAGAGAAGAGAAGTGTGCAGACGTACCAGCTGTGGAATCGAGCTGGGAACGTTGTGGTCTCAAGTCCTGGTCGACGAGCAGATATTAAATCGCCCAGAAGCATTATTGTGGGCTGCGTGGGAGCGCCCTGACCAGACGCCGTCAGAGGGAAAGCGCCCTCGACCAATTAATCTGTGGTAAGCACGATATACGCCAGTTCATAGTGGTCACTTGTAGTTGGTCGTGTGCCCAGCGACAGTAGCAATGTTTATTTATAAGTTAGACATGTTTTAATAAGGCAGAAAGCCTGAAATAAGAGAGTGGAGAGGGAGGAACGCGGAGCGACGTCCGCCCCCTCTGAGCGCTGGCGGACGACTGAGGGAGCCTGGCTCCGGATGGAGGAAGACCCTCCCAGCGAGTGAGGACCGCCGCCAGGCGAGGTGGAGTATGGACCCGCCCAAAACGGGGGAGTCCACTCTCACTGTATGTAGAGAACAGATAGAGGTTTGAGGCAAGCATATTGTGTGGTTATTTTTGTTTATGTGTTAAAGGGGAACGTTTTATTGGAGTGTCGATGGGTTGCAGGTTTGTCTTTTGGGGAAGAAGTTGCTGAGAACTTCGAAGCCAGCAGATGAAGTAATTGATGAGACTCCAAAGGTAGTGGAGCAGAGGACCTCGAGCTGTGAGGAGAAGCAGCAGTGAAGAGGAGTGTCACGTGCTTCTGTAGAGGTGGAGAAGCACCATACTTGCTCGGGGAAACTTCATGGTGTAGCAGCCAAGAGAGCTGTGGAGGACCCTAGCAGAAGGGTGAAGCACCGTAGTTACTCAAGGAAACTTCATGATAGCAGCCTGGAGGAGCTGCAGAGGATCCTGGTAGTGGAGCCCGGAAGAACCTAAGGATATTAGGGTAGTGAACTTCCAGAGGTGGAAGGGGAAGTTCTGGTGGATTACTTATAGGGAGTTGATAGTGTTTGGTTGTCATTAGCGTGCAAGACGCAGTGAGAGGTGAGTGACTGTTTGCATTCTTATGTCAAGGAGTGATTTATTCTGAAGCTTAGAGTTGCAGTCGTAGGCTTGATTACCTACAGATGTATGTGCTCGAGGACTGACAGTGATCGATTAATCATTGTTGTGTATCAATGAACATTTATACTGGTATATGTTATTGCATTCAAATACTGATTTTCTATATATATATATATATGTTATCTTGCTGATGGTGCAACAGTGTAGGTAGACTTGATCAACTTGAGGAGGTTGATAGTATCAGGTGGTGAACCAGGAGATAGGATACCACTTGATAAGCTGATAATAGAGTTCTGATGGTGTTGGAGTGCAACCTGATTGTGATATTATAGAGTATAGGATTCATTATTATTATATGTGTGTATGTATCGTGTATGTGCTTTGTCCAGTAAATGTATCCCAATTTGCTGGTGTTTGCCCTTGTACTAGTGAGGCTTCCCAGGAGGTAGTAAAGAAGGAGAGAGAGAGAGAAAGAACCAAGAACCACTGCCGTGGACAGGGTAAAAGGTAATACTAATAAGTCAAAAAGGGGATTGAGGAGATCATATCACCTAAGGAGAGAGTGGGGAGTCACAGCGGCTCGAGTGGGTGTGTGCACGTGACAACGAGGCTAAATGTTGGAGCCGCATCCCCTAAACGTGTGACGTTGAGCCCCTCTCCAAGAGCCAGAAGCGCCAAGGGTGATCTCCTAGTATAAGCACTCTACCGAGTTGTGGGTTGGGTTGTCCGTAGAGAAGGATCAACGACGACAACACCAACCAACCCACAGTCTATAATAAATTGGGGGCCTGTGTCCGGGAGAGTGAACTGACACACCCACACCCTGTCCAAGAGTGGATTTGTACACCCCTGCTGAGATAAACTGTGTGACCGCAGGTGTATACTCTCTCTCTTGGGAAGACTCACAGGACAAAGATGGATAAGGTGCAAGCGTTTGTGGAGTCAGGCAAGCCTGAGGACTTAGAAGGTTGCACGAGGGATCAATTGAAACAAATAGCAGAAAAATGTGGCATCAGGTTGAAAGCATCTAAAGTAGCTGGGATGAAGGATGAGATCCTGAGGCAGTTGAGAGCCAGAAGTGAAGCGGCAGAACAAGGAGCCCAGGAAGGAGCTGAAAGTGGAAAGGAGGATGATGGGCAGGATGACGTGAGATCCCAGGGATCGAGTAGGAGCGGCAAGAGTAGCCGCAGTAGTAGGAGTAGCCGAAATAGGAGCTTGGAGAGATTCCAGTTAGAGCTCCAGATCCAACAACAGCGTGAGGAGAGACAGTTCCAGCTGGAAAAGATGAAATTGGAACTCCAGATGAAAAATGAAGCCGAGAAGGAAAAAGAAAAAACCAGACTGGAAATAGAAAAAGAGAAAGCAAGACTAGAGGCGGAGAAAGAAAAAGAGAAAGCAAGACTAGAGGTGGAGAAAGAAAAAGAGAAAACCAGAATAAGGGAACTGGAGTTGGAACAAGAAAAAGAAAAAGCCCAGGTCGAAAAAGAAAAAGAGAGAACAAAACAAATGCAGATAGAAGCAAATAGAACCTTGGCTGAGCAAAGGATCGAACATGGATTGCCAGAGAGTACCACCCAGGTATCACACCCACCAGATGTTAGGGTTAGGGAGAAGGACATTCCCTTGTTTGTTCCCGAAGAGGCAGAGAGCTTTTTCGAGCACTTTGAAAAAGTAGCCAGTATCAAGGAGTGGCCACAGGAGGAATGGGCCCAGCTGGTCCAGTTAAGATTGACGGGTGCAGCCAGGGAGGCATACACCCAATTGTCACTGGAAGAGTGCCAGGATTATGCCACAGTAAAGAGCAGCATATTGCGCTCGTTTCAGTTAACCCCAGAAGCTTATAGGAAGCGCTTCAGAGAAATGATCAAAGTTGGAGCATGTACGTTTGCTGAGACAGCAAGGGATCTGGAAAGACGATTCCAGAAGTGGATTGAGGCTGCTGGAGTTGGATCTTACGCTGACCTGAAGCAACTGATGGTCATGGAGAAGTTCTTGGAGATGATGCATCCCGAAACAAAGTTCAAGATCCAAGAAGCAGGGATAAAGGAGGTGAAAGATGCCGCAGATAGGGCGGATATGATTACTGAAGCGTGCAAGAGCTTAAGGGAGAACAGAGTGAGAAGCGAGGCGAGACGCAGCAATGGCAGATCCAATGGAGTCTGGGGAGGAAGAAATTATGAGAGACCCAGAAGAGTCTGGGGTGAGAAAAATTTTGATAAATGGGCAGATAAAAGTAAGTACCCTAAAACTCAGAAGAGTAGGTCGCGCACTTCGTCTGAAAGTGAAGATGGAGGAGCTAAACAAGAAACTAATCGTTATCCTGGAAATCAAGAGTCCAGTAGAACCCCACAGAGTGCAAGTAGTGTACCTGGCCCGAGGAATTCTCATGCGAGTGGACAAAGTCAGAGCCACTCGGGTTCTTATAGGAAAGACTTTTCCCAGATGAGATGTTACAATTGTAACGGATTGGGTCACATGATGCGAGATTGTCGACAGGGCAAGAGAGTTGTGACCCTGGCCATGTGTGACCCCCGAAGTAAATATACTAACGTGTTCCGAGACAAACCACAGAAGATGAACTTAGTGAACGAGAGGTATAGGCCGTTCATGAGCAAAGGTTGGATCAGTGTAGGAGGCCAACCTGAGGTAGAAGTTGGTATCTTAAGAGATACCGGAGCTAATCAGAGCTTGATTACGAGAAGCCTGATTGGGAATGATCGACGATTAGCTGGCAGGAGTAAGATGAGGGTATATGGGTTGTTGTCTGAAAGTGACATGCCCGTTTGTACTGCCCAGCTAAGGTCGGAATATGTGTCGGCAGAGGTGATGTTGGGAGTGTGCCCCGACATACCTATTCCAGGAGTCCAAGTGATCTTGGGGAATGACTTGTGTGGGACAAAGGTGTTGCCAAGAGTCATAGTGGAGACTGTGCCAGAGGAGTGCCCAGAAGGCCACGGCACGGGTGGGACACCTGAGAGTGTGAACCTGACTGACATCCGAGGAGATGAGTCAGGAGACCGCCAAGCCATTGAAAACCCTGTCTCGGTAGTGACGAAGGCAGAGGTGGCCGACGAGGAAGACACTGGAGAAGGTGAGACAGTGTCGATTCAGCCGGTGGAAGAGATCGATATAGACATAGCGTGGCTGTTTGATGAAGGTCCAGCCCAGGCAAATGGAGTCTCGGTGAGGTCGAAAGTGAGGATGACCCAGCCGAAGAAGAATCATGTGAAGAGAGCGGACCTGAGTAGAGCCCAGACTGCTGAAATTAAGGGTCGGAAGGTGAATGCAAATGTGCTGAGTAGGAATGAGGAAAGATGTGGACATACAGAGGACGAGAGTAGAGCGTCAAGTGGTCCACGAGCACAGAGGCATATAGATAGTGGAGTTAAGTTGTTTGAGATGTCAAGAGTTGACATGTTTCACAGAAAACGTAGAGTAGAGATAATGAAGAAGAGTAATAGCCGAGAAAATGAAAGGAGAAGAGACAGTATGTGTGGAGAAATGCTTACGAGCACACAAGGAGAGGTAAAGCGACATGTACAGTCGAGTGCAGTTGGTTGTAGTACAGTGCCTGAAGAAACTTTTAGGGAACGAAGAAGAGTTGAAGGAGAAGAAATGGAGTTGTATAGAAGTGAAAAATGTGAAAAGAGGATGATGATACAAGCATGGAGGAATAGGGGAAAGCCGAGGACTCGATGGAAGTCAAACAGGATGAGGTCTCAGATAAATGAGGAGACGAAAGGGAGGATAGTTGGTGAAGACGAGGGAGTGAAGTATGATGGCAGGAGACGAAAGTATAATGGCAGTAGATGGAAGTGTGAAGACGACAGAGGAGGTACAGACAGTAGATGTCTGACTCTGGACGTGAAGAGAAGAAGACGAGGAAATGGAGGGGGGAAACAATAAGTAGAGTGGACCAATGGATTGCAGGCGTCCAAGGAGGACAGCCTAGCCAAGAGGTGCCAGAGAAGTCAAATCGTTTATGAGAAGATCGTGTTTCTGGAGAGTTGTGAGCCAGATGTTGCAAGGTGCAACGAATTAATTGTAGACTCCTAAGAGAGTATATTGGTTGAAGAACGAGACAGTGTGGTGGCGGATGTATTATCCCGAGCTTTGCCACTGGAATAACTCTCAAAAATAAGGGGAGGGGAGTGTTATGATCTCAGCCTACAGGAGAAACGAGTCTCCCTCCTTGAGAGTTATTCGTCAAGCCTGACCTGATTAGAAGGTCTAGCGAATATTGAAGTGATAACGCATATGTAAAATAGTTGGTTGGATATGTGTAACAGTTTGAGATTATGGGCAATGAAGAAGAAAATAGATAAATGACTGGCTAGGAGATGTGGACATTTTGCTGGAGGCGTGAGGCTCGCTTCTGGAGGGGCTTTGACCTCACTTGAGTGCCAGACATCGCAGGGGGAAGCCGCGCTCCGTTGAGCTCCCGCCAGAAGGGAACCCCTAGTGATATATCTCTAAGAGAAGAGAAGTGTGCAGACGTACCAGCTGTGGAATCGAGCTGGGAACGTTGTGGTCTCAAGTCCTGGTCGACGAGCAGATATTAAATCGCCCAGAAGCATTATTGTGGGCTGTGTGGGAGCGCCCTGACCAGACGCCGTCAGAGGGAAAGCGCCCTCGACCAATTAATCTGTGGTAAGCACGATATACGCCAGTTCATAGTGGTCACTTGTAGTTGGTCGTGTGCCCAGCGACAGTAGCAATGTTTATTTATAAGTTAGACATGTTTTAATAAGGCAGAAAGCCTGAAATAAGAGAGTGGAGAGGGAGGAACGCGGAGCGACGTCCGCCCCCTCTGAGCGCTGGCGGACGACTGAGGGAGCCTGGCTCCGGATGGAGGAAGACCCTCCCAGCGAGTGAGGACCGCCGCCAGGCGAGGTGGAGTATGGACCCGCCCAAAACGGGGGAGTCCACTCTCACTGTATGTAGAGAACAGATAGAGGTTTGAGGCAAGCATATTGTGTGGTTATTTTTGTTTATGTGTTAAAGGGGAACGTTTTATTGGAGTGTCGATGGGTTGCAGGTTTGTCTTTTGGGGAAGAAGTTGCTGAGAACTTCGAAGCCAGCAGATGAAGTAATTGATGAGACTCCAAAGGTAGTGGAGCAGAGGACCTCGAGCTGTGAGGAGAAGCAGCAGTGAAGAGGAGTGTCACGTGCTTCTGTAGAGGTGGAGAAGCACCATACTTGCTCGGGGAAACTTCATAGTGTAGCAGCCAAGAGAGCTGTGGAGGACCCTAGCAGAAGGGTGAAGCACCGTAGTTACTCAAGGAAACTTCATGATAGCAGCCTGGAGGAGCTGCAGAGGATCCTGGTAGTGGAGCCCGGAAGAACCTAAGGATATTAGGGTAGTGAACTTCCAGAGGTGGAAGGGGAAGTTCTGGTGGATTACTTATAGGGAGTTGATAGTGTTTGGTTGTCATTAGCGTGCAAGACGCAGTGAGAGGTGAGTGACTGTTTGCATTCTTATGTCAAGGAGTGATTTATTCTGAAGCTTAGAGTTGCAGTCGTAGGCTTGATTACCTACAGATGTATGTGCTCGAGGACTGACAGTGATCGATTAATCATTGTTGTGTATCAATGAACATTTATACTGGTATATGTTATTGCATTCAAATACTGATTTTCTATATATATATATATGTTATCTTGCTGATGGTGCAACAGTGTAGGTAGACTTGATCAACTTGAGGAGGTTGATAGTATCAGGTGGTGAACCAGGAGATAGGATACCACTTGATAAGCTGATAATAGAGTTCTGATGGTGTTGGAGTGCAACCTGATTGTGATATTATAGAGTATAGGATTCATTATTATTATATGTGTGTATGTATCGTGTATGTGCTTTGTCCAGTAAATGTATCCCAATTTGCTGGTGTTTGCCCTTGTCCTAGTGAGGCTTCCCAGGAGGTAGTAAAGAAGGAGAGAGAGAGAGAAAGAACCAAGAACCACTGCCGTGGACAGGGTAAAAGGTAATACTAATAAGTCAAAAAGGGGATTGAGGAGATCATATCACCTAAGGAGAGAGTGGGGAGTCACAGCGGCTCGAGTGGATGTGTGCACGTGACAACGAGGCTAAATGTTGGAGCCGCATCCCCTAAACGTGTGACGTTGAGCCCCTCTCCAAGAGCCAGAAGCGCCAAGGGTGATCTCCTAGTATAAGCACTCTACCGAGTTGTGGGTTGGGTTGTCCGTAGAGAAGGATCAACGACGACAACACCAACCAACCCACAGTCTATAATAATAGTCATCTGTCTTTCCGTCCATCAACTCATCTATGCATCCGTCTATCCGTCAATATATATATTTAGCAATCAATGTATCCATCCATCTATCTACCTATATAAATTTTCCATTAATCTATCCATTTATCATAACCATCTATCAACACCCTCCCCACTCCCTCTCCTATTTTACTACCAAACTCCCTCCTTTCGTTCTGGCACCTTCTCCTTCCCTTTTCCTCCCTCTCATAAACCTGCTCATCCTCCATCCTTTTGCCCTTCCCACTCCCGCCCCTCTCCCATCCCGCCCTTCCCATCGTCTTCCCTCTCGCCGCAGATCCATCCCTTCGTTCTCATGTCTTCCGCCGCTTCTCACTCTCGCCCTTCCCTCTGTTTTTCCTCCCTCCCGTTGCTAGTCCTTCCCTTCGTTCACTCACCTTCCCTTCTTACCCATCATGTAGTCTTCCCTCCCGCCGCCATCCCTTCCCATCGTCCTCCCTCCCTCCTACATCACACTCTCTGCCCCCCTTCCTGCACCTCCTTCACTTCCATTTCATCCCTTTTTCACCTGTACAACTCCCCTTGTTCCCCCCTCTTCATCCCTCTTTCACCTGCACCTCTCCCCCTGTTCCCCCTCTTCATCCCTCTTTCACCTGCACCTCTCCCCCTGTTCCCCCTCTTCATCCCTTTTTCACCTGCACCACTCCCCCTGTTCCCCCTCTTCATCCTTCTTTCACCTGCACCTCTCCCCCTGTTCCCCCTCTTCATCCCAGTTTCACCTGCACCTCTCCCCCTGTTCCCCCTCTTCATCCCAGTTTCACCTGCACCACTCCCCCTGTTCCCCCTCTTCATTCCTGTTTCACCTGCACCTCTCCCCCTGTTCACCCTCTTCATCCCAGTTCCACCTGCACCTCTCCCCCTGTTCCCCCTCTTCATCCCTGTTTCACCTGCACCACGGCCCCTGTTCCCCCCCTCTTTGGGATGAAGAGCTCTCCTGGCTGTCTGGGTTCGAATCCTTCATGGGTGTGGAGTTTTCAATTGCATATTGGCTTGGGGACCATTCAATCTTGTTCCCAAGCCATATATTGTTATATATATATATATATATATATATATATATATATATATATATACATATATATATAAATATATATATATATATATATATATATATATATATATATATATATATATTTATATATATATATATATATATATTAGAGAAGAGAAGAAAGTATCAAGGTGGTCAGTGAGGATCCACAAGGTCTTCTCTGAGTACTCTTTATTTTCTTCTCCAAGGCTATGGGTCCTTACACTTGCACTAGAGGTGATACCCTTTCTAGGTTTAAAAAAAATCTATATATATATATATATATATATATATATATATATATATATATATATATATGTCGTACCTAGTAGCCAGAATGCACTTCTCGGCCTACTATGCAAGGCCCGATTTGCCTAATAAGCCAAGTTTTCCTGAATTAATATATTTTCTCTAATTTTTTTCTTATGAAATGATAAAGCTACCCATTTCATTATGTATGAGGTCAATTTTTTTTTATTGGAGTTAAAATTAACATAGATATATGACCGAACCTAACCAACCCTACCTAACCTAACCTAACCTATCTTTATAGGTTAGGTTAGGTTAGGTAGCCAAAAAAGTTAGGTTAGGTTAGGTTAGGTAGGTTAGGTAGTCGAAAAACAATTAATTCATGAAAACTTGGCTTATTAGGCAAATCGGGCCTTGAATAGTAGGCTGAGAAGTGCGTTCTGGCTACTAGGTACGACATATATATATATATATATATATATATATATATATATATATATATATATATATATATATATATATATATATATATATATATATATATATGTCGTACCTAGTAGCCAGAACGCACTTCTCAGCCTACTATGCAAGGCCCGATTTGCCTAATAAGCCAAGTTTTCCTTAATTAATATATTTTCTCTAATTTTTTTCTTATGAAATGATTATTATGCTACCTATTTCATTATGTTTGAGGACAATTTTTTTTTATTGGAGTTAAAATCAACGTAGATATATGACTGAACCTAACCTACCTACCTACCTACCTACCTACATAAAGGAATAAAAATATTTTATTCATAATTATTATAATAAAATATATATATTATAAATATATATATATATATATATATATATATATATATATATATATATATATATATATATATATATATATATATATATATATATATATATATACAGATATATATATTTATATATATATATAAATATATTTATAATATATATATTGTATTATAATAATTATGAATAAAATATTTTTATTCCTTTATGTAGGTATATATTCCTTTATGTATATATATATATATATATATATATATATATATATATATATATATATATATATATATATACAGATATATATATTTATATATATATATAAATATATTTATAATATATATATTGTATTATAATAATTATGAATAAAATATTTTTATTCCTTTATGTAGGTAGGTAGGTAGGTAGGTAGGTTAGGTTCAGTCATATATCTACGTTGATTTTAACTCCAATAAAAAAAAATTGTCCTCAAACATAATGAAATAGGTAGCATAATAATCATTTCATAAGAAAAAAATTAGAGAAAATATATTAATTAAGGAAAACTTGGCTTATTAGGCAAATCGGGCCTTGCATAGTAGGCTGAGAAGTGCGTTCTGGCTACTAGGTACGACATATATATATATATATATATATATATGTCGTACCTAGTAGCCAGAACGCACTCCTCAGCCTACTATGCAAGGCCCGATTTGCTTAATAAGCCAAGTTTTCATGAATTAATGCTATTTCGACTACCTAACCTACCTAACCTAACCTAACCTACCTTTTTTGGCTACCTAACCGAACCTAACCTATAAAGATAGGTTAGGTTAGGTTAGGTAGGGTTGGTTAGGTTCGGTCATATATCTACGTTAATTTTAACTCCAATAAAAGAAAATTGACCTCATACATAGTGAAATGGATAGCTTTATCATTTCATAAGAAAAAGAATTGAGAAAATATATTAATTCAGGAAAACTTGGTTTATTAGGCAAATCGGGCCTTGCATAATAGGCTTAGAAGTGCGTTCTGGCTACTAGGTACGACATATATATATATATATATATATATATATATATATATATATATTTTTTTTTTAAACATATATATATATATATATGTCGTACCTATTAGCCAGAACTCACTTCTTAGCCTACTATGCAAGGCCCGATTGGCCTAATAAGCCACGTTTTCATGAATTAATGGTTTTTCAACTACCTAACCTAACCTAACCTATCTGTATAGGTTAGGATAGGTTAGGTAGCCGTAAAAGTTAGGTTAGGTTAGGTTAGGTAGTTGAAAAACCATTAATTCATGAAAACGTGGCTTATAAGGCCAATCGGGCCTTGCATAGTAGGCTAAGAAGTAAGTTCTGGCTAATAGGTACGACATATATATATATATATATATATATATATATATATATATATATATATATATATATATATATATATATATATATATATATATATATATATATATATATATATATATATATATATATATTTTTATATAAATATATATAAATATATTTATAATATATATATTGTATTATAATAATTATGAATAAAATATTTTTATTCCTTTATGTGTCATTGACATTTTTTTATTTTTTTTATTCAATTTATTATTTTTTATTATATTTTCATTCATTTAATAAGTGTTATGATTCGATTTTTAGTTCGTCATGTATTTACTTATTGTTTATATATTTATATATATATATATATATATATATATATATATATATATATATATATATATATATATATATATATATATATATGTGTGTGTATTTTCTTTAAAAATTGTATATATATAAATATATATGTATATTTAAATATTGATCTGAGCCTGTGGATATGGACCCTGTGGGTCCAGGAGGCCATCTGTGTCCCCTCAGATGGTCTCCCTTATCACAGTTTGTGTCTATGGATGTGTGTCAGTGTGTGAGTCACTGTGAGTGTCCGGGTGAGTGTGGGTGTCCCTGTGAGTGTCCGGATGATTATGTGTCCGGTTACATCTGTGGTTTCAGGAGGCCATCTGTGTCCCCTCAGATGGTCTCCCTTATCACAGTCTATGGATGTGTGTGTGTGAGTGTCCCTGTGAATGTTCGGATAAGGGTGTGTGTGTGTGTGTGTGAGTGTCCGGATTTATGTGAGGTTTGGTTCCAGGAACCATTTGTGTCCCCTCCTCCCCCAAATCTCCTCCCTTATTCCCACCGTGGGTTCGAATCCCAGGTGATTAGACCTACCCTAGGTCTATGGATCCAAGGTATCCATCCGTGGGCCCAACGGATTTCACCCCTTCCCCACTTTCCTAGGGCCAGGCCAATTCCAGCTATCCAGGGAACCTGTCGAAACAGAGGCAGCTACAGGAGGGGACACACACAAATATTTGTGCCCTGCAGTTACACAACCGTTCCGACAGGCTCGATCGCAATCTATCCAGATGAGAACACGTTCTCCTCCGACTAGACCACGCTGGAGTCGCTGTATGTTTAAAATTTGGTTCCTTTATTTATAGTTAGTATTTTTTGTGTATTAATTGATTTGTTTTATATTTTTAATGACTTAGGTAGAGTGATTTAGGGAGTGGGGGGAGGTGGGGAGGTACTGGGGGAGGTGGTAGCGTATGTAGTAGATTATACGAGATCTTGGTTAGTTAGTATTTATCTTGTTGTGTTCACCTAGTTGTTCTTGCGAGGGTTGAGCTCTGCTCTTTCGGCCCGCCTCTCAACTGTGAATCAATCAATTTTTACTAGCTAATAAAAAACAAATTCCACATACACACACCCAGGAAGCAGCCCGTAACAGGTGTCTAATGCCCAAGTACCTATGTACTGCTAGGTAAGAGGAGCATCATGAATGAATGAAACTCTGCTGATTTTCGTTGGCGCCATCACCGGGGGATCGAACTTTGACACTAGGATTACGAGTCGAGAGCGCTGTCCACTCAGTTATAAAGCCCCCTAGTGTGTGTATTGGTGCAAAAGATAATTTGGGAGAGGTTAATGGAAAAGAATGATGTTTGGTGGCCTTTAAGGCGCTGGAAGAGGGTTGCCAGTTATGAATTTAAATTATAAATTTATTAAGATAGGATATATATGCAAAAGACGTTGTGAGAGATAGTAAGAAAAGTGTTTCTGACTGAGGTTAGGTACTGTGTGATTTACTTGTATGTTAGGAAAAAGAATATTTATCAGAAACATAGATGTTCTTTAGAAATGTTTGTTTGCAAATAGTTGCAAATTATTGGGTAAAAAGCCAATGGTTACCGTACCTTGAACAAACACACGTGAGCACAATTAGTCGACGGGGGTCAGAGAGGGAGAGTGAACAGCGAAACAGTAACAAAAAATGTGACAATAATGGGAAACTATGTCATTCAAACGTATACATGTTAACCATATAAATTACAATAACACTAAACGCGCGCATACGTACATATGTCAATCAACTTACATAAATAAACATTCACTAATATGTACCTTTAAAATGGACACATACAGATAATTACCGTACACATGTCAGTTTAATTACAGGTACACATAAACACATATAGCTTCACGTGTCTGTCGGTCATGACAATAGTACACATGGATACGAACACAAAACAGTCCATTATCAACT
>NC_091150.1:15716037-15861037 GCF_040958095.1 Procambarus clarkii
TGTTATGATTCGATTTTTAGTTCGTCATGTATTTACTTATTGTTTATATATTTATATATATATATATATATATATATATATATATATATATATATATATATATATGTGTGTGTATTTTCTTTAAAAATTGTATATATATAAATATATATGTATATTTAAATATTGATCTGAGCCTGTGGATATGGACCCTGTGGGTCCAGGAGGCCATCTGTGTCCCCTCAGATGGTCTCCCTTATCACAGTTTGTGTCTATGGATGTGTGTCAGTGTGTGAGTCACTGTGAGTGTCCGGGTGAGTGTGGGTGTCCCTGTGAGTGTCCGGATGATTATGTGTCCGGTTACATCTGTGGTTTCAGGAGGCCATCTGTGTCCCCTCAGATGGTCTCCCTTATCACAGTCTATGGATGTGTGTGTGTGAGTGTCCCTGTGAATGTTCGGATAAGGGTGTGTGTGTGTGTGTGTGAGTGTCCGGATTTATGTGAGGTTTGGTTCCAGGAACCATTTGTGTCCCCTCCTCCCCCAAATCTCCTCCCTTATTCCCACCGTGGGTTCGAATCCCAGGTGATTAGACCTACCCTAGGTCTATGGATCCAAGGTATCCATCCGTGGGCCCAACGGATTTCACCCCTTCCCCACTTTCCTAGGGCCAGGCCAATTCCAGCTATCCAGGGAACCTGTCGAAACAGAGGCAGCTACAGGAGGGGACACACACATATATTTGTGCCCTGCAGTTACACAACCGTTCCGACAGGCTCGATCGCAATCTATCCAGATGAGAACACGTTCTCCTCCGACTAGACCACGCTGGAGTCGCTGTATGTTTAAAATTTGGTTCCTTTATTTATAGTTAGTATTTTTTTTGTATTAATTGATTTGTTTTATATTTTTAATGACTTAGGTAGAGTGATTTAGGGAGTGGGGGGAGGTGGGGAGGTACTGGGAGAGGTGGTAGCGTATGTAGTAGATTATACGAGATCTTGGTTAGTTAGTATTTATCTTGTTGTGTTCACCTAGTTGTTCTTGCGAGGGTTGAGCTCTGCTCTTTCGGCCCGCCTCTCAACTGTGAATCAATCAATTTTTACTAGCTAATAAAAAACAAATTCCACATACACACACCCAGGAAGCAGCCCGTAACAGGTGTCTAATGCCCAAGTACCTATGTACTGCTAGGTAAGAGGAGCATCATGAATGAATGAAACTCTGCTGATTTTCGTTGGCGCCATCACCGGGGGATCGAACTTTGACACTAGGATTACGAGTCGAGAGCGCTGTCCACTCAGTTATAAAGCCCCCTAGTGTGTGTATTGGTGCAAAAGATAATTTGGGAGAGGTTAATGGAAAAGAATGATGTTTGGTGGCCTTTAAGGCGCTGGAAGAGGGTTGCCAGTTATGAATTTAAATTATAAATTTATTAAGATAGGATATATATGCAAAAGACGTTGTGAGAGATAGTAAGAAAAGTGTTTCTGACTGAGGTTAGGTACTGTGTGATTTACTTGTATGTTAGGAAAAAGAATATTTATCAGAAACATAGATGTTCTTTAGAAATGTTTGTTTGCAAATAGTTGCAAATTATTGGGTAAAAAGCCAATGGTTACCGTACCTTGAACAAACACACGTGAGCACAATTAGTCGACGGGGGTCAGAGAGGGAGAGTGAACAGCGAAACAGTAACAAAAAATGTGACAATAATGGGAAACTATGTCATTCAAACGTATACATGTTAACCATATAAATTACAATAACACTAAACGCGCGCATACGTACATATGTCAATCAACTTACATAAATAAACATTCACTAATATGTACCTTTAAAATGGACACATACAGATAATTACCGTACACATGTCAGTTTAATTACAGGTACACATAAACACATATAGCTTCACGTGTCTGTCGGTCATGACAATAGTACACATGGATACGAACACAAAACAGTCCATTATCAACTAGTGTGTGTGTGTGTGTGTGTGTGTGTGTGTGTGTGTGTGTGTGTGTGTGTGTGTGTTTTATCCTTATATTTACTATATGTATCTGCAGAATCGAGTTATTAGCTCTTGGACCCCGCCTATTAAATAAATGTATTTATCCTCTTTTATATCTACTACATCTATTTCTCTCTAACTAACACACACACAAACACACACACACACACACATACACACACACACACACACACACACACAAACTGGAGGCGTAGCGTCTAAATGGAGAGAGTTCGATGGTTATAATCCTAATAGTCCCCGATCGAATCCCGGTTGATGCAATAGCAAATCGAAAGATATTCTTTAACCTGATTCGACTGTTCACCTAGCACAAATGTATCCATCAATCTATCTTCCCATTAAACCAACCATTTATCATTATATACATCTATCTATCCATGTATCCGTCCATCAACTCATCTTTCTATCCATCCATATAGTCATCTGTCTTTCCGTCCATCAACTCATCTATGCATCCGTCTATCCGTCAATATATATATTTAGCAATCAATGTATCCATCCATCTATCTACCTATATAAATTTTCCATTAATCTATCCATTTATCATAACCATCTATCAACACCCTCCCCACTCCCTCTCCTATTTTACTACCAAACTCCCTCCTTTCGTTCTGGCACCTTCTCCTTCCCTTTTCCTCCCTCTCATAAACCTGCTCATCCTCCATCCTTTTGCCCTTCCCACTCCCGCCCCTCTCCCATCCCGCCCTTCCCATCGTCTTCCCTCTCGCCGCAGATCCATCCCTTCGTTCTCATGTCTTCCGCCGCTTCTCACTCTCGCCCTTCCCTCTGTTTTTCCTCCCTCCCGTTGCTAGTCCTTCCCTTCGTTCACTCACCTTCCCTTCTTACCCATCATGTAGTCTTCCCTCCCGCCGCCATCCCTTCCCATCGTCCTCCCTCCCTCCTACATCACACTCTCTGCCCCCCTTCCTGCACCTCCTTCACTCCCATTTCATCCCTTTTTCACCTGTACAACTCCCCTTGTTCCCCCCTCTTCATCCCTCTTTCACCTGCACCTCTCCCCCTGTTCCCCCTCTTCATCCCTCTTTCACCTGCACCTCTACCCCTGTTCCCCCTCTTCATCCCTTTTTCACCTGCACCACTCCCCCTGTTCCCCCTCTTCATCCTTCTTTCACCTGCACCTCTCCCCCTGTTCCCCCTCTTCATCCCAGTTTCACCTGCACCTCTCCCCCTGTTCCCCCTCTTCATCCCAGTTTCACCTGCACCACTCCCCCTGTTCCCCCCTCTTCATTCCTGTTTCACCTGCACCTCTCCCCCTGTTCACCCTCTTCATCCCAGTTCCACCTGCACCTCTCCCCCTGTTCCCCCTCTTCATCCCTGTTTCACCTGCACCACTGCCCCTGTTCCCCCCCTCTTTGGGATGAAGAGCTCTCCTGGCTGTCTGGGTTCGAATCCTTCATGGGTGTGGAGTTTTCAATTGCATATTGGCTTGGGGACCATTCAATCTTGTTCCCAAGCCATATATTGTTATATATAAATATATATAAATATATATATATATATATATAAATATATATATATATATATATATATATATATATATATATATATATATATATATATATATATATATATATATATATTAGAGAAGAGAAGAAAGTATCAAGGTGGTCAGTGAGGATCCACAAGGTCTTCTCTGAGTACTCTTTATTTTCTTCTCCACGGCTATGGGTCCTTACACTTGCACTAGAGGTGATACCCTTTCTAGGTTTAAAAAAAATCTATATATATATATATATATATATATATATATATATATATATGTCGTACCTAGTAGCCAGAACGCACTTCTCAGCCTACTATGCAAGGCCCGATTTGCCTAATAAGCCAAGTTTTCCTTAATTAATATATTTTCTCTAATTTTTTTCTTATGAAATGATTATTATGCTACCTATTTCATTATGTTTGAGGACAATTTTTTTTTATTGGAGTTAAAATCAACGTAGATATATGACTGAACCTAACCTACCTACCTACCTACCTACCTACATAAAGGAATAAAAATATTTTATTCATAATTATTATAATACAATATATATATTATAAATATATTTATATATATATATAAATATATATATATATATATATATATACATATATATATATATGTCGTACCTATTAGCCAGAACTCACTTCTTAGCCTACTATGCAAGGCCCGATTGGCCTAATAAGCCACGTTTTCATGAATTAATGGTTTTTCAACTACCTAACCTAACCTAACCTATCTGTATAGGTTAGGTTAGGTTAGGTAGCCGTAAAAGTTAGGTTAGGTTAGGTTAGGTAGGTTAGGTAGTTGAAAAACCATTAATTCATGAAAACGTGGCTTATTAGGCCAATCGGGCCTTGCATAGTAGGCTAAGAAGTGAGTTCTGGCTAATAGGTACGACATATATATATATATATATATATATATATATATATATATATATATATATATATATATGTCGTACCTAGTAGCCAGAACTCACTTCTCAGCCTACTATGCAAGGCCCGATTTGCCTAATAAGCCAAGTTTTCATGAATTAATGTTTTTTCGTCTACCTAACCCACCTAACCTAACCTAACCTAGCTTTTTTTGGCTACCTAACCTAACCTTACCTATATATATAGGTTAGGTTAGGTTAGGTAGGGTTGGTTAGGTTCGGTCATATATCTACGTTAATTTTAACTCCAATAAAAAAAAATTGACCTCATACATAGTGAAAAGGGTAGCTTTATCATTTCATAAGAAAAAAATTATAGTAAATATATTAATTCAGGAAAACTTGGCTTATTAGGCAAATCGGGCCTTGAATAGTAGGCTGAGAAGTGAGTTCTGGCTACTAGGTACGACATATATATATATATATATATATATATATATATATATATATATATGTCGTACCTAGTAGCCAGAACGCACTTCTCAGCCTACTATGCAAGGCCCGATTTGCCTAATAAGCCAAGTTTTCATGAATTAATTGTTTTTCGACTACCTAACCTACCTAACCTAACCTAACCTAACTTTTTCGGCTACCTAACCTAACCTAACCTATAAAGATAGGTTAGGTTAGGTTAGGTAGGGTTGGTTAGGTTCAGTCATATATCTACGTTAATTTTAACTCCAATAAAAATAATTGACCTCATACATAATGAAATGGGTTGATTTATCATTTCATAAGAAAAAAATTAGAGAAAATATATTAATTCATGAAAACTTGGCTTATTAGGCAAATCGGGCCTTGAATAGTAGGCCAAAAAGTGAGTTCTGGCTACTAGGTACGACATATATATATATATATATATATATATATATATATATATATGTCGTACCTAGTAGCCAGAACGCACTTTTCAGCCTACTATGCAAGGCCCAATTTGCCTAATAAGCCAAGTTTTCCTGAATTAATATATTTTCTCTAATTTTTTTCTTACGAAATGATAAAGCTACCCATTTCATTATGTATGAGGTCAATTTTTTTTATTGGAGTTAAAATTAACTTAGATATATGACCGAACCTAACCAACCCTACCTAACCTAACCTAACCTATCTTTATAGGTTAGGTTAGGTTAGGTAGCCAAAAAAGTTAGGTTAGGTTAGGTTAGGTAGGTTAGGTAGTCGAAAAACAATTAATTCGTGAAAACTTGGCTAATTAGGCAAATTGGGCCTTGCATAGTAGGCTGAGAAGTGCGTTCTGGCTACTAGGTACGACATATATATATATATATATATATATATATATATATATATATATATATATATATATATATATATATATATATATATTTATATATATATATATTTATAATATATATATTGTATTATAATAATTATGAATAAAATATTTTTATTCCTTTATGTGTCATTGACATTTTTTTATTTTTTGTATTCAATTTATTATTTTTTATTATATTTTCATTCATTTAATAAGTGTTATGATTCGATTTTTAGTTCGTCATGTATTTACTTTTTGTTTATATATTTATATATATATATATATATATATATATATATATATATATATATATATATATATATATATATATATATATATATATGTGTATTTTCTTTAAAAATTGTATATATATAAATATATATGTATATTTAAATATTGATCTGAGCCTGTGGATATGGACCCTGTGGGTCCAGGAGGCCATCTGTGTCCCCTCAGATGGTCTCCCTTATCACAGTTTGTGTCTATGGATGTGTGTCAGTGTGTGAGTCACTGTGAGTGTCCGGGTGAGTGTGGGTGTCCCTGTGAGTGTCCGGATGATTATGTGTCCGCATACATCTGTGGTTTCAGGAGGCCATCTGTGTCCCTTCAGATGGTCTCCCTTATCACAGTCTATGGATGTGTGTGTGTGAGTGTCCCTGTGAATGTTCGGATAAGGGTGTGTGTGTGTGTGTGTGTGAGTGTCCGGATTTATGTGAGGTTTGGTTCCAGGAACCATTTGTGTCCCCTCCTCCCCCAAATCTCCTCCCTTATTCCCACCGTGGGTTCGAATCCCAGGTGATTAGACCTACCCTAGGTCTATGGATCCAAGGTATCCATCCGTGGGCCCAACGGATTTCACCCCTTCCCCACTTTCCTAGGGCCAGGCCAATTCCAGCTATCCAGGGAACCTGTCGAAACAGAGGCAGCTACAGGAGGGGACACACACAAATATTTGTGCCCTGCAGTTACACAACCGTTCCGACAGGCTCGATCGCAATCTATCCAGATGAGAACACGTTCTCCTCCGACTAGACCACGCTGGAGTCGCTGTATGTTTAAAATTTGGTTCCTTTATTTATAGTTAGTATTTTTTTTGTATTAATTGATTTGTTTTATATTTTTAATGACTTAGGTAGAGTGATTTAGGGAGTGGGGGGAGGTGGGGAGGTACTGGGAGAGGTGGTAGCGTATGTAGTAGATTATACGAGATCTTGGTTAGTTAGTATTTATCTTGTTGTGTTCACCTAGTTGTTCTTGCGAGGGTTGAGCTCTGCTCTTTCGTCCCGCCTCTCAACTGTGAATCAATCAATTTTTACTAGCTAATAAACAACAAATTCCACATACACACACCCAGGAAGCAGCCCGTAACAGGTGTCTAATGCCCAAGTACCTATGTACTGCTAGGTAAGAGGAGCATCATGAATGAATGAAACTCTGCTGATTTTCGTTGGCGCCATCACCGGGGGATCGAACTTTGACACTAGGATTACGAGTCGAGAGCGCTGTCCACTCAGTTATAAAGCCCCCTAGTGTGTGTATTGGTGCAAAAGATAATTTGGGAGAGGTTAATGGAAAAGAATGATGTTTGGTGGCCTTTAAGGCGCTGGAAGAGGGTTGCCAGTTATGAATTTAAATTATAAATTTATTAAGATAGGATATATATGCAAAAGACGTTGTGAGAGATAGTAAGAAAAGTGTTTCTGACTGAGGTTAGGTACTGTGTGATTTACTTGTATGTTAGGAAAAAGAATATTTATCAGAAACATAGATGTTCTTTAGAAATGTTTGTTTGCAAATAGTTGCAAATTATTGGGTAAAAAGCCAATGGTTACCGTACCTTGAACAAACACACGTGAGCACAATTAGTCGACGGGGGTCAGAGAGGGAGAGTGAACAGCGAAACAGTAACAAAAAATGTGACAATAATGGGAAACTATGTCATTCAAACGTATACATGTTAACCATATAAATTACAATAACACTAAACGCGCGCATACGTACATATGTCAATCAACTTACATAAATAAACATTCACTAATATGTACCTTTAAAATGGACACATACAGATAATTACCGTACACATGTCAGTTTAATTACAGGTACACATAAACACATATAGCTTCACGTGTCTGTCGGTCATGACAATAGTACACATGGATACGAACACAAAACAGTCCATTATCAACTAGTGTGTGTGTGTGTGTGTGTGTGTGTGTGTGTGTGTGTGTGTGTGTGTGTGTGTGTGTGTGTTTTATCCTTATATTTACTATATGTATCTGCAGAATCGAGTTATTAGCTCTTGGACCCCGCCTATTAAATAAATGTATTTATCCTCTTTTATATCTACTACATCTATTTCTCTCTAACTAACACACACACAAACACACACACACACACACATACACACACACACACACACACACACACAAACTGGAGGCGTAGCGTCTAAATGGAGAGAGTTCGATGGTTATAATCCTAATAGTCCCCGATCGAATCCCGGTTGATGCAATAGCAAATCGAAAGATATTCTTTAACCTGATTCGACTGTTCACCTAGCACAAATGTATCCATCAATCTATCTTCCCATTAAACCAACCATTTATCATTATATACATCTATCTATCCATGTATCCGTCCATCAACTCATCTTTCTATCCATCCATATAGTCATCTGTCTTTCCGTCCATCAACTCATCTATGCATCCGTCTATCCGTCAATATATATATTTAGCAATCAATGTATCCATCCATCTATCTACCTATATAAATTTTCCATTAATCTATCCATTTATCATAACCATCTATCAACACCCTCCCCACTCCCTCTCCTATTTTACTACCAAACTCCCTCCTTTCGTTCTGGCACCTTCTCCTTCCCTTTTCCTCCCTCTCATAAACCTGCTCATCCTCCATCCTTTTGCCCTTCCCACTCCCGCCCCTCTCCCATCCCGCCCTTCCCATCGTCTTCCCTCTCGCCGCAGATCCATCCCTTCGTTCTCATGTCTTCCGCCGCTTCTCACTCTCGCCCTTCCCTCTGTTTTTCCTCCCTCCCGTTGCTAGTCCTTCCCTTCGTTCACTCACCTTCCCTTCTTACCCATCATGTAGTCTTCCCTCCCGCCGCCATCCCTTCCCATCGTCCTCCCTCCCTCCTACATCACACTCTCTGCCCCCCTTCCTGCACCTCCTTCACTCCCATTTCATCCCTTTTTCACCTGTACAACTCCCCTTGTTCCCCCCTCTTCATCCCTCTTTCACCTGCACCTCTCCCCCTGTTCCCCCTCTTCATCCCTCTTTCACCTGCACCTCTACCCCTGTTCCCCCTCTTCATCCCTTTTTCACCTGCACCACTCCCCCTGTTCCCCCTCTTCATCCTTCTTTCACCTGCACCTCTCCCCCTGTTCCCCCTCTTCATCCCAGTTTCACCTGCACCTCTCCCCCTGTTCCCCCTCTTCATCCCAGTTTCACCTGCACCACTCCCCCTGTTCCCCCTCTTCATTCCTGTTTCACCTGCACCTCTCCCCCTGTTCACCCTCTTCATCCCAGTTCCACCTGCACCTCTCCCCCTGTTCCCCCTCTTCATCCCTGTTTCACCTGCACCACTGCCCCTGTTCCCCCCCTCTTTGGGATGAAGAGCTCTCCTGGCTGTCTGGGTTCGAATCCTTCATGGGTGTGGAGTTTTCAATTGCATATTGGCTTGGGGACCATTCAATCTTGTTCCCAAGCCATATATTGTTATATATAAATATATATAAATATATATATATATATAAATATATATATATATATATATATATATATATATATATATATATATATATATATATATATATATATTAGAGAAGAGAAGAAAGTATCAAGGTGGTCAGTGAGGATCCACAAGGTCTTCTCTGAGTACTCTTTATTTTCTTCTCCACGGCTATGGGTCCTTACACTTGCACTAGAGGTGATACCCTTTCTAGGTTTAAAAAAAATCTATATATATATATATATATATATATATATATATATATATATATGTCGTACCTAGTAGCCAGAACGCACTTCTCAGCCTACTATGCAAGGCCCGATTTGCCTAATAAGCCAAGTTTTCCTTAATTAATATATTTTCTCTAATTTTTTTCTTATGAAATGATTATTATGCTACCTATTTCATTATGTTTGAGGACAATTTTTTTTTATTGGAGTTAAAATCAACGTAGATATATGACTGAACCTAACCTACCTACCTACCTACCTACCTACATAAAGGAATAAAAATATTTTATTCATAATTATTATAATACAATATATATATTATAAATATATTTATATATATATATAAATATATATATATATATATATATACATATATATATATATGTCGTACCTATTAGCCAGAACTCACTTCTTAGCCTACTATGCAAGGCCCGATTGGCCTAATAAGCCACGTTTTCATGAATTAATGGTTTTTCAACTACCTAACCTAACCTAACCTATCTGTATAGGTTAGGTTAGGTTAGGTAGCCGTAAAAGTTAGGTTAGGTTAGGTTAGGTAGGTTAGGTAGTTGAAAAACCATTAATTCATGAAAACGTGGCTTATTAGGCCAATCGGGCCTTGCATAGTAGGCTAAGAAGTGAGTTCTGGCTAATAGGTACGACATATATATATATATATATATATATATATATATATATATATATATATATATGTCGTACCTAGTAGCCAGAACTCACTTCTCAGCCTACTATGCAAGGCCCGATTTGCCTAATAAGCCAAGTTTTCATGAATTAATGTTTTTTCGTCTACCTAACCCACCTAACCTAACCTAACCTAGCTTTTTTTGGCTACCTAACCTAACCTTACCTATATATATAGGTTAGGTTAGGTTAGGTAGGGTTGGTTAGGTTCGGTCATATATCTACGTTAATTTTAACTCCAATAAAAAAAAATTGACCTCATACATAGTGAAAAGGGTAGCTTTATCATTTCATAAGAAAAAAATTATAGTAAATATATTAATTCAGGAAAACTTGGCTTATTAGGCAAATCGGGCCTTGAATAGTAGGCTGAGAAGTGAGTTCTGGCTACTAGGTACGACATATATATATATATATATATATATATATATATATATATATATGTCGTACCTAGTAGCCAGAACGCACTTCTCAGCCTACTATGCAAGGCCCGATTTGCCTAATAAGCCAAGTTTTCATGAATTAATTGTTTTTCGACTACCTAACCTACCTAACCTAACCTAACCTAACTTTTTCGGCTACCTAACCTAACCTAACCTATAAAGATAGGTTAGGTTAGGTTAGGTAGGGTTGGTTAGGTTCAGTCATATATCTACGTTAATTTTAACTCCAATAAAAAATAATTGACCTCATACATAATGAAATGGGTTGATTTATCATTTCATAAGAAAAAAATTAGAGAAAATATATTAATTCATGAAAACTTGGCTTATTAGGCAAATCGGGCCTTGAATAGTAGGCCAAAAAGTGAGTTCTGGCTACTAGGTACGACATATATATATATATATATATATATATATATATATATGTCGTACCTAGTAGCCAGAACGCACTTTTCAGCCTACTATGCAAGGCCCAATTTGCCTAATAAGCCAAGTTTTCCTGAATTAATATATTTTCTCTAATTTTTTTCTTACGAAATGATAAAGCTACCCATTTCATTATGTATGAGGTCAATTTTTTTTATTGGAGTTAAAATTAACTTAGATATATGACCGAACCTAACCAACCCTACCTAACCTAACCTAACCTATCTTTATAGGTTAGGTTAGGTTAGGTAGCCAAAAAAGTTAGGTTAGGTTAGGTTAGGTAGGTTAGGTAGTCGAAAAACAATTAATTCGTGAAAACTTGGCTAATTAGGCAAATTGGGCCTTGCATAGTAGGCTGAGAAGTGCGTTCTGGCTACTAGGTACGACATATATATATATATATATATATATATATATATATATATATATATATATATATATATATATATATATATATTTATATATATATATATTATAATATATATATTGTATTATAATAATTATGAATAAAATATTTTTATTCCTTTATGTGTCATTGACATTTTTTTATTTTTTGTATTCAATTTATTATTTTTTATTATATTTTCATTCATTTAATAAGTGTTATGATTCGATTTTTAGTTCGTCATGTATTTACTTTTTGTTTATATATTTATATATATATATATATATATATATATATATATATATATATATATATATATATATATATATATATATATATGTGTATTTTCTTTAAAAATTGTATATATATAAATATATATGTATATTTAAATATTGATCTGAGCCTGTGGATATGGACCCTGTGGGTCCAGGAGGCCATCTGTGTCCCCTCAGATGGTCTCCCTTATCACAGTTTGTGTCTATGGATGTGTGTCAGTGTGTGAGTCACTGTGAGTGTCCGGGTGAGTGTGGGTGTCCCTGTGAGTGTCCGGATGATTATGTGTCCGCATACATCTGTGGTTTCAGGAGGCCATCTGTGTCCCTTCAGATGGTCTCCCTTATCACAGTCTATGGATGTGTGTGTGTGAGTGTCCCTGTGAATGTTCGGATAAGGGTGTGTGTGTGTGTGTGTGTGAGTGTCCGGATTTATGTGAGGTTTGGTTCCAGGAACCATTTGTGTCCCCTCCTCCCCCAAATCTCCTCCCTTATTCCCACCGTGGGTTCGAATCCCAGGTGATTAGACCTACCCTAGGTCTATGGATCCAAGGTATCCATCCGTGGGCCCAACGGATTTCACCCCTTCCCCACTTTCCTAGGGCCAGGCCAATTCCAGCTATCCAGGGAACCTGTCGAAACAGAGGCAGCTACAGGAGGGGACACACACAAATATTTGTGCCCTGCAGTTACACACCGTTCCGACAGGCTCGATCGCAATCTATCCAGATGAGAAACACGTTCTCCTCCGACTAGACCACGCTGGAGTCGCTGTATGTTTAAAATTTGGTTCCTTTATTTATAGTTAGTATTTTTTTTGTATTAATTGATTTGTTTTATATTTTTAATGACTTAGGTAGAGTGATTAGGGAGTGGGGGGAGGTGGGGAGGTACTGGGAGAGGTGGTAGCGTATGTAGTAGATTATACGAGATCTTGGTTAGTTAGTATTTATCTTGTTGTGTTCACCTAGTTGTTCTTGCGAGGGTTGAGCTCTGCTTCTTTCGTCCCCGCCTCTCAACTGTGAATCAATCAATTTTTACTAGCTAATAAACAACAAATTCCACATACACACACCCAGGAAGCAGCCCGTAACAGGTGTCTAATGCCCAAGTACCTATGTACTGCTAGGTAAGAGGAGCATCATGAATGAATGAAACTCTGCTGATTTTCGTTGGCGCCATCACCGGGGGATCGAACTTTGACACTAGGATTACGAGTCGAGAGCGCTGTCCACTCAGTTATAAAGCCCCCCTAGTGTGTGTATTGGTGCAAAAGATAATTTGGGAGAGGTTAATGGAAAAGAATGATGTTTGGTGGCCTTTAAGGCGCTGGAAGAGGGTTTGCCAGTTATGAATTTAAATTATAAATTTATTAAGATAGGATATATATGCAAAAGACGTTGTGAGAGATAGTAAGAAAAGTGTTTCTGACTGAGGTTAGGTACTGTGTGATTTACTTGTATGTTAGGAAAAAGAATATTTATCAGAAACATAGATGTTCTTTAGAAATGTTTGTTTGCAAATAGTTGCAAATTATTGGGTAAAAAGCCAATGGTTACCGTACCTTGAACAAACACACGTGAGCACAATTAGTCGACGGGGTCAGAGAGGGAGAGTGAACAGCGAAACAGTAACAAAAAAATGTGACAATAATGGGAAACTATGTCATTCAACGTATACATGTTAACCATATAAATTACAATAACACTAAACGCGCGCATACGTACATATGTCAATCAACTTACATAAATAACATTCACTAATATGTACCTTTAAAATGGGACACATACAGATAATTACCGTACACATGTCAGTTTAATTACAGGTACACATAAACACATATAGCTTCACGTGTCTGTCGGTCATGACAATAGTACACATGGATACGAACACAAAACAGTCCATTATCAACTAGTGTGTGTGTGGTGTGTGTGTGTGTGTTGTGTGTGTGTGTGTGTGTGTGTGTGTGTGTGTGTGTTTTATCCTTATATTTACTATATGTATCTGCAGAATCGAGTTATTAGCTCTTGGACCCCGCCTATTAAATAAATGTATTTATCCTCTTTTATATCTACTACATCTATTTCTCTCTAACTAACACACACACAAACACACACACACACACACATACACACACACACACACACACACACACAAACTGGAGGCGTAGCGTCTAAATGGAGAGAGTTCGATGGTTATAATCCTAATAGTCCCCGATCGAATCCCGGTTGATGCAATAGCAAATCGAAAGATATTCTTTAACCTGATTCGACTGTTCACCTAGCACAAATGTATCCATCAATCTATCTTCCCATTAAACCAACCATTTATCATTATATACATCTATCTATCCATGTATCCGTCCATCAACTCATCTTTCTATCCATCCATATAGTCATCTGTCTTTCCGTCCATCAACTCATCTATGCATCCGTCTATCCGTCAATATATATATTTAGCAATCAATGTATCCATCCATCTATCTACCTATATAAATTTTCCATTAATCTATCCATTTATCATAACCATCTATCAACACCCTCCCCACTCCCTCTCCTATTTTACTACCAAACTCCCTCCTTTCGTTCTGGCACCTTCTCCTTCCCTTTTCCTCCCTCTCATAAACCTGCTCATCCTCCATCCTTTTGCCCTTCCCACTCCCGCCCCTCTCCCATCCCGCCCTTCCCATCGTCTTCCCTCTCGCCGCAGATCCATCCCTTCGTTCTCATGTCTTCCGCCGCTTCTCACTCTCGCCCTTCCTCTGTTTTTCCTCCCTCCCGTTGCTAGTCCTTCCCTTCGTTCACTCACCTTCCCTTCTTACCCATCATGTAGTCTTCCCTCCCGCCGCCATCCCTTCCCATCGTCCTCCCTCCCTCCTACATCACACTCTCTGCCCCCCTTCCTGCACCTCCTTCACTCCCATTTCATCCCTTTTTCACCTGTACAACTCCCCTTGTTCCCCCCTCTTCATCCCTCTTTCACCTGCACCTCTCCCCCTGTTCCCCCTCTTCATCCCTCTTTCACCTGCACCTCTACCCCTGTTCCCCCTCTTCATCCCTTTTTCACCTGCACCACTCCCCCTGTTCCCCCTCTTCATCCTTCTTTCACCTGCACCTCTCCCCCTGTTCCCCCTCTTCATCCCAGTTTCACCTGCACCTCTCCCCCTGTTCCCCCTCTTCATCCCAGTTTCACCTGCACCACTCCCCCTGTTCCCCCTCTTCATTCCTGTTTCACCTGCACCTCTCCCCCTGTTCACCCTCTTCATCCCAGTTCCACCTGCACCTCTCCCCCTGTTCCCCTCTTCATCCCTGTTTCACCTGCACCACTGCCCCTGTTCCCCCCCTCTTTGGGATGAAGAGCTCTCCTGGCTGTCTGGGTTCGAATCCTTCATGGGTGTGGAGTTTTCAATTGCATATTGGCTTGGGGACCATTCAATCTTGTTCCCAAGCCATATATTGTTATATATAAATATATATAAATATATATTATATATAATAAATATATATATATATATATATATATATATATATATATATATATATATATATATATATATATATATATAATTAGAGAAGAGAAGAAAGTATCAAGGTGGTCAGTGAGGATCCACAAGGTCTTCTCTGAGTACTCTTTATTTTCTTCTCCACGGCTATGGGTCCTTACACTTGCACTAGAGGTGATACCCTTTCTAGGTTTAAAAAAAATCTATATATATATATATATATATATATATATATATATATATGTCGTACCTAGTAGCCAGAACGCACTTCTCAGCCTACTATGCAAGGCCCGATTTGCCTAATAAGCCAAGTTTTCCTTAATTAATATATTTTCTCTAATTTTTTTCTTATGAAATGATTATTATGCTACCTATTTCATTATGTTTGAGGACAATTTTTTTTTATTGGAGTTAAAATCAACGTAGATATATGACTGAACCTAACCTACCTACCTACCTACCTACCTACATAAAGGAATAAAAATATTTTATTCATAATTATTATAATACAATATATATATTATAAATATATTTATATATTATATAAATATATATATATATATATATATATACATATATATATGTCGTACCTATTAGCCAGAACTCACTTCTTAGCCTACTATGCAAGGCCCGATTGGCCTAATAAGCCACGTTTTCATGAATTAATGGTTTTTCAACTACCTAACCTAACCTAACCTATCTGTATAGGTTAGGTTAGGTTAGGTAGCCGTAAAAGTTAGGTTAGGTTAGGTTAGGTAGGTTAGGTAGTTGAAAAACCATTAATTCATGAAAACGTGGCTTATTAGGCCAATCGGGCCTTGCATAGTAGGCTAAGAAGTGAGTTCTGGCTAATAGGTACGACATATATATATAATATATATATATAATATATATATATATATATATATATATATATGTCGTACATAGTAGCCAGAACTCACTTCTCAGCCTACTATGCAAGGCCCGATTTGCCTAATAAGCCAAGTTTTCATGAATTAATGTTTTTTCGGTCTACCTAACCCACCTAACCTAACCTAACCTAGCTTTTTTTGGCTACCTAACTAACCTTACCTATATATATAGGTTAGGTTAGGTTAGGTAGGGTTGGTTAGGTTCGGTCATATATCTACGTTAATTTTAACTTCCAATAAAAAAAAATTGACCTCATACATAGGGAAAAGGGTAGCTTTATCATTTCATAAGAAAAAAATTATAGTAAATATATTAATTCAGGAAAACTTGGCTTATTAGGCAAATCGGGCCTTGAATAGTAGGCTGAGAAGTGAGTTCTGGCTACTAGGTACGACATATATATATATATATATATATATATATATATATATATATATGTCGTACCTAGTAGCCAGAACGCACTTCTCAGCCTACTATGCAAGGCCCGATTTGCCTAATAAGCCAAGTTTTCATGAATTAATTGTTTTTCGACTACCTAACCTACCTAACCTAACCTAACCTAACTTTTTCGGCTACCTAACCAACCTAACCTATAAAGATAGGTTAGGTTAGGTTAGGTAGGGTTGGTTAGGTTCAGTCATATATCTACGTTAATTTTAACTCCAATAAAAAATAATTGACCTCATACATAATGAAATGGGTTGATTTATCATTTCATAAGAAAAAAATTAGAGAAAATATATTATTCATGAAACTTGGCTTATTAGGCAAATCGGGCTTGAATAGTAGGCCTAAAAGTGAGTTCTGGCTACTAGTACGACAATTATATATAGATATATATATATATATATATATGTCGTACCTAGTAGCCAGAACGCACTTTTCAGCCTACTATGCAAGGCCCAATTTGCCTAATAAGCCAAGTTTTCCTGAATTAATATATTTTCTCTAATTTTTTTCTTACGAAATGATAAGCTACCCATTTCATTATGTATGAGGTCAATTTTTTTTATTGGAGTTAAAATTAACTTAGATATATGACCGAACCTAACCAACCCTACCTAACCTAACCTAACCCTATCTTTATAGGTTAGGTTAGGTTAGGTAGCCAAAAAGTTAGGTGTAGGTTAGGTTAGGTAGGTTTGGTAGTCGAAAACAATTAATTCGTGAAAAACTTGGCTAATTAGGCAATTGGGCCTTGCATGTAGGCTGAGAAGTGCGTTCTGGCTACTAGGTACGACATATATAATATATATATATCTTATATATATATATATATATATATATATAATATATATATATTAGTATTTATATATATATATTATATAATTTATATATATTGTATATAATATTATGAAAATATTTTTATTCCTTTATGTGTCATTGACATTTTTTTATTTTTTGTATTCAATTTATTATTTTTTATTATATTTTCATTCATTTAATAATGTTATGATTCGATTTTTAGTTCGTCATGTATTTACTTTTTTGTTTATATATTTATATATCTATATATATATATATAATATATATAATATATATAATATATATATATATATATAGTATATGTGTATTTTCTTTAAAAATTGTATATATATAATATATATGTAATTTAATATTGATCTGAGCCTGTGGATATGGACCCTGTGGGTCCAGGAGGCCATCTGTGTCCCCTCAGATGGTCTCCCTTATCACAGTTTGTGTCTATGGATGTGTGTCAGTGTGTGAGTCACTGTGAGTGTCCGGTGAGTGTGGGTGTCCCTGTGAGTGTCCGGATGATTATGTGTCCGCATACATCTGTGGTTTCAGGAGGCCATCTGTGTCCCTTCAGATGGTCTCCCTTATCACAGTCTATGGATGTGTGTGTGTGAGTGTCCCTGTGAATGTTCGGATAAGGGTGTGTGTGTGTGTGTGTGTGAGTGTCCGGATTTATGTGAGGTTTGGTTCCAGGAACCATTTGTGTCCCCTCCTCCCCCAAATCTCCTCCCTTATTCCCACCGTGGGTTCGAATCCCAGGTGATTAGACCTACCCTAGGTCTATGGATCCAAGGTATCCATCCGTGGGCCCAACGGATTTCACCCCTTCCCCACTTTCCTAGGGCCAGGCCAATTCCAGCTATCCAGGGAACCTGTCGAAACAGAGGCAGCTACAGGAGGGGACACACACAAATATTTGTGCCCTGCAGTTACACAACCGTTCCGACAGGCTCGATCGCAATCTATCCAGATGAGAACACGTTCTCCTCCGACTAGACCACGCTGGAGTCGCTGTATGTTTAAAATTTGGTTCCTTTATTTATAGTTAGTATTTTTTTTGTATTAATTGATTTGTTTTATATTTTTAATGACTTAGGTAGAGTGATTTAGGGAGTGGGGGGAGGTGGGGAGGTACTGGGAGAGGTGGTAGCGTATGTAGTAGATTATACGAGATCTTGGTTAGTTAGTATTTATCTTGTTGTGTTCACCTAGTTGTTCTTGCGAGGGTTGAGCTCTGCTCTTTCGTCCCGCCTCTCAACTGTGAATCAATCAATTTTTACTAGCTAATAAACAACAAATTCCACATACACACACCCAGGAAGCAGCCGTAACAGGTGTCTAATGCCCAAGTACCTATGTACTGCTAGGTAAGAGGAGCATCATGAATGAATGAAACTCTGCTGATTTTCGTTGGCGCCATCCACCGGGGGATCGAACTTTGACACTAGGATTACGAGTCGAGAGCGCTGTCCACTCAGTTATAAAGCCCCCTAGTGTGTGTATTGGTGCAAAAGATATTTGGGAGAGGTTAATGGAAAAGAATGATGTTTGGTGGCCTTTAAGGCGCTGGAAGAGGGTTGCCAGTTATGAATTTAAATTATAAATTTATTAAGATAGGATATATATGCAAAAGACGTTGTGAGAGATAGTAAGAAAAGTGTTTCTGACTGAGGTTAGGTACTGTGTGATTTACTTGTATGTTAGGAAAAAGAATATTTATCAGAAACATAGATGTTCTTTAGAAATGTTTGTTTGCAAATAGTTGCAAATTATTGGGTAAAAAGCCAATGGTTACCGTACCTTGAACAAACACACGTGAGCACAATTAGTCGACGGGGGTCAGAGAGGGAGAGTGAACAGCGAAACAGTAACAAAAAATGTGACAATAATGGGAAACTATGTCATTCAAACGTATACATGTTAACCATATAAATTACAATAACACTAAACGCGCGCATACGTACATATGTCAATCAACTTACATAAATAAACATTCACTAATATGTACCTTTAAAATGGACACATACAGATAATTACCGTACACATGTCAGTTTAATTACAGGTACACATAAACACATATAGCTTCACGTGTCTGTCGGTCATGACAATAGTACACATGGATACGAACACAAAACAGTCCATTATCAACTAGTGTGTGTGTGTGTGTGTGTGTGTGTGTGTGTGTGTGTGTGTGTGTGTGTGTGTGTGTGTGTTTTATCCTTATATTTACTATATGTATCTGCAGAATCGAGTTATTAGCTCTTGGACCCCGCCTATTAAATAAATGTATTTATCCTCTTTTATATCTACTACATCTATTTCTCTCTAACTAACACACACACAAACACACACACACACACACATACACACACACACACACACACACACACAAACTGGAGGCGTAGCGTCTAAATGGAGAGAGTTCGATGGTTATAATCCTAATAGTCCCCGATCGAATCCCGGTTGATGCAATAGCAAATCGAAAGATATTCTTTAACCTGATTCGACTGTTCACCTAGCACAAATGTATCCATCAATCTATCTTCCCATTAAACCAACCATTTATCATTATATACATCTATCTATCCATGTATCCGTCCATCAACTCATCTTTCTATCCATCCATATAGTCATCTGTCTTTCCGTCCATCAACTCATCTATGCATCCGTCTATCCGTCAATATATATATTTAGCAATCAATGTATCCATCCATCTATCTACCTATATAAATTTTCCATTAATCTATCCATTTATCATAACCATCTATCAACACCCTCCCCACTCCCTCTCCTATTTTACTACCAAACTCCCTCCTTTCGTTCTGGCACCTTCTCCTTCCCTTTTCCTCCCTCTCATAAACCTGCTCATCCTCCATCCTTTTGCCCTTCCCACTCCCGCCCCTCTCCCATCCCGCCCTTCCCATCGTCTTCCCTCTCGCCGCAGATCCATCCCTTCGTTCTCATGTCTTCCGCCGCTTCTCACTCTCGCCCTTCCCTCTGTTTTTCCTCCCTCCCGTTGCTAGTCCTTCCCTTCGTTCACTCACCTTCCCTTCTTACCCATCATGTAGTCTTCCCTCCCGCCGCCATCCCTTCCCATCGTCCTCCCTCCCTCCTACATCACACTCTCTGCCCCCCTTCCTGCACCTCCTTCACTCCCATTTCATCCCTTTTTCACCTGTACAACTCCCCTTGTTCCCCCCTCTTCATCCCTCTTTCACCTGCACCTCTCCCCCTGTTCCCCCTCTTCATCCCTCTTTCACCTGCACCTCTACCCCTGTTCCCCTCTTCATCCCTTTTTCACCTGCACCACTCCCCCTGTTCCCCCTCTTCATCCTTCTTTCACCTGCACCTCTCCCCCTGTTCCCCCTCTTCATCCCAGTTTCACCTGCACCTCTCCCCTGTTCCCCCTCTTCATCCCAGTTTCACCTGCACCACTCCCCCTGTTCCCCTCTTCATTCCTGTTTCACCTGCACCTCTCCCCCTGTTCACCCTCTTCATCCCAGTTCCACCTGCACCTCTCCCCCTGTTCCCCCTCTTCATCCCTGTTTCACCTGCACCACTGCCCCTGTTCCCCCCCTCTTTGGGATGAAGAGCTCTCCTGGCTGTCTGGGTTCGAATCCTTCATGGGTGTGGAGTTTTCAATTGCATATTGGCTTGGGGACCATTCAATCTTGTTCCCAAGCCATATATTGTTATATATAAATATATATAAATATATATATATATATAAATATATATATATATATATATATATATATATATATATATATATATATATATATATATATATATTAGAGAAGAGAAGAAAGTATCAAGGTGGTCAGTGAGGATCCACAAGGTCTTCTCTGAGTACTCTTTATTTTCTTCTCCACGGCTATGGGTCCTTACACTTGCACTAGAGGTGATACCCTTTCTAGGTTTAAAAAAAATCTATATATATATATATATATATATATATATATATATATATATATATGTCGTACCTAGTAGCCAGAACGCACTTCTCAGCCTACTATGCAAGGCCCGATTTGCCTAATAAGCCAAGTTTTCCTTAATTAATATATTTTCTCTAATTTTTTTCTTATGAAATGATTATTATGCTACCTATTTCATTATGTTTGAGGACAATTTTTTTTTATTGGAGTTAAAATCAACGTAGATATATGACTGAACCTAACCTACCTACCTACCTACCTACCTACATAAAGGAATAAAAATATTTTATTCATAATTATTATAATACAATATATATATTATAAATATATTTATATATATATATAAATATATATATATATATATATATACATATATATATATATGTCGTACCTATTAGCCAGAACTCACTTCTTAGCCTACTATGCAAGGCCCGATTGGCCTAATAAGCCACGTTTTCATGAATTAATGGTTTTTCAACTACCTAACCTAACCTAACCTATCTGTATAGGTTAGGTTAGGTTAGGTAGCCGTAAAAGTTAGGTTAGGTTAGGTTAGGTAGGTTAGGTAGTTGAAAAACCATTAATTCATGAAAACGTGGCTTATTAGGCCAATCGGGCCTTGCATAGTAGGCTAAGAAGTGAGTTCTGGCTAATAGGTACGACATATATATATATATATATATATATATATATATATATATATATATATATATGTCGTACCTAGTAGCCAGAACTCACTTCTCAGCCTACTATGCAAGGCCCGATTTGCCTAATAAGCCAAGTTTTCATGAATTAATGTTTTTTCGTCTACCTAACCCACCTAACCTAACCTAACCTAGCTTTTTTTGGCTACCTAACCTAACCTTACCTATATATATAGGTTAGGTTAGGTTAGGTAGGGTTGGTTAGGTTCGGTCATATATCTACGTTAATTTTAACTCCAATAAAAAAAAATTGACCTCATACATAGTGAAAAGGGTAGCTTTATCATTTCATAAGAAAAAAATTATAGTAAATATATTAATTCAGGAAAACTTGGCTTATTAGGCAAATCGGGCCTTGAATAGTAGGCTGAGAAGTGAGTTCTGGCTACTAGGTACGACATATATATATATATATATATATATATATATATATATATATATATGTCGTACCTAGTAGCCAGAACGCACTTCTCAGCCTACTATGCAAGGCCCGATTTGCCTAATAAGCCAAGTTTTCATGAATTAATTGTTTTTCGACTACCTAACCTACCTAACCTAACCTAACCTAACTTTTTCGGCTACCTAACCTAACCTAACCTATAAAGATAGGTTAGGTTAGGTTAGGTAGGGTTGGTTAGGTTCAGTCATATATCTACGTTAATTTTAACTCCAATAAAAAATAATTGACCTCATACATAATGAAATGGGTTGATTTATCATTTCATAAGAAAAAAATTAGAGAAAATATATTAATTCATGAAAACTTGGCTTATTAGGCAAATCGGGCCTTGAATAGTAGGCCAAAAAGTGAGTTCTGGCTACTAGGTACGACATATATATATATATATATATATATATATATATATATATGTCGTACCTAGTAGCCAGAACGCACTTTTCAGCCTACTATGCAAGGCCCAATTTGCCTAATAAGCCAAGTTTTCCTGAATTAATATATTTTCTCTAATTTTTTTCTTACGAAATGATAAAGCTACCCATTTCATTATGTATGAGGTCAATTTTTTTTATTGGAGTTAAAATTAACTTAGATATATGACCGAACCTAACCAACCCTACCTAACCTAACCTAACCTATCTTTATAGGTTAGGTTAGGTTAGGTAGCCAAAAAAGTTAGGTTAGGTTAGGTTAGGTAGGTTAGGTAGTCGAAAAACAATTAATTCGTGAAAACTTGGCTAATTAGGCAAATTGGGCCTTGCATAGTAGGCTGAGAAGTGCGTTCTGGCTACTAGGTACGACATATATATATATATATATATATATATATATATATATATATATATATATATATATATATATATATATATATTTATATATATATATATTTATAATATATATATTGTATTATAATAATTATGAATAAAATATTTTTATTCCTTTATGTGTCATTGACATTTTTTTATTTTTTGTATTCAATTTATTATTTTTTATTATATTTTCATTCATTTAATAAGTGTTATGATTCGATTTTAGTTCGTCATGTATTTACTTTTTGTTTATATATTTATATATATATATATATATATATATATATATATATATATATATATATATATATATATATATATATATATATGTGTATTTTCTTTAAAAATTGTATATATATAAATATATATGTATATTTAAATATTGATCTGAGCCTGTGGATATGGACCCTGTGGGTCCAGGAGGCCATCTGTGTCCCCTCAGATGGTCTCCCTTATCACAGTTTGTGTCTATGGATGTGTGTCAGTGTGTGAGTCACTGTGAGTGTCCGGGTGAGTGTGGGTGTCCCTGTGAGTGTCCGGATGATTATGTGTCCGCATACATCTGTGGTTTCAGGAGGCCATCTGTGTCCCTTCAGATGGTCTCCCTTATCACAGTCTATGGATGTGTGTGTGTGAGTGTCCCTGTGAATGTTCGGATAAGGGTGTGTGTGTGTGTGTGTGTGAGTGTCCGGATTTATGTGAGGTTTGGTTCCAGGAACCATTTGTGTCCCCTCCTCCCCCAAATCTCCTCCCTTATTCCCACCGTGGGTTCGAATCCCAGGTGATTAGACCTACCCTAGGTCTATGGATCCAAGGTATCCATCCGTGGGCCCAACGGATTTCACCCCTTCCCCACTTTCCTAGGGCCAGGCCAATTCCAGCTATCCAGGGAACCTGTCGAAACAGAGGCAGCTACAGGAGGGGACACACACAAATATTTGTGCCCTGCAGTTACACAACCGTTCCGACAGGCTCGATCGCAATCTATCCAGATGAGAACACGTTCTCCTCCGACTAGACCACGCTGGAGTCGCTGTATGTTTAAAATTTGGTTCCTTTATTTATAGTTAGTATTTTTTTTGTATTAATTGATTTGTTTTATATTTTTAATGACTTAGGTAGAGTGATTTAGGGAGTGGGGGGAGGTGGGGAGGTACTGGGAGAGGTGGTAGCGTATGTAGTAGATTATACGAGATCTTGGTTAGTTAGTATTTATCTTGTTGTGTTCACCTAGTTGTTCTTGCGAGGGTTGAGCTCTGCTCTTTCGTCCCGCCTCTCAACTGTGAATCAATCAATTTTTACTAGCTAATAAACAACAAATTCCACATACACACACCCAGGAAGCAGCCCGTAACAGGTGTCTAATGCCCAAGTACCTATGTACTGCTAGGTAAGAGGAGCATCATGAATGAATGAAACTCTGCTGATTTTCGTTGGCGCCATCACCGGGGGATCGAACTTTGACACTAGGATTACGAGTCGAGAGCGCTGTCCACTCAGTTATAAAGCCCCCTAGTGTGTGTATTGGTGCAAAAGATAATTTGGGAGAGGTTAATGGAAAAGAATGATGTTTGGTGGCCTTTAAGGCGCTGGAAGAGGGTTGCCAGTTATGAATTTAAATTATAAATTTATTAAGATAGGATATATATGCAAAAGACGTTGTGAGAGATAGTAAGAAAAGTGTTTCTGACTGAGGTTAGGTACTGTGTGATTTACTTGTATGTTAGGAAAAAGAATATTTATCAGAAACATAGATGTTCTTTAGAAATGTTTGTTTGCAAATAGTTGCAAATTATTGGGTAAAAAGCCAATGGTTACCGTACCTTGAACAAACACACGTGAGCACAATTAGTCGACGGGGGTCAGAGAGGGAGAGTGAACAGCGAAACAGTAACAAAAAATGTGACAATAATGGGAAACTATGTCATTCAAACGTATACATGTTAACCATATAAATTACAATAACACTAAACGCGCGCATACGTACATATGTCAATCAACTTACATAAATAAACATTCACTAATATGTACCTTTAAAATGGACACATACAGATAATTACCGTACACATGTCAGTTTAATTACAGGTACACATAAACACATATAGCTTCACGTGTCTGTCGGTCATGACAATAGTACACATGGATACGAACACAAAACAGTCCATTATCAACTAGTGTGTGTGTGTGTGTGTGTGTGTGTGTGTGTGTGTGTGTGTGTGTGTGTGTGTGTGTGTGTGTTTTATCCTTATATTTACTATATGTATCTGCAGAATCGAGTTATTAGCTCTTGGACCCCGCCTATTAAATAAATGTATTTATCCTCTTTTATATCTACTACATCTATTTCTCTCTAACTAACACACACACAAACACACACACACACACACATACACACACACACACACACACACACACAAACTGGAGGCGTAGCGTCTAAATGGAGAGAGTTCGATGGTTATAATCCTAATAGTCCCCGATCGAATCCCGGTTGATGCAATAGCAAATCGAAAGATATTCTTTAACCTGATTCGACTGTTCACCTAGCACAAATGTATCCATCAATCTATCTTCCCATTAAACCAACCATTTATCATTATATACATCTATCTATCCATGTATCCGTCCATCAACTCATCTTTCTATCCATCCATATAGTCATCTGTCTTTCCGTCCATCAACTCATCTATGCATCCGTCTATCCGTCAATATATATATTTAGCAATCAATGTATCCATCCATCTATCTACCTATATAAATTTTCCATTAATCTATCCATTTATCATAACCATCTATCAACACCCTCCCCACTCCCTCTCCTATTTTACTACCAAACTCCCTCCTTTCGTTCTGGCACCTTCTCCTTCCCTTTTCCTCCCTCTCATAAACCTGCTCATCCTCCATCCTTTTGCCCTTCCCACTCCCGCCCCTCTCCCATCCCGCCCTTCCCATCGTCTTCCCTCTCGCCGCAGATCCATCCCTTCGTTCTCATGTCTTCCGCCGCTTCTCACTCTCGCCCTTCCCTCTGTTTTTCCTCCCTCCCGTTGCTAGTCCTTCCCTTCGTTCACTCACCTTCCCTTCTTACCCATCATGTAGTCTTCCCTCCCGCCGCCATCCCTTCCCATCGTCCTCCCTCCCTCCTACATCACACTCTCTGCCCCCCTTCCTGCACCTCCTTCACTCCCATTTCATCCCTTTTTCACCTGTACAACTCCCCTTGTTCCCCCCTCTTCATCCCTCTTTCACCTGCACCTCTCCCCCTGTTCCCCCTCTTCATCCCTCTTTCACCTGCACCTCTACCCCTGTTCCCCCTCTTCATCCCTTTTTCACCTGCACCACTCCCCCTGTTCCCCCTCTTCATCCTTCTTTCACCTGCACCTCTCCCCCTGTTCCCCCTCTTCATCCCAGTTTCACCTGCACCTCTCCCCCTGTTCCCCCTCTTCATCCCAGTTTCACCTGCACCACTCCCCCTGTTCCCCCTCTTCATTCCTGTTTCACCTGCACCTCTCCCCCTGTTCACCCTCTTCATCCCAGTTCCACCTGCACCTCTCCCCCTGTTCCCCCTCTTCATCCCTGTTTCACCTGCACCACTGCCCCTGTTCCCCCCCTCTTTGGGATGAAGAGCTCTCCTGGCTGTCTGGGTTCGAATCCTTCATGGGTGTGGAGTTTTCAATTGCATATTGGCTTGGGGACCATTCAATCTTGTTCCCAAGCCATATATTGTTATATATAAATATATATAAATATATATATATATATATATAAATATATATATATATATATATATATATATATATATATATATATATATATATATATATATATATATATATATATATATTAGAGAAGAGAAGAAAGTATCAAGGTGGTCAGTGAGGATCCACAAGGTCTTCTCTGAGTACTCTTTATTTTCTTCTCCACGGCTATGGGTCCTTACACTTGCACTAGAGGTGATACCCTTTCTAGGTTTAAAAAAAATCTATATATATATATATATATATATATATATATATATATATATATATATATATATATGTCGTACCTAGTAGCCAGAACGCACTTCTCAGCCTACTATGCAAGGCCCGATTTGCCTAATAAGCCAAGTTTTCCTTAATTAATATATTTTCTCTAATTTTTTTCTTATGAAATGATTATTATGCTACCTATTTCATTATGTTTGAGGACAATTTTTTTTATTGGAGTTAAAATCAACGTAGATATATGACTGAACCTAACCTACCTACCTACCTACCTACCTACATAAAGGAATAAAAATATTTTATTCATAATTATTATAATACAATATATATATTATAAATATATTTATATATATATATATAAATATATATATATATATATATATACATATATATATATATGTCGTACCTATTAGCCAGAACTCACTTCTTAGCCTACTATGCAAGGCCCGATTGGCCTAATAAGCCACGTTTTCATGAATTAATGGTTTTTCAACTACCTAACCTAACCTAACCTATCTGTATAGGTTAGGTTAGGTTAGGTAGCCGTAAAAGTTAGGTTAGGTTAGGTTAGGTAGGTTAGGTAGTTGAAAAACCATTAATTCATGAAAACGTGGCTTATTAGGCCAATCGGGCCTTGCATAGTAGGCTAAGAAGTGAGTTCTGGCTAATAGGTACGACATATATATATATATATATATATATATATATATATATATATATATATATATATATATATATATATATGTCGTACCTAGTAGCCAGAACTCACTTCTCAGCCTACTATGCAAGGCCCGATTTGCCTAATAAGCCAAGTTTTCATGAATTAATGTTTTTTCGTCTACCTAACCCACCTAACCTAACCTAACCTAGCTTTTTTTGGCTACCTAACCTAACCTTACCTATATATATAGGTTAGGTTAGGTTAGGTAGGGTTGGTTAGGTTCGGTCATATATCTACGTTAATTTTAACTCCAATAAAAAAAAATTGACCTCATACATAGTGAAAAGGGTAGCTTTATCATTTCATAAGAAAAAAATTATAGTAAATATATTAATTCAGGAAAACTTGGCTTATTAGGCAAATCGGGCCTTGAATAGTAGGCTGAGAAGTGAGTTCTGGCTACTAGGTACGACATATATATATATATATATATATATATATATATATATATATATATATATGTCGTACCTAGTAGCCAGAACGCACTTCTCAGCCTACTATGCAAGGCCCGATTTGCCTAATAAGCCAAGTTTTCATGAATTAATTGTTTTTCGACTACCTAACCTACCTAACCTAACCTAACCTAACTTTTTCGGCTACCTAACCTAACCTATAAAGATAGGTTAGGTTAGGTTAGGTAGGGTTGGTTAGGTTCAGTCATATATCTACGTTAATTTTAACTCCAATAAAAAATAATTGACCTCATACATAATGAAATGGGTTGATTTATCATTTCATAAGAAAAAAATTAGAGAAAATATATTAATTCATGAAAACTTGGCTTATTAGGCAAATCGGGCCTTGAATAGTAGGCCAAAAAGTGAGTTCTGGCTACTAGGTACGACATATATATATATATATATATATATATATATATATATGTCGTACCTAGTAGCCAGAACGCACTTTTCAGCCTACTATGCAAGGCCCAATTTGCCTAATAAGCCAAGTTTTCCTGAATTAATATATTTTCTCTAATTTTTTTCTTACGAAATGATAAAGCTACCCATTTCATTATGTATGAGGTCAATTTTTTTTATTGGAGTTAAAATTAACTTAGATATATGACCGAACCTAACCAACCCTACCTAACCTAACCTAACCTATCTTTATAGGTTAGGTTAGGTTAGGTAGCCAAAAAAGTTAGGTTAGGTTAGGTTAGGTAGGTTAGGTAGTCGAAAAACAATTAATTCGTGAAAACTTGGCTAATTAGGCAAATTGGGCCTTGCATAGTAGGCTGAGAAGTGCGTTCTGGCTACTAGGTACGACATATATATATATATATATATATATATATATATATATATATATATATATATATATATATATTTATATATATATATATTTATAATATATATATTGTATTATAATAATTATGAATAAAATATTTTTATTCCTTTATGTGTCATTGACATTTTTTTATTTTTTGTATTCAATTTATTATTTTTTATTATATTTTCATTCATTTAATAAGTGTTATGATTCGATTTTTAGTTCGTCATGTATTTACTTTTTGTTTATATATTTATATATATATATATATATATATATATATATATATATATATATATATATATATATATATATATATATATGTGTATTTTCTTTAAAAATTGTATATATATAAATATATATGTATATTTAAATATTGATCTGAGCCTGTGGATATGGACCCTGTGGGTCCAGGAGGCCATCTGTGTCCCCTCAGATGGTCTCCCTTATCACAGTTTGTGTCTATGGATGTGTGTCAGTGTGTGAGTCACTGTGAGTGTCCGGGTGAGTGTGGGTGTCCCTGTGAGTGTCCGGATGATTATGTGTCCGCATACATCTGTGGTTTCAGGAGGCCATCTGTGTCCCTTCAGATGGTCTCCCTTATCACAGTCTATGGATGTGTGTGTGTGAGTGTCCCTGTGAATGTTCGGATAAGGGTGTGTGTGTGTGTGTGTGTGAGTGTCCGGATTTATGTGAGGTTTGGTTCCAGGAACCATTTGTGTCCCCTCCTCCCCCAAATCTCCTCCCTTATTCCCACCGTGGGTTCGAATCCCAGGTGATTAGACCTACCCTAGGTCTATGGATCCAAGGTATCCATCCGTGGGCCCAACGGATTTCACCCCTTCCCCACTTTCCTAGGGCCAGGCCAATTCCAGCTATCCAGGGAACCTGTCGAAACAGAGGCAGCTACAGGAGGGGACACACACAAATATTTGTGCCCTGCAGTTACACAACCGTTCCGACAGGCTCGATCGCAATCTATCCAGATGAGAACACGTTCTCCTCCGACTAGACCACGCTGGAGTCGCTGTATGTTTAAAATTTGGTTCCTTTATTTATAGTTAGTATTTTTTTTGTATTAATTGATTTGTTTTATATTTTTAATGACTTAGGTAGAGTGATTTAGGGAGTGGGGGGAGGTGGGGAGGTACTGGGAGAGGTGGTAGCGTATGTAGTAGATTATACGAGATCTTGGTTAGTTAGTATTTATCTTGTTGTGTTCACCTAGTTGTTCTTGCGAGGGTTGAGCTCTGCTCTTTCGTCCCGCCTCTCAACTGTGAATCAATCAATTTTTACTAGCTAATAAACAACAAATTCCACATACACACACCCAGGAAGCAGCCCGTAACAGGTGTCTAATGCCCAAGTACCTATGTACTGCTAGGTAAGAGGAGCATCATGAATGAATGAAACTCTGCTGATTTTCGTTGGCGCCATCACCGGGGGATCGAACTTTGACACTAGGATTACGAGTCGAGAGCGCTGTCCACTCAGTTATAAAGCCCCCTAGTGTGTGTATTGGTGCAAAAGATAATTTGGGAGAGGTTAATGGAAAAGAATGATGTTTGGTGGCCTTTAAGGCGCTGGAAGAGGGTTGCCAGTTATGAATTTAAATTATAAATTTATTAAGATAGGATATATATGCAAAAGACGTTGTGAGAGATAGTAAGAAAAGTGTTTCTGACTGAGGTTAGGTACTGTGTGATTTACTTGTATGTTAGGAAAAAGAATATTTATCAGAAACATAGATGTTCTTTAGAAATGTTTGTTTGCAAATAGTTGCAAATTATTGGGTAAAAAGCCAATGGTTACCGTACCTTGAACAAACACACGTGAGCACAATTAGTCGACGGGGGTCAGAGAGGGAGAGTGAACAGCGAAACAGTAACAAAAAATGTGACAATAATGGGAAACTATGTCATTCAAACGTATACATGTTAACCATATAAATTACAATAACACTAAACGCGCGCATACGTACATATGTCAATCAACTTACATAAATAAACATTCACTAATATGTACCTTTAAAATGGACACATACAGATAATTACCGTACACATGTCAGTTTAATTACAGGTACACATAAACACATATAGCTTCACGTGTCTGTCGGTCATGACAATAGTACACATGGATACGAACACAAAACAGTCCATTATCAACTAGTGTGTGTGTGTGTGTGTGTGTGTGTGTGTGTGTGTGTGTGTGTGTGTGTGTGTGTGTGTGTGTTTTATCCTTATATTTACTATATGTATCTGCAGAATCGAGTTATTAGCTCTTGGACCCCGCCTATTAAATAAATGTATTTATCCTCTTTTATATCTACTACATCTATTTCTCTCTAACTAACACACACACAAACACACACACACACACACATACACACACACACACACACACACACACAAACTGGAGGCGTAGCGTCTAAATGGAGAGAGTTCGATGGTTATAATCCTAATAGTCCCCGATCGAATCCCGGTTGATGCAATAGCAAATCGAAAGATATTCTTTAACCTGATTCGACTGTTCACCTAGCACAAATGTATCCATCAATCTATCTTCCCATTAAACCAACCATTTATCATTATATACATCTATCTATCCATGTATCCGTCCATCAACTCATCTTTCTATCCATCCATATAGTCATCTGTCTTTCCGTCCATCAACTCATCTATGCATCCGTCTATCCGTCAATATATATATTTAGCAATCAATGTATCCATCCATCTATCTACCTATATAAATTTTCCATTAATCTATCCATTTATCATAACCATCTATCAACACCCTCCCCACTCCCTCTCCTATTTTACTACCAAACTCCCTCCTTTCGTTCTGGCACCTTCTCCTTCCCTTTTCCTCCCTCTCATAAACCTGCTCATCCTCCATCCTTTTGCCCTTCCCACTCCCGCCCCTCTCCCATCCCGCCCTTCCCATCGTCTTCCCTCTCGCCGCAGATCCATCCCTTCGTTCTCATGTCTTCCGCCGCTTCTCACTCTCGCCCTTCCCTCTGTTTTTCCTCCCTCCCGTTGCTAGTCCTTCCCTTCGTTCACTCACCTTCCCTTCTTACCCATCATGTAGTCTTCCCTCCCGCCGCCATCCCTTCCCATCGTCCTCCCTCCCTCCTACATCACACTCTCTGCCCCCCTTCCTGCACCTCCTTCACTCCCATTTCATCCCTTTTTCACCTGTACAACTCCCCTTGTTCCCCCCTCTTCATCCCTCTTTCACCTGCACCTCTCCCCCTGTTCCCCCTCTTCATCCCTCTTTCACCTGCACCTCTACCCCTGTTCCCCCTCTTCATCCCTTTTTCACCTGCACCACTCCCCCTGTTCCCCCTCTTCATCCTTCTTTCACCTGCACCTCTCCCCCTGTTCCCCCTCTTCATCCCAGTTTCACCTGCACCTCTCCCCCTGTTCCCCCTCTTCATCCCAGTTTCACCTGCACCACTCCCCCTGTTCCCCCTCTTCATTCCTGTTTCACCTGCACCTCTCCCCCTGTTCACCCTCTTCATCCCAGTTCCACCTGCACCTCTCCCCCTGTTCCCCCTCTTCATCCCTGTTTCACCTGCACCACTGCCCCTGTTCCCCCCCTCTTTGGGATGAAGAGCTCTCCTGGCTGTCTGGGTTCGAATCCTTCATGGGTGTGGAGTTTTCAATTGCATATTGGCTTGGGGACCATTCAATCTTGTTCCCAAGCCATATATTGTTATATATAAATATATATAAATATATATATATATATATATAAATATATATATATATATATATATATATATATATATATATATATATATATATATATATATATATATATATATATATATATATTAGAGAAGAGAAGAAAGTATCAAGGTGGTCAGTGAGGATCCACAAGGTCTTCTCTGAGTACTCTTTATTTTCTTCTCCACGGCTATGGGTCCTTACACTTGCACTAGAGGTGATACCCTTTCTAGGTTTAAAAAAAATCTATATATATATATATATATATATATATATATATATATATGTCGTACCTAGTAGCCAGAACGCACTTCTCAGCCTACTATGCAAGGCCCGATTTGCCTAATAAGCCAAGTTTTCCTTAATTAATATATTTTCTCTAATTTTTTTCTTATGAAATGATTATTATGCTACCTATTTCATTATGTTTGAGGACAATTTTTTTTTATTGGAGTTAAAATCAACGTAGATATATGACTGAACCTAACCTACCTACCTACCTACCTACCTACATAAAGGAATAAAAATATTTTATTCATAATTATTATAATACAATATATATATTATAAATATATTTATATATATATATAAATATATATATATATATATATACATATATATATATATGTCGTACCTATTAGCCAGAACTCACTTCTTAGCCTACTATGCAAGGCCCGATTGGCCTAATAAGCCACGTTTTCATGAATTAATGGTTTTTCAACTACCTAACCTAACCTAACCTATCTGTATAGGTTAGGTTAGGTTAGGTAGCCGTAAAAGTTAGGTTAGGTTAGGTTAGGTAGGTTAGGTAGTTGAAAAACCATTAATTCATGAAAACGTGGCTTATTAGGCCAATCGGGCCTTGCATAGTAGGCTAAGAAGTGAGTTCTGGCTAATAGGTACGACATATATATATATATATATATATATATATATATATATATATATATATATATATATATATATATATGTCGTACCTAGTAGCCAGAACTCACTTCTCAGCCTACTATGCAAGGCCCGATTTGCCTAATAAGCCAAGTTTTCATGAATTAATGTTTTTTCGTCTACCTAACCCACCTAACCTAACCTAACCTAGCTTTTTTTGGCTACCTAACCTAACCTTACCTATATATATAGGTTAGGTTAGGTTAGGTAGGGTTGGTTAGGTTCGGTCATATATCTACGTTAATTTTAACTCCAATAAAAAAAAATTGACCTCATACATAGTGAAAAGGGTAGCTTTATCATTTCATAAGAAAAAAATTATAGTAAATATATTAATTCAGGAAAACTTGGCTTATTAGGCAAATCGGGCCTTGAATAGTAGGCTGAGAAGTGAGTTCTGGCTACTAGGTACGACATATATATATATATATATATATATATATATATATATATATATATATATATATGTCGTACCTAGTAGCCAGAACGCACTTCTCAGCCTACTATGCAAGGCCCGATTTGCCTAATAAGCCAAGTTTTCATGAATTAATTGTTTTTCGACTACCTAACCTACCTAACCTAACCTAACCTAACTTTTTCGGCTACCTAACCTAACCTATAAAGATAGGTTAGGTTAGGTTAGGTAGGGTTGGTTAGGTTCAGTCATATATCTACGTTAATTTTAACTCCAATAAAAAATAATTGACCTCATACATAATGAAATGGGTTGATTTATCATTTCATAAGAAAAAAATTAGAGAAAATATATTAATTCATGAAAACTTGGCTTATTAGGCAAATCGGGCCTTGAATAGTAGGCCAAAAAGTGAGTTCTGGCTACTAGGTACGACATATATATATATATATATATATATATATATATATATATATATATATGTCGTACCTAGTAGCCAGAACGCACTTTTCAGCCTACTATGCAAGGCCCAATTTGCCTAATAAGCCAAGTTTTCCTGAATTAATATATTTTCTCTAATTTTTTTCTTACGAAATGATAAAGCTACCCATTTCATTATGTATGAGGTCAATTTTTTTTATTGGAGTTAAAATTAACTTAGATATATGACCGAACCTAACCAACCCTACCTAACCTAACCTAACCTATCTTTATAGGTTAGGTTAGGTTAGGTAGCCAAAAAAGTTAGGTTAGGTTAGGTTAGGTAGGTTAGGTAGTCGAAAAACAATTAATTCGTGAAAACTTGGCTAATTAGGCAAATTGGGCCTTGCATAGTAGGCTGAGAAGTGCGTTCTGGCTACTAGGTACGACATATATATATATATATATATATATATATATATATATATATATATATATATATATATATATTTATATATATATATATTTATAATATATATATTGTATTATAATAATTATGAATAAAATATTTTTATTCCTTTATGTGTCATTGACATTTTTTTATTTTTTGTATTCAATTTATTATTTTTTATTATATTTTCATTCATTTAATAAGTGTTATGATTCGATTTTTAGTTCGTCATGTATTTACTTTTTGTTTATATATTTATATATATATATATATATATATATATATATATATATATATATATATATATATATATGTGTATTTTCTTTAAAAATTGTATATATATAAATATATATGTATATTTAAATATTGATCTGAGCCTGTGGATATGGACCCTGTGGGTCCAGGAGGCCATCTGTGTCCCCTCAGATGGTCTCCCTTATCACAGTTTGTGTCTATGGATGTGTGTCAGTGTGTGAGTCACTGTGAGTGTCCGGGTGAGTGTGGGTGTCCCTGTGAGTGTCCGGATGATTATGTGTCCGCATACATCTGTGGTTTCAGGAGGCCATCTGTGTCCCTTCAGATGGTCTCCCTTATCACAGTCTATGGATGTGTGTGTGTGAGTGTCCCTGTGAATGTTCGGATAAGGGTGTGTGTGTGTGTGTGTGTGAGTGTCCGGATTTATGTGAGGTTTGGTTCCAGGAACCATTTGTGTCCCCTCCTCCCCCAAATCTCCTCCCTTATTCCCACCGTGGGTTCGAATCCCAGGTGATTAGACCTACCCTAGGTCTATGGATCCAAGGTATCCATCCGTGGGCCCAACGGATTTCACCCCTTCCCCACTTTCCTAGGGCCAGGCCAATTCCAGCTATCCAGGGAACCTGTCGAAACAGAGGCAGCTACAGGAGGGGACACACACAAATATTTGTGCCCTGCAGTTACACAACCGTTCCGACAGGCTCGATCGCAATCTATCCAGATGAGAACACGTTCTCCTCCGACTAGACCACGCTGGAGTCGCTGTATGTTTAAAATTTGGTTCCTTTATTTATAGTTAGTATTTTTTTTGTATTAATTGATTTGTTTTATATTTTTAATGACTTAGGTAGAGTGATTTAGGGAGTGGGGGGAGGTGGGGAGGTACTGGGAGAGGTGGTAGCGTATGTAGTAGATTATACGAGATCTTGGTTAGTTAGTATTTATCTTGTTGTGTTCACCTAGTTGTTCTTGCGAGGGTTGAGCTCTGCTCTTTCGTCCCGCCTCTCAACTGTGAATCAATCAATTTTTACTAGCTAATAAACAACAAATTCCACATACACACACCCAGGAAGCAGCCCGTAACAGGTGTCTAATGCCCAAGTACCTATGTACTGCTAGGTAAGAGGAGCATCATGAATGAATGAAACTCTGCTGATTTTCGTTGGCGCCATCACCGGGGGATCGAACTTTGACACTAGGATTACGAGTCGAGAGCGCTGTCCACTCAGTTATAAAGCCCCCTAGTGTGTGTATTGGTGCAAAAGATAATTTGGGAGAGGTTAATGGAAAAGAATGATGTTTGGTGGCCTTTAAGGCGCTGGAAGAGGGTTGCCAGTTATGAATTTAAATTATAAATTTATTAAGATAGGATATATATGCAAAAGACGTTGTGAGAGATAGTAAGAAAAGTGTTTCTGACTGAGGTTAGGTACTGTGTGATTCACTTGTATGTTAGGAAAAAGAATATTTATCAGAAACATAGATGTTCTTTAGAAATGTTTGTTTGCAAATAGTTGCAAATTATTGGGTAAAAAGCCAATGGTTACCGTACCTTGAACAAACACACGTGAGCACAATTAGTCGACGGGGGTCAGAGAGGGAGAGTGAACAGCGAAACAGTAACAAAAAATGTGACAATAATGGGAAACTATGTCATTCAAACGTATACATGTTAACCATATAAATTACAATAACACTAAACGCGCGCATACGTACATATGTCAATCAACTTACATAAATAAACATTCACTAATATGTACCTTTAAAATGGACACATACAGATAATTACCGTACACATGTCAGTTTAATTACAGGTACACATAAACACATATAGCTTCACGTGTCTGTCGGTCATGACAATAGTACACATGGATACGAACACAAAACAGTCCATTATCAACTAGTGTGTGTGTGTGTGTGTGTGTGTGTGTGTGTGTGTGTGTGTGTGTGTGTGTGTGTTTTATCCTTATATTTACTATATGTATCTGCAGAATCGAGTTATTAGCTCTTGGACCCCGCCTATTAAATAAATGTATTTATCCTCTTTTATATCTACTACATCTATTTCTCTCTAACTAACACACACACAAACACACACACACACACACATACACACACACACACACACACACACACACACACACACACACACAAACTGGAGGCGTAGCGTCTAAATGGAGAGAGTTCGATGGTTATAATCCTAATAGTCCCCGATCGAATCCCGGTTGATGCAATAGCAAATCGAAAGATATTCTTTAACCTGATTCGACTGTTCACCTAGCACAAATGTATCCATCAATGTATCCATCTATCTATCTACTTATATCTGTCAATCCATCAATCTATCTTCCCATTAAACCAACCATTTATCATTATATACATCTATCTATCCATGTATCCGTCCATCAACTCATCTTTCTATCCATCCATATAGTCATCTGTCTTTCCGTCCATCAACTCATCTATGCATCCGTCTATCCGTCAATATATATATTTAGCAATCAATGTATCCATCCATCTATCTACCTATATAAATTTTCCATTAATCTATCCATTTATCATAACCATCTATCAACACCCTCCCCACTCCCTCTCCTATTTTACTACCAAACTCCCTCCTTTCGTTCTGGCACCTTCTCCTTCCCTTTTCCTCCCTCTCATAAACCTGCTCATCCTCCATCCTTTTGCCCTTCCCACTCCCGCCCCTCTCCCATCCCGCCCTTCCCATCGTCTTCCCTCTCGCCGCAGATCCATCCCTTCGTTCTCATGTCTTCCGCCGCTTCTCACTCTCGCCCTTCCCTCTGTTTTTCCTCCCTCCCGTTGCTAGTCCTTCCCTTCGTTCACTCACCTTCCCTTCTTACCCATCATGTAGTCTTCCCTCCCGCCGCCATCCCTTCCCATCGTCCTCCCTCCCTCCTACATCACACTCTCTGCCCCCCTTCCTGTACCTCCTTCACTCCCATTTCATCCCTTTTTCACCTGTACAACTCCCCTTGTTCCCCCCTCTTCATCCCTCTTTCACCTGCACCTCTCCCCCTGTTCCCCCTCTTCATCCCTCTTTCACCTGCACCTCTACCACTGTTCCCCCTCTTCATCCCTTTTTCACCTGCACCACTCCCCCTGTTCCCCCTCTTCATCCTTCTTTCACCTGCACCTCTCCCCCTGTTCCCCCTCTTCATCCCAGTTTCACCTGCACCTCTCCCCCTGTTCCCCCTCTTCATCCCAGTTTCACCTGCACCACTCCCCCTGTTCCCCCTCTTCATTCCTGTTTCACCTGCACCTCTCCCCCTGTTCACCCTCTTCATCCCAGTTCCACCTGCACCTCTCCCCCTGTTCCCCCTCTTCATCCCTGTTTCACCTGCACCACTGCCCCTGTTCCCCCCCTCTTTGGGATGAAGAGCTCTCCTGGCTGTCTGGGTTCGAATCCTTCATGGGTGTGGAGTTTTCAATTGCATATTGGCTTGGGGACCATTCAATCTTGTTCCCAAGCCATATATTGTTATATATATATATATATATATATATAAATATATATATATATAAATATATATATATATATATATATATATATATATATATATATATATATATATATATATATATATATATTAGAGAAGAGAAGAAAGTATCAAGGTGGTCAGTGAGGATCCACAAGGTCTTCTCTGAGTACTCTTTATTTTCTTCTCCAAGGCTATGGGTCCTTACACTTGCACTAGAGGTGATACCCTTTCTAGGTTTAAAAAAAATCTATATATATATATATATATATATATATATATATATATATATATATATATATATATATATGTCGTACCTAATAGCCAGAACGCACTTCTCAGCCTACTATTCAAGGCCCGATTTGCCTAATAAGCCAAGTTTTCATGAATTAATGTTTTTTCGTCTACCTAACCTACCTAACCTAACCTAACCTAGCTTTTTTTGGCTACCTAACCTAACCTTACCTATAAATATAGGTTAGGTTAGGTTAGGTAGGGTTGGTTAGGTTCGGTCATATATCTACGTTAATTTTAACTCCAATAAAAAAAAATTGACCTCATACATAGAGAAAAGGGTTGCTTTATCATTTCATAAGAAAAAAATTATAGTAAATATATTAATTCAGGAAAACTTGGCTTATTAGGCAAATCGGGCCTTGAATAGTAGGCTGAGAAGTGAGTTCTGGCTATTAGGTACGACATATATATATATATATATATATATATATATATATATATATATATATATATATATATATATATATATATATATATATATATATATATATATATATATATATATATATATATATATATATATATATATATATATATATATATATATATATATATATATATATTAGGTACGACATATATATATATATATATATATATATATATATATATATATATATATATATATATATATATATATATATATATATATATATATATATATATATATATATATATATGTCGTACCTAGTAGCCAGAACTCACTTCTATATATATATATATATATATATATATATATATATATATATATACTATATATATATATATACTATATATATAGAACTATATATATATATATACTATATATATAGAACTATATATATATATATATATTAGGTACGACATATATATATATATATATATATATATATATATATATATATATATATATATATATATATATATATATATATATATATATATATATATATATATATGTCGTACCTAGTAGCCAGAACTCACTTCTCAGCCTACTATTCAAGGCCCGATTTGCCTAATAAGCCAAGTTTTCCTGAATTAATATATTTACTATAATTTTTTTCTTATGAAATGATAAAGCAACCCTTTTCTCTATGTATGAGGTCAATTTTTTTTTATTGGAGTTAAAATTAACGTAGATATATGACCGAACCTAACCAACCCTACCTAACCTAACCTAACCTATATTTATAGGTAAGGTTAGGTTAGGTAGCCAAAAAAAGCTAGGTTAGGTTAGGTTAGGTAGGTTAGGTAGACGAAAAAACATTAATTCATGAAAACTTGGCTTATTAGGCAAATCGGGCCTTGAATAGTAGGCTGAGAAGTGCGTTCTGGCTATTAGGTACGACATATATATATATATATATAGTTTTCATGAATTATCATGTTTTTTCATGATGTGAATTTCATGAATAATTATGAGAGTTTTCATGAAGCCAAGTTTTCCTTAATTAATATATTTTCTCTAATTTTTTTCTTATGAAATGATTATTATGCTACCTATTTCATTATGTTTGAGGACAATTTTTTTTTATTGGAGTTAAAATCAACGTAGATATATGACTGAACCTAACCTACCTACCTACCTACCTACCTACATAAAGGAATAAAAATATTTTATTCATAATTATTATAATACAATATATATATTATAAATATATTTATATATATATAAATATATATATATATATATATATATATATATATATATATATATACATATATATATATATGTCGTACCTATTAGCCAGAACTCACTTCTTAGCCTACTATGCAAGGCCCGATTGGCATAATAAGCCACGTTTTCATGAATTAATGGTTTTTCATCTACCTAACCTAACCTAACCTATCTGTATAGGTTAGGTTAGGTTAGGTAGCCGTAAAAGTTAGGTTAGGTTAGGTTAGGTAGGTTAGGTAGTTGAAAAACCATTAATTCATGAAAACGTGGCTTATTAGGCCAATCGGGCCTTGCATAGTAGGCTAAGAAGTGAGTTCTGGCTAATAGGTACGACATATATATATATATATATATATATATATATATATATATATATATATATATATATATATATATATATATATGTCGTACCTAATAGCCAGAACGCACTTCTCGGCCTACTATGCAAGGCCCGATTTGCCTAATAAGCCAAGATTTCCTGAAATAATATATTTTCTCTAATTTTTTTCTTATGAAATGATAAAGCTACCCATTTCATTATGTATGAGGTAAATTTTTTTTAATTGGAGTTAAAATTAACGAAGATATATGAATGAACCTAACCAACCCTACCTAACCTAACCTAACCTATCTTTATAGGTTAGGTTAGGTTAGGTAGCAGAAAAAGTTAGGTTAGGTTAGGTTAGGTAGGTTAGGTAGTCGAAAAACAATTAATTCATGAAAACTTGGCTTATTAGGCAAATCGGGCCTTGCATAGTAGGCTGAGAAGTGCGTTCTGGCTACTAGGTACGACATATATATATATATATACATATATATATATATATATATATATATATATATATATATATATATATATATATATTTATATATATATATATATAAATATATTTATAATATATATATTGTATTATAATAATTATGAATAAAATATTTTTATTCCTTCATGTGTCATTGACATTTTTTTATTTTTTGTATTCAATTTATTATTTTTTATTATATTTTCATTCATTTAATACGTGTTATGATTCGATTTTTAGTTCGTCATGTATTTACTTATTGTTTATATATTTATATATATATATATATATATATATATATATATATATATATATATATATATATATATGTCGTACCTAGTAGCCAGAACGCACTTCTCAGCCTACTATGCAAGGCCCGATTTGCCTAATAAGCCAACTTTTCATGAATTAATGTTTTTTCGGCTACCTAACCTACCTAACCTAACCTAACCTAACTTTTTAGGGTACCTAACCTAACCTAACCTATAAAGATAGGTTAGGTTAGGTTAGGTAGGGTTGGTTAGGTTCGGTCATATATCTACGTTAATTTTAACTCCAATAAAAAAAAATTGACCTCATACATAATGAAATGAGTAGCTTTATCATTTCATAAGAAAAAAATTAGAGAAAATATATTAATTCAGGAAAACTTGGCTTATTAGGCAAATCGGGCCTTGAATAGTAGGCTGAGAAGTGAGTTCTGGCTACTAGGTACGACATATATATATATATATATATATATATATATATATATATGTGTGTATTTTCTTTAAAAATTGTATATATATAAATATATATGTATATTTAAATATTGATCTGAGCCTGTGGATATGGACCCTGTGGGTCCAGGAGGCCATCTGTGTCCCCTCAGATGGTCTCCCTTATCACAGTTTGTGTCTATGGATGTGTGTCAGTGTGTGAGTCACTGTGAGTGTCCGGGTGAGTGTGGGTGTCCCTGTGAGTGTCCGGATGATTATGTGTCCGGTTACATCTGTGGTTTCAGGAGGCCATCTGTGTCCCCTCAGATGGTCTCCCTTATCACAGTTTATGGATGTGTGTGTGTGAGTGTCCCTGTGAATGTTCGGATAAGGGTGTGTGTGTGTGTGTGTGAGTGTCCGGATTTATGTGAGGTTTGGTTCCAGGAACCATTTGTGTCCCCTCCTCCCCCAAATCTCCTCCCTTATTCCCACCGTGGGTTCGAATCCCAGGTGATTAGACCTACCCTAGGTCTATGGATCCAAGGTATCCATCCGTGGGCCCAACGGATTTCACCCCTTCCCCACTTTCCTAGGGCCAGGCCAATTCCAGCTATCCAGGGAACCTGTCGAAACAGAGGCAGCTACAGGAGGGGACACACACAAATATTTGTGCCCTGCAGTTACACAACCGTTCCGACAGGCTCGATCGCAATCTATCCAGATGAGAACACGTTCTCCTCCGACTAGACCACGCTGGAGTCGCTGTATGTTTAAAATTTGGTTCCTTTATTTATAGTTAGTATTTTTTTTGTATTAATTGATTTGTTTTATATTTTTAATGACTTAGGAAGAGTGATTTAGGGAGTGGGGGGAGGTGGGGAGGTACTGGGGGAGGTGGTAGAGTATGTAGTAGATTATACGAGATCTTGGTTAGTTAGTATTTATCTTGTTGTGTTCACCTAGTTGTTCTTGCGAGGGTTGAGCTCTGCTCTTTCGTCCCGCCTCTCAACTGTGAATCAATCAATTTTTACTAGCTAATAAAAAACAAATTCCACATACACACACCCAGGAAGCAGCCCGTAACAGGTGTCTAATGCCCAAGTACCTATGTACTGCTAGGTAAGAGGAGCATCATGAATGAATGAAACTCTGCTGATTTTCGTTGGCGCCATCACCGGGGGATCGAACTTTGACACTAGGATTACGAGTCGAGAGCGCTGTCCACTCAGTTATAAAGCCCCCTAGTGTGTGTATTGGTGCAAAAGATAATTTGGGAGAGGTTAATGGAAAAGAATGATGTTTGGTGGCCTTTAAGGCGCTGGAAGAGGGTTGCCAGTTATGAATTTAAATTATAAATTTATTAAGATAGGATATATATGCAAAAGACGTTGTGAGAGATAGTAAGAAAAGTGTTTCTGACTGAGGTTAGGTACTGTGTGATTCACTTGTATGTTAGGAAAAAGAATATTTATCAGAAACATAGATGTTCTTTAGAAATGTTTGTTTGCAAATAGTTGCAAATTATTGGGTAAAAAGCCAATGGTTACCGTACCTTGAACAAACACACGTGAGCACAATTAGTCGACGGGGGTCAGAGAGGGAGAGTGAACAGCGAAACAGTAACAAAAAATGTGACAATAATGGGAAACTATGTCATTCAAACGTATACATGTTAACCATATAAATTACAATAACACTAAACGCGCGCATACGTACATATGTCAATCAACTTACATAAATAAACATTCACTAATATGTACCTTTAAAATGGACACATACAGATAATTACCGTACACATGTCAGTTTAATTACAGGTACACATAAACACATATAGCTTCACGTGTCTGTCGGTCATGACAATAGTACACATGGATACGAACACAAAACAGTCCATTATCAACTAGTGTGTGTGTGTGTGTGTGTGTGTGTGTGTGTGTGTGTGTGTGTGTGTGTGTGTGTGTGTGTGTGTGTGTGTGTGTGTTTTATCCTTATATTTACTATATGTATCTGCAGAATCGAGTTATTAGCTCTTGGACCCCGCCTATTAAATAAATGTATTTATCCTCTTTTATATCTACTACATCTATTTCTCTCTAACTAACACACACACAAACACACACACACACACACATACACACACACACACACACACACACAAACTGGAGGCGTAGCGTCTAAATGGAGAGAGTTCGATGGTTATAATCCTAATAGTCCCCGATCGAATCCCGGTTGATGCAATAGCAAATCGAAAGATATTCTTTAACCTGATTCGACTGTTCACCTAGCACAAATGTATCCATCAATGTATCCATCTATCTATCTACTTATATCTGTCAATCCATCAATCTATCTTCCCATTAAACCAACCATTTATCATTATATACATCTATCTATCCATGTATCCGTCCATCAACTCATCTTTCTATCCATCCATATAGTCATCTGTCTTTCCGTCCATCAACTCATCTATGCATCCGTCTATCCGTCAATATATATATTTAGCAATCAATGTATCCATCCATCTATCTACCTATATAAATTTTCCATTAATCTATCCATTTATCATAACCATCTATCAACACCCTCCCCACTCCCTCTCCTATTTTACTACCAAACTCCCTCCTTTCGTTCTGGCACCTTCTCCTTCCCTTTTCCTCCCTCTCATAAACCTGCTCATCCTCCATCCTTTTGCCCTTCCCACTCCCGCCCCTCTCCCATCCCGCCCTTCCCATCGTCTTCCCTCTCGCCGCAGATCCATCCCTTCGTTCTCATGTCTTCCGCCGCTTCTCACTCTCGCCCTTCCCTCTGTTTTTCCTCCCTCCCGTTGCTAGTCCTTCCCTTCGTTCACTCACCTTCCCTTCTTACCCATCATGTAGTCTTCCCTCCCGCCGCCATCCCTTCCCATCGTCCTCCCTCCCTCCTACATCACACTCTCTGCCCCCCTTCCTGTACCTCCTTCACTCCCATTTCATCCCTTTTTCACCTGTACAACTCCCCTTGTTCCCCCCTCTTCATCCCTCTTTCACCTGCACCTCTCCCCCTGTTCCCCCTCTTCATCCCTCTTTCACCTGCACCTCTACCACTGTTCCCCCTCTTCATCCCTTTTTCACCTGCACCACTCCCCCTGTTCCCCCTCTTCATCCTTCTTTCACCTGCACCTCTCCCCCTGTTCCCCCTCTTCATCCCAGTTTCACCTGCACCTCTCCCCCTGTTCCCCCTCTTCATCCCAGTTTCACCTGCACCACTCCCCCTGTTCCCCCTCTTCATTCCTGTTTCACCTGCACCTCTCCCCCTGTTCACCCTCTTCATCCCAGTTCCACCTGCACCTCTCCCCCTGTTCCCCCTCTTCATCCCTGTTTCACCTGCACCACTGCCCCTGTTCCCCCCCTCTTTGGGATGAAGAGCTCTCCTGGCTGTCTGGGTTCGAATCCTTCATGGGTGTGGAGTTTTCAATTGCATATTGGCTTGGGGACCATTCAATCTTGTTCCCAAGCCATATATTGTTATATATATATATATATATATATATATATATAAATATATATATATAAATATATATATATATATATATATATATATATATATATATATATATATATATATATATATATATATATATATATATATATATATTAGAGAAGAGAAGAAAGTATCAAGGTGGTCAGTGAGGATCCACAAGGTCTTCTCTGAGTACTCTTTATTTTCTTCTCCAAGGCTATGGGTCCTTACACTTGCACTAGAGGTGATACCCTTTCTAGGTTTAAAAAAAATCTATATATATATATATATATATATATATATATATATATATATATATATGTCGTACCTAGTAGCCAGAACGCACTTCTCAGCCTACTATACAAGGCCCGATTTGCCTAATAAGCCAAGTTTTCCTTAATTAATATATTTTCTCTAATTTTTTTCTTATGAAATGATTATTATGCTACCTATTTCATTATGTTTGAGGACAATTTTTTTTTATTGGAGTTAAAATCAACGTAGATATATGACTGAACCTAACCTACCTACCTACCTACCTACCTACATAAAGGAATAAAAATATTTTATTCATAATTATTATAATACAATATATATATTATAAATATATTTATATATATATATAAATATATATATATATATATATATATATATATATATATATATATATATATATATATATATATATATATACATATATTAGTATATTTTGGTAGCAGTCTTTCCTGTAGACATATATTATTAAATATGACCGAAAAAGTAAGATTAATAATTCTAACACGAATTTTCTCAATCTTTCGTACATTATGCTTCACTGATGGAGGTAAATCAAAAATCACTTCTCCAAAATTCATTTTTATTTCTAGTCTGACGCGACACGGGCGCGTTTCGTAAAACTTATTACATTTTCAAAGACTTCACAAATACACAACTGATTAGAACTTGCGTTTCCCTGATTTTATATCTACATTTGAGTGAGGTGGGAAGGGTGATGTGGCATTACATTTGAGTGAGGTGGGAAGGATGATGTGGCATTAACACAAGACAGAACACTAGAGGATATTAATAGGGTATTAAAAGTATCAACACAAGACAGAACAGAAACAATGGGTATTGAATAGAAGTGTTTGTAGAAAGCCTATTGGTCCATATTTCTTGATGCTTCTATATTGGAGCGGAGTCTTGAGGTGGGTAGAATATAGTTGTGCAATAATTGGCTGTTGATTGCTGGTGTTGACTTCTTGATGTGTAGTGCCTCGCAAACGTCAAGCCGCCTGCTATCGCTGTATCTATCGATGATTTCTGTGTTGTTTACTTGGATTTCTCTGGCGATGGTTTGGTTATGGGAAGAGATTATATGTTCCTTAATGGAGCCCTGTTGTTTATGCATCGTTAAACGCCTAGAAAGAGATGTTGTTGTCTTGCCTATATACTGGGTTTTTTGGAGCTTATAGTCCCCAAGTGGGCATTTGAAGGCATAGACGACGTTAGTCTCTTTTAAAGCGTTCTGTTTCGTGTCTGGAGAGTTTCTCATGAGTAGGCTGGCCGTTTTTCTGGTTTTATAGTAAATCGTCAGTTGTATCCTCTGATTTTTGTCTGTAGGGATAACGTTTCTATTAACAATATCTTTCAGGACCCTTTCCTCTGTTTTATGAGCTGTGGAAAAGAAGTTCCTGTAAAATAGTCTAATAGGGGGTATAGGTGTTGTGTTAGTTGTCTCTTCGGAGGTTGCATGGCTTTTCACTTTCCTTCTTATGATGTCTTCGATGAAACCATTGGAGAAGCCGTTATTGACTAGAACCTGCCTTACCCTACAGAGTTCTTCGTCGACTTGCTTCCATTCTGAGCTGTGGCTGAGAGCACGGTCGACGTATGCGTTAACAACACTCCTCTTGTACCTGTCAGGGCAGTCGCTGTTGGCATTTAGGCACATTCCTATGTTTGTTTCCTTTGTGTAGACTGCAGTGTGGAAACCTCCGCCCTTTTCCATGACTGTTACATCTAGAAAAGGCAGCTTCCCATCCTTTTCCGTCTCGTAAGTGAAACGCAGCACGGAACTCTGCTCAAATGCCTCCTTCAGCTCCTGCAGATGTCTGACATCAGGTACCTGTGTAAAAATGTCGTCAACATACCTGCAGTATATGGCCGGTTTCAAGTTCATGTCGACTAAGACTTTTTGCTCGATGGTACCCATGTAGAAGTTTGCAAACAGGACACCTAGGGGAGAACCCATGGCGACCCCATCTACTTGCTTATACATGTGCCCATCCGGGCTCAAGAAGGGTGCCTCTTTAGTACAAGCTTGGAGTAGTTTCCTCAGAATACTTTCTGGCATGTCAAGAGGAGTACAGGCTGGATCACGATACACTCTGTCGGCTATCATTCCGATTGTCTCGTCCACAGGTACGTTGGTAAACAGCGATTCTACGTCCAACGAGGCTCTTATCCCTGTGGCCCGTGCGCCCCGCAGTAAGTCCACAAATTCCTTTGGAGACTTCAGGCTGAAGGCGCAAGGAACATAAGGAGTCAGCAGGCCGTTGAGTCGCTTCGCCAATCTGTACGTGGGTGTGGGTATCTGGCTAATGATTGGCCGAAGTGGGTTTCCAGGCTTGTGCGTCTTGACATTTCCATACGCATATCCAGGTTTATATTCCCCAATGATCTTTGGCAGGTGGAGTCCGGATTTCTTGGCGTTCACAGTTTCGATCAGTTTGTTGACCTTTGCTTTTAATTCGGCTGTAGTGTCCTTCGTTACCCTTTGGAACTTAGTTTGGTCAGAGAGTATGATGTTCATTTTCGCCAGATATTCGTCTTTTTTAAGAATGACATATATTGGCGACTTGTCACCTCTCCTGACAACTATCTCCTTGTTCTCACGAAGGCTTTTAGCTGCCGCTCTAAGCTCGGGGGACAGTATGGTGCTTCTGTAGTTGCCTCGATTCTTTCCTCCTTCTGCAATAAGTTCTGCTTGTAAGGTATCTTTGGTAGTGACCTTCTTTTGTGTCTCGAGGTCGAATATGTCGTCCAACAGAATTTCCAACTCCACTTTCCGGGCCATTTCACTCGGTCTGGACATAACATGACAGTTTATGCCCAGATTTAGGAGAGTGACTTGGTCCTCAGTGAGGTTAATTCCTGCAAGGTTCAGGAAGCCATCTCTTGGTCGTGGAATTGTCATAGGTCCTCCATATAATGTTGTTAGTTTCTTGATAATCCTTGTTTCAGTGCTGAGGTTCTAAGGGTAACGAAGGACACTACAGCCGAATTAAAAGCAAAGGTCAACAAACTGATCGAAACTGTGAACGCCAAGAAATCCGGACTCCACCTGCCAAAGATCATTGGGGAATATAAACCTGGATATGCGTATGGAAATGTCAAGACGCACAAGCCTGGAAACCCACTTCGGCCAATCATTAGCCAGATACCCACACCCACGTACAGATTGGCGAAGCGACTCAACGGCCTGCTGACTCCTTATGTTCCTTGCGCCTTCAGCCTGAAGTCTCCAAAGGAATTTGTGGACTTACTGCGGGGCGCACGGGCCACAGGGATAAGAGCCTCGTTGGACGTAGAATCGCTGTTTACCAACGTACCTGTGGACGAGACAATCGGAATGATAGCCGACAGAGTGTATCGTGATCCAGCCTGTACTCCTCTTGACATGCCAGAAAGTATTCTGAGGAAACTACTCCAAGCTTGTACTAAAGAGGCACCCTTCTTGAGCCCGGATGGGCACATGTATAAGCAAGTAGATGGGGTCGCCATGGGTTCTCCCCTAGGTGTCCTGTTTGCAAACTTCTACATGGGTACCATCGAGCAAAAAGTCTTAGTCGACATGAACTTGAAACCGGCCATATACTGCAGGTATGTTGACGACATTTTTACACAGGTACCTGATGTCAGACATCTGCAGGAGCTGAAGGAGGCATTTGAGCAGAGTTCCGTGCTGCGTTTCACTTACGAGACGGAAAAGGATGGGAAGCTGCCTTTTCTAGATGTAACAGTCATGGAAAAGGGCGGAGGTTTCCACACTGCAGTCTACACAAAGGAAACAAACATAGGAATGTGCCTAAATGCCAACAGCGACTGCCCTGACAGGTACAAGAGGAGTGTTGTTAACGCATACGTCGACCGTGCTCTCAGCCACAGCTCAGAATGGAAGCAAGTCGACGAAGAACTCTGTAGGGTAAGGCAGGTTCTAGTCAATAACGGCTTCTCCAATGGTTTCATCGAAGACATCATAAGAAGGAAAGTGAAAAGCCATGCAACCTCCGAAGAGACAACTAACACAACACCTATACCCCCTATTAGACTATTTTACAGGAACTTCTTTTCCACAGCTCATAAAACAGAGGAAAGGGTCCTGAAAGATATTGTTAATAGAAACGTTATCCCTACAGACAAAAATCAGAGGATACAACTGACGATTTACTATAAAACCAGAAAAACGGCCAGCCTACTCATGAGAAACTCTCCAGACACGAAACAGAACGCTTTAAAAGAGACTAACGTCGTCTATGCCTTCAAATGCCCACTTGGGGACTGTAAGCTCCAAAAAACCCAGTATATAGGCAAGACAACAACATCTCTTTCTAGGCGTTTAACGATGCATAAACAACAGGGCTCCATTAAGGAACATATAATCTCTTCCCATAACCAAACCATCGCCAGAGAAATCCTAGTAAACAACACAGAAATCATCGATAGATACAGCGATAGCAGGCGGCTTGACGTTTGCGAGGCACTACACATCAAGAAGTCAACACCAGCAATCAACAGCCAATTATTGCACAACTATATTCTACCCACCTCAAGACTCCGCTCCAATATAGAAGCATCAAGAAATATGGACCAATAGGCTTTCTACAAACACTTCTATTCAATACCCATTGTTTCTGTTCTGTCTTGTGTTGATACTTTTAATACCCTATTAATATCCTCTAGTGTTCTGTCTTGTGTTAATGCCACATCATCCTTCCCACCTCACTCAAATGTAATGCCACATCACCCTTCCCACCTCACTCAAATGTAGATATAAAATCAGGGAAACGCAAGTTCTAATCAGTTGTGTATTTGTGAAGTCTTTGAAAATGTAATAAGTTTTACGAAACGCGCCCGTGTCTCGTCAGACTAGAAATAAAAATGAATTTTGGAGAAGTGATTTTTGATTTACCTCCATCAGTGAAGCATAATGTACGAAAGATTGAGAAAATTCGTGTTAGAATTATTAATCTTACTTTTTCGGTCATATTTAATAATATATGTCTACAGGAAAGACTGCTACCAAAATATACTAATGTTAAAGTGCACGACCCAGCAGCAAGGAATCAAGCCTTCACGATAAAATATCGCCAGGATCTGATTCGTGATCAGATATACAAGGCAGAGAATGAAATCAAAGACAACAAAACGCAACTACTTCATGCTACAAACGAGTGGAGAAATAGCAACATCGACCATAGTATCCGTACCCGCATTGAACAACACCTCGACATCCTCACAGACCAACATCACCTCAGCACTGAAACAAGGATTATCAAGAAACTAACAACATTATATGGAGGACCTATGACAATTCCACGACCAAGAGATGGCTTCCTGAACCTTGCAGGAATTAACCTCACTGAGGACCAAGTCACTCTCCTAAATCTGGGCATAAACTGTCATGTTATGTCCAGACCGAGTGAAATGGCCCGGAAAGTGGAGTTGGAAATTCTGTTGGACGACATATTCGACCTCGAGACACAAAAGAAGGTCACTACCAAAGATACCTTACAAGCAGAACTTATTGCAGAAGGAGGAAAGAATCGAGGCAACTACAGAAGCACCATACTGTCCCCCGAGCTTAGAGCGGCAGCTAAAAGCCTTCGTGAGAACAAGGAGATAGTTGTCAGGAGAGGTGACAAGTCGCCAATATATGTCATTCTTAAAAAAGACGAATATCTGGCGAAAATGAACATCATACTCTCTGACCAAACTAAGTTCCAAAGGGTAACGAAGGACACTACAGCCGAATTAAAAGCAAAGGTCAACAAACTGATCGAAACTGTGAACGCCAAGAAATCCGGACTCCACCTGCCAAAGATCATTGGGGAATATAAACCTGGATATGCGTATGGAAATGTCAAGACGCACAAGCCTGGAAACCCACTTCGGCCAATCATTAGCCAGATACCCACACCCACGTACAGATTGGCGAAGCGACTCAACGGCCTGCTGACTCCTTATGTTCCTTGCGCCTTCAGCCTGAAGTCTCCAAAGGAATTTGTGGACTTACTGCGGGGCGCACGGGCCACAGGGATAAGAGCCTCGTTGGACGTAGAATCGCTGTTTACCAACGTACCTGTGGACGAGACAATCGGAATGATAGCCGACAGAGTGTATCGTGATCCAGCCTGTACTCCTCTTGACATGCCAGAAAGTATTCTGAGGAAACTACTCCAAGCTTGTACTAAAGAGGCACCCTTCTTGAGCCCGGATGGGCACATGTATAAGCAAGTAGATGGGGTCGCCATGGGTTCTCCCCTAGGTGTCCTGTTTGCAAACTTCTACATGGGTACCATCGAGCAAAAAGTCTTAGTCGACATGAACTTGAAACCGGCCATATACTGCAGGTATGTTGACGACATTTTTACACAGGTACCTGATGTCAGACATCTGCAGGAGCTGAAGGAGGCATTTGAGCAGAGTTCCGTGCTGCGTTTCACTTACGAGACGGAAAAGGATGGGAAGCTGCCTTTTCTAGATGTAACAGTCATGGAAAAGGGCGGAGGTTTCCACACTGCAGTCTACACAAAGGAAACAAACATAGGAATGTGCCTAAATGCCAACAGCGACTGCCCTGACAGGTACAAGAGGAGTGTTGTTAACGCATACGTCGACCGTGCTCTCAGCCACAGCTCAGAATGGAAGCAAGTCGACGAAGAACTCTGTAGGGTAAGGCAGGTTCTAGTCAATAACGGCTTCTCCAATGGTTTCATCGAAGACATCATAAGAAGGAAAGTGAAAAGCCATGCAACCTCCGAAGAGACAACTAACACAACACCTATACCCCCTATTAGACTATTTTACAGGAACTTCTTTTCCACAGCTCATAAAACAGAGGAAAGGGTCCTGAAAGATATTGTTAATAGAAACGTTATCCCTACAGACAAAAATCAGAGGATACAACTGACGATTTACTATAAAACCAGAAAAACGGCCAGCCTACTCATGAGAAACTCTCCAGACACGAAACAGAACGCTTTAAAAGAGACTAACGTCGTCTATGCCTTCAAATGCCCACTTGGGGACTGTAAGCTCCAAAAAACCCAGTATATAGGCAAGACAACAACATCTCTTTCTAGGCGTTTAACGATGCATAAACAACAGGGCTCCATTAAGGAACATATAATCTCTTCCCATAACCAAACCATCGCCAGAGAAATCCTAGTAAACAACACAGAAATCATCGATAGATACAGCGATAGCAGGCGGCTTGACGTTTGCGAGGCACTACACATCAAGAAGTCAACACCAGCAATCAACAGCCAATTATTGCACAACTATATTCTACCCACCTCAAGACTCCGCTCCAATATAGAAGCATCAAGAAATATGGACCAATAGGCTTTCTACAAACACTTCTATTCAATACCCATTGTTTCTGTTCTGTCTTGTGTTGATACTTTTAATACCCTATTAATATCCTCTAGTGTTCTGTCTTGTGTTAATGCCACATCATCCTTCCCACCTCACTCAAATGTAATGCCACATCACCCTTCCCACCTCACTCAAATGTAGATATAAAATCAGGGAAACGCAAGTTCTAATCAGTTGTGTATTTGTGAAGTCTTTGAAAATGTAATAAGTTTTACGAAACGCGCCCGTGTCGCGTCAGACTAGAAATAAAAATGAATTTTGGAGAAGTGATTTTTGATTTACCTCCATCAGTGAAGCATAATGTACGAAAGATTGAGAAAATTCGTGTTAGAATTATTAATCTTACTTTTTCGGTCATATTTAATAATATACATATATATATATATGTCGTACCTATTAGCCAGAACTCACTTCTTAGCCTACTATGCAAGGCCCGATTGGCCTAATAAGCCACGTTTTCATGAATTAATGGTTTTTCAACTACCTAACCTAACCTAACCTATCTGTATAGGTTAGGTTAGGTTAGGTAGCCGTAAAAGTTAGGTTAGGTTAGGTTAGGTAGGTTAGGTAGTTGAAAAACCATTAATTCATGAAAACGTGGCTTATTAGGCCAATCGGGCCTTGCATAGTAGGCTAAGAAGTGAGTTCTGGCTAATAGGTACGACATATATATATATATATATATATATATATATATATATATATATATATATATATATATATATATATATATATATGTATATATATGTCGTACCTAGTAGCCAGAACGCACTTCTCACCCTACTATGCAAGGCCCGATTTGCCTAATAAGCCAAGTTTTCATGAATTAATTGTTTTTCCACTACCTAACCTACCTAACCTAACCTAACCTAACTTTTTGCGCTACCTAACCAAACCTAACCTATAAAGATAGGTTAGGTTAGGTTAGGTAGGGTTGGTTAGGTTCGGTCATATATCTACGTTAATTTTAACTCCAATTAAAAAAAATTGACCTCCTACATAATGAAATGGGTCGCTTTATCATTTCATAAGAAAAAAATTAGAGAAAATATATTAATTCAGGAAAACTTGGCTTATTAGGCAAATTTGGCCTTGCATAGTAGGCTGAGAAGTGCGTTCTGGCTACTAGGTACGACATATATATATATATATATATATATATATATATATATATATATATATATATATATATATATATATATATATATATATATATATATATATATATATATATATATATATATATATATGTCGTACCTAGTAGCCAGAACTCACTTCTCAGCCTACTATTCAAGGCCCGATTTGCCTAATAAGCCAAGTTTTCCTGAAATAATATATTTACTATAATTTTTTTCTTATGAAATGATAAAGCAACCCTTTTCTCTATGTATGAGGTCAATTTTTTTTTATTGGAGTTAAAATTAACGTAGATATATGACCGAACCTAACCAACCCTACCTAACCTAACCTAACCTATATTTATAGGTAAGGTTAGGTTAGGTAGCCAAAAAAAGCTAGGTTAGGTTAGGTTAGGTAGGTTAGGTAGACGAAAAAACATTAATTCATGAAAACTTGGCTTATTAGGCAAATCGGGCCTTGAATAGTAGGCTGAGAAGTGCGTTCTGGCTATTAGGTACGACATATATATATATATATGTCGTACCTAATAGCCAGAACGCACTTCTCGGCCTACTATGCAAGGCCCGATTTGCCTAATAAGCCAAGATTTCCTGAAATAATATATTTTCTCTAATTTTTTTCTTATGAAATGATAAAGCTACCCATTTCATTATGTATGAGGTAAATTTTTTTTAATTGGAGTTAAAATTAACGAAGATATATGACTGAACCTAACCAACCCTACCTAACCTAACCTAACCTATCTTTATAGGTTAGGTTAGGTTAGGTAGCAGAAAAAGTTAGGTTAGGTTAGGTTAGGTAGGTTAGGTAGTCGAAAAACAATTAATTCATGAAAACTTGGCTTATTAGGCAAATCGGGCCTTGCATAGTAGGCTGAGAAGTGCGTTCTGGCTACTAGGTACGACATATATATATATATATATATATATATATATATATATATATATATATATATATATATATATATATATATATATATATATATATATATTTATATATATATATAAATATATTTATAATATATATATTGTATTATAATAATTATGAATAAAATATTTTTATTCCTTCATGTGTCATTGACATTTTTTTATTTTTTGTATTCAATTTATTATTTTTTATTATATTTTCATTCATTTAATACGTGTTATGATTCGATTTTTAGTTCGTCATGTATTTACTTATTGTTTATATATTTATATATATATATATATATATATATATATATATATATATATATATATATATATATATATATATATATATATATATATATATATATGCTGCCCGAAACGCTTTGCGTAATAGTGGCTTTAGGCATTGTATGTACTAGCTCTATCTATAAAGCCAACAAACTTTGTAAAATCTCTTTATGTATGTACCTTTGCCTAAATAAAAATTATTATTATTATTATTATTATTATATATATATGTGTGTGTATTTTCTTTAAAAATTGTATATATATAAATATATATGTATATTTAAATATTGATCTGAGCCTGTGGATATGGACCCTGTGGGTCCAGGAGGCCATCTGTGTCCCCTCAGATGGTCTCCCTTATCACAGTTTGTGTCTATGGATGTGTGTCAGTGTGTGAGTCACTGTGAGTGTCCGGGTGAGTGTGGGTGTCCCTGTGAGTGTCCGGATGATTATGTGTCCGGTTACATCTGTGGTTTCAGGAGGCCATCTGTGTCCCCTCAGATGGTCTCCCTTATCACAGTTTATGGATGTGTGTGTGTGAGTGTCCCTGTGAATGTTCGGATAAGGGTGTGTGTGTGTGTGTGTGAGTGTCCGGATTTATGTGAGGTTTGGTTCCAGGAACCATTTGTGCCCCTCCTCCCCCAAATCTCCTCCCTTATTCCCACCGTGGGTTCGAATCCCAGGTGATTAGACCTACCCGAGGTCTATGGATCCAAGGTATCCATCCGTGGGCCCAACGGATTTCACCCCTTCCCCACTTTCCTAGGGCCAGGCCAATTCCAGCTATCCAGGGAACCTGTCGAAACAGAGGCAGCTACAGGAGGGGACACACACAAATATTTGTGCCCTGCAGTTACACAACCGTTCCGACAGGCTCGATCGCAATCTATCCAGATGAGAACACGTTCTCCTCCGACTAGACCACGCTGGAGTCGCTGTATGTTTAAAATTTGGTTCCTTTATTTATAGTTAGTATTTTTTTTGTATTAATTGATTTGTTTTATATTTTTAATGACTTAGGTAGAGTGATTTAGGGAGTGGGGGGAGGTGGGGAGGTACTGGGGGAGGTGGTAGAGTATGTAGTAGATTATACGAGATCTTGGTTAGTTAGTATTTATCTTGTTGTGTTCACCTAGTTGTTCTTGCGAGGGTTGAGCTCTGCTCTTTCGGCCCGCCTCTCAACTGTGAATCAATCAATTTTTACTAGCTAATAAAAAAAAATTCCACATACACACACCCAGGAAGCAGCCCGTAACAGGTGTCTAATGCCCAAGTACCTATGTACTGCTAGGTAAGAGGAGCATCATGAATGAATGAAACTCTGCTGATTTTCGTTGGCGCCATCACCGGGGGATCGAACTTTGACACTAGGATTACGAGTCGAGAGCGCTGTCCACTCAGCTATAAAGCCCCCTAGTGTGTGTATTGGTGCAAAAGATAATTTGGGAGAGGTTAATGGAAAAGAATGATGTTTGGTGGCCTTTAAGGCGCTGGAAGAGGGTTGCCAGTTATGAATTTAAATTATAAATTTATTAAGATAGGATATATATGCAAAAGACGTTGTGAGAGATAGTAAGAAAAGTGTTTCTGACTGAGGTTAGGTACTGTGTGATTTACTTGTATGCTAGGAAAAAGAATATTTATCAGAAACATAGATGTTCTTTAGAAATGTTTGTTTGCAAATAGTTGCAAATTATTGGGTAAAAAGCCAATGGTTACCGTACCTTGAACAAACACACGTGAGCACAATTAGTCGACGGGGGTCAGAGAGGGAGAGTGAACAGCGAAACAGTAACAAAAAATGTGACAATAATGGGAAACTATGTCATTCAAACGTATACATGTTAACCATATAAATTACAATAACACTAAACGCGCGCATACGTACATATGTCAATCAACTTACATAAATAAACATTCACTAATATGTACCTTTAAAATGGACACATACAGATAATTACCGTACACATGTCAGTTTAATTACAGGTACACATAAACACATATAGCTTCACGTGTCTGTCGGTCATGACAATAGTACACATGGATACGAACACAAAACAGTCCATTATCAACTAGTGTGTGTGTGTGTGTGTGTGTGTATGTGTGTGTGTGTGTTTTATCCTTATATTTACTATATGTATCTGCAGAATCGAGTTATTAGCTCTTGGACCCCGCCTATTAAATAAATGTATTTATCCTCTTTTATATCTACTACATCTATTTCTCTCTAACTAACACACACACAAACACACACACACACACACACATACACACACACACACACACACACACACACACACACACAAACTGGAGGCGTAGCGTCTAAATGGAGAGAGTTCGATGGTTATAATCCTAATAGTCCCCGATCGAATCCCGGTTGATGCAATAGCAAATCGAAAGATATTCTTTAACCTGATTCGACTGTTCACCTAGCACAAATGTATCCATCAATGTATCCATCTATCTATCTACTTATATCTGTCAATCCATCAATCTATCTTCCCATTAAACCAACCATTTATCATTATATACATCTATCTATCCATGTATCCGTCCATCAACTCATCTTTCTATCCATCCATATAGTCATCTGTCTTTCCGTCCATCAACTCATCTATGCATCCGTCTATCCGTCAATATATATATTTAGCAATCAATGTATCCATCCATCTATCTACCTATATAAATTTTCCATTAATCTATCCATTTATCATAACCATCTATCAACACCCTCCCCACTCCCTCTCCTATTTTACTACCAAACTCCCTCCTTTCGTTCTGGCACCTTCTCCTTCCCTTTTCCTCCCTCTCATAAACCTGCTCATCCTCCATCCTTTTGCCCTTCCCACTCCCGCCCCTCTCCCATCCCGCCCTTCCCATCGTCTTCCCTCTCGCCGCAGATCCATCCCTTCGTTCTCATGTCTTCCGCCGCTTCTCACTCTCGCCCTTCCCTCTGTTTTTCCTCCCTCCCGTTGCTAGTCCTTCTCTTCGTTCACTCACCTTCCCTTCTTACCCATCATGTAGTCTTCCCTCCCGCCGCCATCCCTTCCCATCGTCCTCCCTCCCTCCTACATCACACTCTCTGCCCCCCTTCCTGCACCTCCTTCACTCCCATTTCATCCCTTTTTCACCTGTACAACTCCCCTTGTTCCCCCCTCTTCATCCCTCTTTCACCTGCACCTCTCCCCCTGTTCCCCCTCTTCATCCCTCTTTCACCTGCACCTTTCCCCCTGTTCCCCCTCTTCATCCCTTTTTCACCTGCACCACTCCCCCTGTTCCCCCTCTTCATCCTTCTTTCACCTGCACCTCTCCCCCTGTTCCCCCTCTTCATCCCAGTTTCACCTGCACCTCTCCCCCTGTTCCCCCTCTTCATCCCAGTTTCACCTGCACCACTCCCCCTGTTCCCCCTCTTCATTCCTGTTTCACCTGCACCTCTCCCCCTGTTCACCCTCTTCATCCCAGTTCCACCTGCACCTCTCCCCCTGTTCCCCCTCTTCATCCCTGTTTCACCTGCACCACTGCCCCTGTTCCCCCCCTCTTTGGGATGAAGAGCTCTCCTGGCTGTCTGGGTTCGAATCCTTCATGGGTGTGGAGTTTTCAATTGCATATTGGCTTGGGGACCATTCAATCTTGTTCCCAAGCCATATATTGTTATATATATATATATATATATATATATATATATATATATAAATATATATATATATATATATATATATATATAAATATATATATATATATATATATATATATATATATATATATATATATATATATATATATATATATATATATATTAGAGAAGAGAAGAAAGTATCAAGGTGGTCAGTGAGGATCCACAAGGTCTTCTCTGAGTACTCTTTATTTTCTTCTCCAAGGCTATGGGTCCTTACACTTGCACTAGAGGTGATACCCTTTCTAGGTTTAAAAAAAAAAAAATATATATATATATATATATATATATATATATATATATATATATATATATATATATATATATATATATGTCGTACCTAATAGCCAGAACGCACTTCTCAGCCTACTATTCAAGGCCCGATTTGCCTAATAAGCCAAGTTTTCATGAATTAATGTTTTTTCGTCTACCTAACCTACCTAACCTAACCTAACCTAGCTTTTTTTGGCTACCTAACCTAACCTTACCTATAAATATAGGTTAGGTTAGGTTAGGTAGGGTTGGTTAGGTTCGGTCATATATCTACGTTAATTTTAACTCCAATAAAAAAAAATTGACCTCATACATAGAGAAAAGGGTTGCTTTATCATTTCATAAGAAAAAAATTATAGTAAATATATTAATTCAGGAAAACTTGGCTTATTAGGCAAATCGGGCCTTGAATAGTAGGCTGAGAAGTGAGTTCTGGCTACTAGGTACGACATATATATATATATATATATATATGTCGTACCTAGTAGCCAGAACGCACTTCTCAGCCTACTATGCAAGGCCCGATTTGCCTAATAAGCCAAGTTTTCCTTAATTAATATATTTTCTCTAATTTTTTTTTATGAAATGATTATTATGCTACCTATTTCATTATGTTTGAGGACAATTTTTTTTTATTGGAGTTAAAATCAACGTAGATATATGACTGAACCTAATCAACCCTACCTAACCTAACCTAACCTATCTGTATAGGTTAGGTTAGGTTAGGTTAGGTAGCCGTAAAAGTTAGGTTAGGTTAGGTTAGGTAGGTTAGGTAGTTGAAAAACCATTAATTCATGAAAACGTGGCTTATTAGGCCAATCGGGCCTTGCATAGTAGGCTGAGAAGTGAGTTCTGGCTAATAGGTACGACATATATATATATATATATATATATATATATATATATATATATATATATATATATATATATATATATATATATATATATATATATATATATATATATATATATATATATATATATATTTATATATATATATATATATAAATATATATATATATATATATATATATATATATATATATATATATTTATATATATATATATAAATATATTTATAATATATATATTGTATTATAATAATTATGAATAAAATATTTTTATTCCTTTATGTGTCATTGACATTTTTTTATTTTTTTTATTCAATTTATTATTTTTTATTATATTTTCATTCATTTAATAAGTGTTATGATTCGATTTTTAGTTCGTCATGTATTTACTTATTGTTTATATATATATATATATATATATATATATATATATATATATATATATATATATATATATTTATATATATATATATATATATATATATATATATATATATATATATATATATATATATATATATATGCGAACAAGCCTGAATGGTCCCCAGGACAATATGCAACTGAAAACTCACACCCCAGAAGTGACTCGAACCCATACTCCCAGAAGCAACGCAACTGGTATGTACAAGACGCCTTAATCCACTTGACCATCACGACCGGACAAAATGAGGTGATAGCCGAGGCTATTTGAACCACCCCACCGCCGGCACTCGGATAGTAATCTTGGGCATAGCATTTTACCAAATCACCTCATTCTTTGGGGCACACGTGAGGAACACAAATGCGAACAAGCCTGAATGGTCCCCAGGACAATATGCAACTGAAAACTCACACCCCAGAAGTGACTCGAACCCATACTCCCAGAAGCAACGCAACTGGTATGTACAAGACGCCTTAATCCACTTGACCATCACGACCGGACAAAATGAGGTGATAGCCGAGGCTATTTGAACCACCCCACCGCCGGCACTCGGATAGTAATCTTGGGCATAGCATTTTACCAAATCACCTCATTCTTTGGGGCACACGTGAGGAACACAAATGCGAACAAGCCTGAATGGTCCCCAGGACAATATGCAACTGAAAACTCACACCCCAGAAGTGACTCGAACCCATACTCCCAGAAGCAACGCAACTGGTATGTACAAGACGCCTTAATCCACTTGACCATCACGACCGGACAAAATGAGGTGATAGCCGAGGCTATTTGAACCACCCCACCGCCGGCACTCGGATAGTAATCTTGGGCATAGCATTTTACCAAATCACCTCATTCTTTGGGGCACACATGAGGAACACAAATGCAAACAAGCCTGAATGGTCCCCAGGACAATATGCAACTGAAAACTCACACCCCAGAAGTGACTCGAACCCATACTCCCAGAAGCAACGCAACTGGTATGTACAAGACGCCTTAATCCACTTGACCATCACGACCGGACAAAATGAGGTGATAGCCGAGGCTATTTGAACCACCCCACCGCCGGCACTCGGATAGTAATCTTGGGCATAGCATTTTACCAAATCACCTCATTCTTTGGGGCACACGTGAGGAACACAAATGCGAACAAGCCTGAATGGTCCCCAGGACAATATGCAACTGAAAACTCACACCCCAGAAGTGACTCGAACCCATACTCCCAGAAGCAACGCAACTGGTATGTACAAGACGCCTTAATCCACTTGACCATCACGACCGGACAAAATGAGGTGATAGCCGAGGCTATTTGAACCACCCCACCGCCGGCACTCGGATAGTAATCTTGGGCATAGCATTTTACCAAATCACCTCATTCTTTGGGGCACACGTGAGGAACACAAATGCGAACAAGCCTGAATGGTCCCCAGGACAATATGCAACTGAAAACTCACACCCCAGAAGTGACTCGAACCCATACTCCCAGAAGCAACGCAACTGGTATGTACAAGACGCCTTAATCCACTTGACCATCACGACCGGACAAAATGAGGTGATAGCCGAGGCTATTTGAACCACCCCACCGCCGGCACTCGGATAGTAATCTTGGGCATAGCATTTTACCAAATCACCTCATTCTTTGGGGCACACGTGAGGAACACAAATGCGAACAAGCCTGAATGGTCCCCAGGACAATATGCAACTGAAAACTCACACCCCAGAAGTGACTCGAACCCATACTCCCAGAAGCAACGCAACTGGTATGTACAAGACGCCTTAATCCACTTGACCATCACGACCGGACAAAATGAGGTGATAGCCGAGGCTATTTGAACCACCCCACCGCCGGCACTCGGATAGTAATCTTGGGCATAGCATTTTACCAAATCACCTCATTCTTTGGGGCACACGTGAGGAACACAAATGCGAACAAGCCTGAATGGTCCCCAGGACAATATGCAACTGAAAACTCACACCCCAGAAGTGACTCGAACCCATACTCCCAGAAGCAACGCAACTGGTATGTACAAGACGCCTTAATCCACTTGACCATCACGACCGGACAAAATGAGGTGATAGCCGAGGCTATTTGAACCACCCCACCGCCGGCACTCTTTTGCACTGTTTTGCTTCTTCGGCCGGTTCAGAGGCCTCAGTTTTGGGTGTTTCTTGAGGCAGTTCAGAAGCCTCAGTGGTTGTTTTTTCTTGAGGCAGTTCATGAGGTGTTCTGCTGACTGATGTTAATGATTCTTGAGGTACTTTAGAAGCTTCTGTTGGACCGAGAGAGGATTGTTGAGATAGTTCAATGGACGTTAATGATTCTTGAGGTACTTTAGAAGCTTCTGTTGGACCGAGGGAGGATTGTTGAGATAGTTCAATGGACTCTGTTGTTGTGTCATGGCTGATGGAATTGTAATTGTTTTCCTTTTTATATAATTTTTTTAGTATTTTTAGATTTTTTTCCGTGAATTAATGACTACTATAACTGTTAGGAAAATAATTAATATTATTAAAATAATAATTGTTGACAGTAGATTATTCATTCCTAATTTTCTCTTTTTTTAATTATATGATTTTTAATTCAGATATTTTTAAAAAATATACACTTTAACTCAGAAACTTATTTATAGATTCAATTAGGGGTCGAAAATTCATACATTCTCCCTCACCGTTTTTATCCTGTTGAGTAGTTTTCCAGTATCAAGTGATATTGGATATTATATTAAATATTGGAATACCATTCAATATTGAATGAGTAATTCAATGTTAAATGAGTCATTCAATGTTGGATTGTTTTCCAGTATCCAGCACTATACTATATAATCTATACTATGTCGATATTGATTAGTTTTCTGGTTAGTATCAAATGATATTGGATAGTATATTCAACATTGAACATGTGCAGATGTGACAACAGTCACAAACACCCTGATGGATAGTTGAAAAAAAAAGAGATTTGAGTCCCTGATTAAAAAAAAAAGACTACTACTACTACCCTACTTAAATTACTTACTGTTTTGCTTACTGAACACTGTAATACAACAGGTGTTGATACAAACTCTAATCCAAAAAATGTCGTCCGTACCACAGGTGTTATTAGAAAACATATTTTCACTGGTTCCATATCGTCATCTTTTGATTATTTGTTCCAGAGTTTGTAAAATTTGGAGCCATGTTATTCTTGACTCGTCATACATGCCATTCCGCACTCTTCATCATCGATTAATATGGGATTCGTATACTCTTTTCCCTAGTCCACTTCTACACAGCAATGAAGACGGTAATTTGTCTCTTTACAATGCATCCTATATTGTGGAACAATTATGTTACATCAAATACAACATAACCGATGGAAGATACTGTATGAGAGGCCTTCTAAAGATGATCGAGACTAAAATGAATAACTGGTCGAAAATGGGTCAAGAAAAAAAAGACTGAACTATTTGAGTTATTGAATGATCATCCTGTGTTTACATCAGCATTAAAAACAATGACGAGTGTTAATCATCCTTTAAAAGGTATGATAAACAAAAACAAAGTGTGGTCTTTAGTGACAGCTATGACAATGTTCTCTCGGGATACAGATGAAATTTTACAATTGTTAAATATTTGTCTTCGAATGTATCCCACGTCAACTGTTCTGGATATTTATTATGGATATACAGTTATTTTTCTTTTTTCTTTTCAAAACTTACAGCAATCTAATATTAATCATTATAAGGTACATTCTGCACTCTATCTGACCGAAAATATAATTCTTCAGTCATCAGAACAAACATATTATTGTGAACAGGCCCTTCTAATCAATCATGTTCCAAGTAAAGGTGAAATTACATGTGTCGATTATGTTCCTGGAGTGGATATAGTCAGTATAGTTTTGAAGATAGTAAAGCGGCATTCATCTTTGCAATTTTTTATTATCGAATCGCAGCCATAATCACCACTTGTACAACAGTTACCGCAAAATGCTATTTGTTCATTTTCTATGTTTAATTCTTTTTCTTTTTCTTTTGATGTATTGGTGCTTATAACAGATTCTTCTGACATTAATAGGGAGGAAGACTGGAGAAAAAAAGTGAAAGAAATTTCAGTAATCAAATTTAGAAACATTTTATCCTATGAACAGAATAAACCCTGTTACAATTTAAATATTAATGTATATCTACTAATGGTAAGTAAGAGGAATTAGGATTTATGTTGGATTATGTATTGTATTTTGGGACTACGTAACTTTATAATTCCTGTAAGTACTGAAATTTGTCAGGTGCAAGAAAGTAGTTGTGAAGACAATGTTTTAGTTATTTGTTCATCTATTTCAAGTATATATATGTACTGTTATGACCATTATTGTAATTCTTCTATGGAAAAATTTTGTGTTATTACAATAGATGGGAGTTTTGAAAGATTTCTAGATGAAGTTCTCTCTATATATAATTTATATGACCGACATGAATATGATGGTGAATGCAATTGTTGGTTACCACCTCCGTTAACTTACAGTGAGATTTATAGTGCCTATGCATTATGTTATCATAGAACACCAGATTTTATATTTTGGTTAAAAACAAAATGCACCTTTAATGGTGAATATCATCCAAGTTTTAATTATTATATCATTTATACAGATATGTTAATAACATTTCAAACTATGCCAACATTTTCATTAGTTCGATTATTTAAAGGAAAAGATGTAATTTGTGAACATCATATGATTGCAACAATCACTAACAATTTAAAATTTGATGTATTGGAAATTGAACTGAATAATTCATTTGAAAAAGATATTAATACACTTCTTGGACAACAATTGGCAACATTTAATGAAATTAATATAAGTGAACGCCACTACTGTCTTCATTGTTCTAAATCTCTAAAGGATGAATATTTTGCTCTAAAACAAAAAATCATTTCCGGTGATATGGTAGCGGTAAGATTTACACGTTTTAATAGTTTTAATTTAATATGTGCTCAATGTGCAAATATCAATAATGAGGAATAACTGTATATTAATATTTTATTTAATCCTATTTTATATAAAAAAATGCACATTTAAACTGACCATGTATTAATTATTATATTATAAATACACATATGTTACAACAGGTTGTTAAACTATACCAACTAACTTTCTATTTTAGTTACCATCTCAATGAGGTTTATGATGTTTATACATTATCATAGAACACCAATTTTTATATTTTTTGGGGGTTAAATTAAGTTTTGAGTCGGGGTCAGGAAGGATGGCAGTGGCGACACTTCTTCATACTGAGTGGTACCGGATGTGAATGCTTTTTATAGAAGCTCATGGTCGATTGATGTCACTGAATGTATTGATACATTTATAATGTTTATTATTATTTTAGTTTTGATTAGCTAATGATACCTTTTATATTACAAATATTATGCTAAACTCTTTCATCTGAAACCGCCTGCCGTCATGTCAGTCATGACGGAGGAGGTGCTGCTGCTGCTCCCGTGCTGTGCTTTGCTTTGCCCTCGGCCAAAGACGCCCATTTCGCCTCTCTCGCGATCACAGGGTCCACCCCCGGGGCTATTGTGCCGGCTTCCTCTTCGGGTTTTTCGAGGTTCGGTGCCTTGGCACCTTCCCGAGCCCTCGCTCAATGATGATAACTTAGAAGAAGAGGAAGAATATATTTGTACATGCCAAGCATCGGTTTTTGCGAGTTTGCATTGAGCATCGGGAGCACGCTTGTGCTGGAAGAAGAAGGATGGTGGATGGTTTGTTGTCCAGGGAGGAATCATTGTGATTTAATGAAATCCATAACTATAAATAATTTTTATTATTATACTCCATATTAATACAGTTTAGAAATTATATTCCTAACTAGCTAGTTAGCTAGCTTAGTCGTTTTTTTACCATATTCGACAAAATGATATATGTGTGATTGGTAAGAGGAAAATCATGACGAGTCAGGTGAACATTTTCATGACGGGTTTGTAGGAAAAAAAAGGGTGACTGGTTGCGGACCGGACCGAGGAGTTGCTGGGCCTCGGGGTTGTCCTTATATGGCCTCAAGCAATTTGACCACCACCACCAGGACCAGGACCTTCAAGAGCAATACTTCCACTACTAGGACCACAACCTCAAAAAGCACCACCACCACCACAGCCAGGACCAGAACCACCAAGAGCACCACCATCACCGCCAGGACCAGTGCATCCAAGAGCGCCATCATCACCGCCGCCAGAACTTGCGCCTCCAAGAACACCACCACTAAGGCCATCGCTGCAAGCACCAGCTTATCCATTGTACTCTGTGATAGAATGAGAGAAAGATATTCTTTATCTGTATATTTATAATGGTTTCACGAAATTAATCACAGATAGGATGGGGTGACAGGGGTAGAACAACACATATGGAAAGAGAGCCAAGTGCAAGTGCCATAAAAAAAGTATCTATCTTACATTGTTAAGATGAAATTTGGGAAAATCATAGGTACCACCACTCACACTATATCCACACCAGTGACAGCTCCTGCCAGAACCCCCATCATCATCTTCTTCTTGTAAATCATCGCTGTTGTTATTTATTTGAAAATTATGCAAGGATTTTTGGTTTCAATTATATACATTCAAACTTCCCACCTATGTCTTTTTCTTCCTCAAAATGTAACATATTTTTTTTAGGATTTTTTTTTAAGTGATTGTTTCTTATAAAGAAAAATCTATTGTAAATGGGATATAAAAAACTATGAATAAAAAATATAGAAATATTCCTTTTGGAAAATTTAAGAGTAAATTAGAATATCGTGTATATAAATCTATATTTTATCATTTAACAAAAAAACAAAAAAATAATAATATCAAAGTAGAAATAAACAAAAGAGGACTATTAAAAAATAACCAACTATTTGAAATTTATATATATTTCGCAGATTTACAATTAGGTATAGAAATTCAAGGTCCTACTCATTATATAGACATTGAACAAATTAACCGAGATTTAAAAATAAAAAATGTTTAATAATAATGGGATTATTTTGTTATATGTAGGATTTAATACTGTAATGCATGATATACTAACTTGTTTAAATATTATTACTAAAAAGATAATTATATAAAAAATAAGGTATGTAAATCATATCATATATAGATTTTTCAAGGAAATCCGGCTGAGTCGGTCCATTTATCAGCTGGGCAAGTCTATTGTGATGTATATGATGACAGGATGTAAGAGAGATACCCACACTGTCTTGTGCATTCTAATAGGGGACGGAGAGGAGATATGCCGGTCTGAGCTGGGTTAAGAGTTACTCCAACGAGCATCTTTTAGCTAATCCTTAAAATCATCTCTTGAAGGTATTGTATGACATTTACATTATTTATATTAAAAAATCCTAATCTTTTTATTTGCCATTGTATTATATATATATTTCTGAGCTTATAATATACAAAGACCTTTTTTTTGTCATTTTCAGATAATTATAAAATGATGGTGATGTTGGTGGTATTGTGGGTGTTGGTTGGAACTGTATTCAGTCAATCTTCATCTAACAAACAAGATGTGTGGAGTAAATCAATCAATGAAAATGAGATGTGTAAAATTCACAAACTACAAGTTTGGGCTTTGTTAATAATTCTTATGTTGGTATATTGGTGTTATAATAATGGTCAGATGGATAACGAAGACATAGTGATCAATATAATATAATGTTAAGACAAATTGTCCTAGTGTTAGGTGGTTGCCTGTTTTGGGAGATATGAATCTAAGTACAACTTTGCTTGCTTAACAAACTTTTAAATAGTTTAAATGATACAATTATTTTGGGGGGGTTTCCCCCCCCCCTCTATACTACTAAATTTTACATCATTGATTAAATATGGCTGATTTAGTATATAGATAGGAATTGAATAAAGGATATTTCATTTCTATATCTCTTTTATTCGCTCTAAATAAACCTTTTCTCTATGATCCTTGTCAAATATTCTTGCATCATTTAGTATTTTTGAAGTGCTCACACATCACATCTTGAAACGATCCCGATCTGCAGCAGCTGTGTTCCACATTTTACCATCTATTCTAGCTTTCTGATAGGCATATGCCCATGCATATAAATATCGTATCGTTATATGTGGATTAAATTGAACTTCCTTTTTCATTTTTTCTTTTCTCTCCTCCATTATCCTCTATTTGACAAGTACACGTTTAGGTTCAGGTCTGAAAAGAAAACAAATAAAGAATTACACTCCCACGATGATTGATTGATTGTGAAGAAACAAATAATATTTTAAACTAACACTTGGAGAGAGAGACAGCAGTTCTAAATAAACCCTTGCTCTTCTTGTTGAGGGCAGTCACCTACTACTCAGGCAGTGTTATTGTGCTGGGTTTTTCTTTGACAAAACACATTCCAGTGAGCCATCCCCTTCTCTTCCCTTCATTGTAAATATATAAATATATAACATTGGGTAGGAGAAAGAGAGAGAGAGAGAGAAATATATTCTCAAATGGTTATTGATCAGTTAAATAATTATAAAAACATAATGAAAAATAAATCACAAATAACTGGGTAAGATGATCACTGAGGAAACGTTTTTAATTACTTCATGAGCATGAGCAAAAATAATCTTTTAAAATATAAGTAACTATAGCCTCTCAAGTCTGTATCAGTCTGACTGGATTGGTATATAAAAGAGATTGCCAGGCTCTGTAAACCATTACAGGTTCGCCATACTTCATGGACACTTTATTCTGAGTAGTAAAACAACAATAACTTAATCTAAAGCACATTCAACATTTAATGTTTCTTCAACCCCAACCCCAAACGTATGTTGTATAATTTACTTAAGTCTATTATAACCAAGTTAATTATTAAGTAACAAAAATAAAGTATATCATATTACAGTAATGTACTAAGAGTCAATGTATATATTATAAATCAGAATAATTATATAAATTAATTATTTTTGTTTTCTTTTCAGGTGGAAGTGAAATAATTCTCTTAGAGATGTCACTTGATCCAAAAAAAAAAACATACAACAAAAAACTTTTTATGTCATATATGTGGAAAAAAATATAGTGCAATAAGAAGCCTAACGATCCATTTCACAACTCATACAAAGAAGACTATCATTTTTACAGTTCATACCGGTAAAAATCCAAAGTGCAGTGAATGTGAACAAAAAAACACATTAGAGAAAAATGGTTTTCATGTGAAGTATGTAGAAAAAAATTCATTAAAAATGCGACTTGACTAGACATATGGGAACACACAGAGTAAAATGGTTAAAATGTCAATTGTATGGGAATAGATTTAGGGATGAATATAACTTGACCCAACATTTAAAATTAATCCACATGATTCAGCATTTGAAAACAAACAGTGGAAAAAAATATGATATATGTGGAAACAAACACTAAATCAGTCCCAAATCTTTAAACAACTTTTTTACTTGTTTTGAATGTGGAACTGTATTTAAAAGCATAACCAGCCTGGACGAACATTTGTTGGAACAGTTTACCAAAGATATATCAGCTTTAGATTTGATAACTCCAGACATTCATTTTCAGACGTTTTTTGAAAACTAATAAGTGTATTGGAACATTGACCAAATCTTTAAACAACTTTTTTACTTGTTTTGAATGTAGAACTGTATTTAAAAGCATAACCAGCCTGGATGAACATTTGTTGGAACAGTTTACCAAAGATACATCAGCTTTAGATTTGATAACTCCGACATTCATTTTCAGACCTGGTGAAATTAAAAAAAAAAAAAAAAAGTTCCATTAAATCTTGTGTGGTTGATAAGTACTTATGTAAGTAATAATGTTTTTCTATATCTTATTTTAAGTTAGTTAAAAATTTATGACCTCTTGTTCTTTAAGCTTGGGTTTTATAAATTTTTAGCAATTCCTGCTAATAATTTGTAATTGTATAACAGCAATTATAAAAACTGAAGCCCAGACTTGCCACTGGGTGTGCTTGTTCTGCTTGACTTGTCATTGGCTGTACTTGTTCTGCCTGACTTGTCACTGGGTGTGCTTGTTCTGCCTGACTTGTCATTGGGTGTGCTTGTTCTGCCTGACTTGTCACTGGCTGTACTTGTTCTGCCTGACTTGTCACTGGATGTACTTGTTCTGCCTGACTTGTCACTGGCTGTACTTGTTCTGCCTGACTGACTTGTCACTGGCTGTACTTAAATCATTATTACCATTGAGATGTTGTGGGTAATTATAACTGTATATAATTAAAGTCAGAATCAGCCTTTATTAACTTATTTACCTTATAAATAAATTCCTTATTAAATTAAACCTCACATTAGTACAAGACAGGAATTTTTTGGGGTGCATAATTTTAAAAATCAAAACTATTATTAATGTCATCAATTCTCATTATATATTTCCACACAATAACAACTCCAATAATCATATGATATTGTCTATTCTCATATAAAAATGAACAGTAGACTTAATAAAAATAAGCACACTAGATGTTTGTACATGAATGTATTTTTCATTTAAAACACTTTTAATAACCATAGGAAAGTTGGAACCAAACATTATCACTAGTCGTCCTTTGAAACTTTAAAGTATACTAACGATAGTCATATAAAAATTCCCAATTGGTTCATTGATTATAAGTATATTGGCATTTGAATATTCTTTATTAATATAAGTTTCTTTAACTATATGCCTAATATACCCGTTTGGTAACCATTTAACTGCAGTTATATACTCTAATCTTTCTGTGTTTTCTGTTGGAATAATGCTCACACCTCGATCCAGGAAGAAACTCTCAACCCATCCACCACGAGCATAAATAGACACCACAGTGTCCTTTGGGTTTATAAAACTTATTATTTCATCAAGTTCCTTCTTGGTAAGTATATGATTTCCAAAAATAAAAATGTGCTGTTGCCAATAACAATGTTTAGCATGATTACAAATATTTTGAAGATGTTCTAATCTTATTTTTGATGCACAATTTAAGACAGTAGATTTCGGCTGGAAATAAGCAATCTCACCTTGCCAAGATAATCGTTCATCTTCAGAAAAGAAAGATGAACGTGGATAACCATCTATTGGTAGTTCAGGGTGGAATTGAGGTGAAAATTTATTATTTACATAATGTCCCCAGAATGAAATATGTGCAACTGAAAGATCTTGCAACAGAATGTGATCTAAATCATAGCTTCATAGAAGGTTGTAACATAACCCATGAGCACCACACCAGAAATAAATACAGTTTTGATATTCCTAGAGTACGACTTAATCAAACTAGAAATGCTCTACAAATCAAGGGGCCCAGAATGTGGAATGACCTTCCCAACCATGTTAAAGACTGTACCTCTCTCAACCAGTTTAAGTTAAAAACGAAGCTATACCTAATAAATTCCCTGTAACCTACCTTACCCTTCTATTGTCAACCAATGTCTGTTTTTTTTAAAGAGCGCTGTTTGTCGACATAATTGTATTTGTGCTGCTTTTTCATCTATGTTTTCATTTCTTGTTTTCATTCTACTCATTATGCTCAATTAGTATTAAGCTTGTCATTTAAGTTTATCATGCCCGAAACGCTTTGCGTAATAGTGGCTTTAGGCATTGTATGTACTAGCTCTACCTATAAGTCAACCAATCTTTGTACAAATTTATTGTATGTATGTACCTTACCTAAATAAACATTTTATTTATTTATTAAATCAACTTCAATATTTACTAACTTAGGTAGAGAGGATTTCTTTTTCTTTGGGTGTATCATTAACACTATTAAATGTAAAAATGCACCATGAAATAAATCTGTTTGGTTGCCTTCAGCAAATTCTTTGATTATTATGATATATGTACTGTAAAATAGAATAATTAAATAAAATAAAGTTAATATAAGCTGATAACAGTTCATATAAAAAAAAGGAGTAACATTAATCCCATACTTAAAACCATATAATAACCATGTACTCCATAGATTAATTTCCACATAAAATAAGTAATCGTTAAACATGCTACTAAAAATAAGACATTTGTGTCATCTATAGTACATATACCAATTCCTAAGCAGAAATATATAACCATATATTGAACTTGCTTCCTGCAAACTTCTCTGTTTCTTTCACATATTAGGCAAAAAACAAGTGCAACAAAATTCACTTCTCTAAGCCCTGAATAATACCAAAAAAGACCACAAAGAACTGTCCACAGGTTAATTATGTGTGTACTATAAACATCATCTAAATACAGTTGAATTTAATATGAAAGTGGTTGCCAAATGAAATCTTCTAACAGCAACATCATGATGATAATGATGATGATGGAAGCCAATCAATAAGTCTATTCTTACTTAAACATCCTGTAGACAAAAGAAAAAAAATATGATTTAGATTATTTCCACACCATACAACACACACATACATAAATCAGCGATGTTTCTTATATTTACAGACTTCCCCATCTTTATATATATGAAGATCGATAGTTCGAAGAATATCCCCTAAACATTCCAAATTGTTTTCAGATTTTGTTTTAGAAAGGCAGTTTAATCTTTTAAGATTTTGTTTGGTGAGAGAACAGAGAAGAATAGTCTCTAACCAATTTACACATTTAAATTTTTTCATAAGTAAATTATACAAATTATAAATAACAATTCTTGTTACTTCATTTACATATTTTACAGTAGGTGATCGATTATATACATTACTTAAATTATCTTTTAGGTCATATATATCGGTATGGGACAGAAGAATGGGTTTAATACATCTTTCATTCAATATAGGTTTTCTTATTAGAAAATAAGGTATTTTTCCTTGTATAGTCCAAATAGATTCCATAAGAGCCCATCCTTGATATCGTAACGTATTTTCTAAGAGAATAATGTATAATTTCATAATATGAATTATTTTTAGGAGTGTGTATAAATAATAACTGAATTGTCTTCGAATAAAATCAAGAATAAATTCACATCGGTAATGATCCCATTTTCCATTTATTATTAAAAACCCAATATTTTGACATATATCTATATATGTGTCACACATAAATGATATAATATTATTAAATTCACTATCTAACCTATCAAACATTGGCAAATAAATATGCTTTATATTATAATTATAAAGATTAATTGAATAATTTAATATATCAATAAAATATTTACCAACTAAAATTTTAACTTGTGATTCAGTAATAACATCTCCCATTATTTTTTTATTTAATAAAAAATCAAATGGTATGGTAAATATATTTGTTATTGGTATACGACTACACTCAGGAACAGTACTTACTGTGATTACAGGAGCAGATGAACTGGTCTATAAACCCTCATAATTTGCTGGTTTATATACCTTCCATCCCAGGTATACAATAATTACTATCTCTATTATAATCTCATTTGTGTTATTATTATCTTTCCATAAATATAGTGAGACTAAGACGTGGGGGTGGGGGCTTGTGTTTGGGGGGTGCATCCAAGAATCTCTCCATCAAGTCGATAATATGGCCAGATTGTCGACGTCCTCATTTTTGCAAGCGTCCATGAACACATCATCTTCTTCATCAGTTGGTATGTTTAGTAACTCTTAAACTAATGTTGATTAAACATCATCATATTTTAGTTGCAAATCAGATTCTTTTACTACTGTAATAATACCATTGCTATTAATATAGTAATTTTTTTCTTAATTTGGACCAATTACCTTGCTTCATATAATGGTCAATAAGAAATTCTAATTTTTCATCAGAAAATTCAGTCAACTTTTTGAATAATTATAAATATTTAGCCATGGTTAAAAAAAAAACATAATCTGATGTTCTTGTCTACCTGCAATGGGCTGTAAAAGAAATATCCATAAATCAACTAAATGATTAATATATAATGAAGCAATAATCTCATTTTTTGTCTATAAGTGTCTTTGTGTGTGTGTAAGTGTGTCTTTGTGTGTGTGTAAGTGTGTCTTTGTGTGTGTGTGTAAGTGTGTGTGTCTTTGTGTGTGTGTGTCACAGGGTTTTATATTTCTCCAGAAGTGGCAACTAAGTGACTAGAAGTTATATAAAGAGACTTTGTGATTTATTTGGTACACTTCTACTCCACACTTCTACTCATTCATCTCTACAGTCCAAAATATATGTTTTAGACTTTCTTTATTTGAAATTATGAAACAACCTAATCTTTCACCCACATCTAATTGCTTATTGAAATATGCAAAATATGCATCTAATGGCGACCCCATCCATTTACTAGAAATCTGGAACAACGTCAGGCAAGATAACAACTTTTCCAGAATTAAGATCTCGATTAGAACTTTAAACATAATTGATCCAAACCAGTTCCCCATCTCTAACCAAACTACCAATTCTACCTCACCTTCATCCCCTCATAAATGGGAGGATGATGATCTTCACCTTCAATCGACAGCTTCATTATCAAAAAACCTTACATCGCAGCTCGTCACAACCTTACCTAAAGCATCAAACAACAGCAATAATAATAAGATAACCTCATTAAGTACAACCCTCTCCCTGCACCAGAGAACCAAGAAGATTCATCGTCACTGATATTATGGAATTCAGACACAGAAAGTTTATCAGAAGGAAATGGTTGTGGTAAGTAAGTGTGTATTTTAGTTTTAGTTTTGGACATCCAAATATATTTATTATTTGAAATTTGTTGAACATTAAGCTATTAAAAATAAATGTTCCTGGTTTCATGGGTTTACGAAAATCCTTGAAAAATCATAAATTCATTATTTTAATTTTCAGGGATTGGTGAACAGATGAAGTTAAAGATGTAAAGTCCAACAACAGTCTTTCCGAACTTCACAGAAGCAGCTCTTCTCCCAACTATATGTGATGTGTAAATGCTTAGTTATGGTGTTTTTCTTCATGTTACTTGATTTTAAGATTTTTCAGAGACTGACTCTGATCAATGAAAGCCCCACAATCAATGGCCATTTGAATGATAACATACTGTTTTTTACAGTACTTTAAGATTGATAGAAATATTGTTAATATATGAGAGATGGAGCTTGAAAAAATAGAGACTGATTTCATTCCATATCCTAGTTATATTGTATTTTAGCAAGCAATATAAAATTCGGCTGTTTGGTCGAATACAATTGAACAATTTAAATAAATGGTAACGAACATATATAATCATGGTTTTATTGGAATTTTGTCCTAAATAATTGTATTTGGAATAGTAAATAGAAAACTAAATTTCTATAGTATTTTTTTTTAGAAGGGCATAAAAGGAGATTAATTCTTTTTTTTAGTCTTATAAAAATTAAGTTGAGAAACTGAACAATGATTCGACGTCAACAAATTTGCAAAGACTTTGTCGATGACATAGTTCAGGAGGTGATTGAACCATTAGGTAATCTAGGTTCTGGGTCTGACAAAAATGTTGATAGTAATTTTATTGTTTTAACAATGAAAGAAGATCCCTCTAAATTTGTAAATACATTACTGGATTCTGTTACTAATAATATATTAGACTATTATTATAATAGAAGTCAAAATGTACCATTGTCAACTGTTCCATCACCCAAAAGAAAATTAAAAAAAACATATATTATCAAATGAAGAGGATGAATTAATTAAAATTGAAATTTTAGAGAAAGCAGTTTTAAACATTTTTTCTCTTCATAATGAATATAATCGTACTAAGGATAGTATTGTAAATCAACATATGAAATCAAAATCACCAAAAAAACAAAAAATACAGTTACCACCAATATTAAAGGACGATGAAACTGTAGATATGATCAAACTCTTCAATTCCTTCCATTCAACCGTGTTGAAATACCTTTTGAAAACAATACATGAAATAATTACAGAAGTTTATGGAATAAAACTCTGTGAAGATTTAACTAAGCTAGTTAATTCTAAAAGTTATCCATATTTTTTATTTGAATATTTTCTTAGACATCAATCATCAAGCGACGATATTAAACAGCAGTTAGAGTGTCTTAAACATTCAAGTATACTAGTCTATAACTGGATAATTCAAAATTGTATTGATATTAAAATTAAACCCGAAAATGAAAGTTAAATGTAATTTAATAATCGATGAAATATTAGCAAATACTATTTTTGTGAATGGTAGAGAAATTCTACTAAATAAAATTTTAATGGCCTATGCAGCTCATAAACATTCAATGTTTAAAAACAATGGTAAATTGTATTCTGCTACGGAAATTATACATTCATGTATCAAGACTAATCGTAACCTACCCCCTCATAAAATTTCTATTTCATTTGAGGCTATAATGACTGTAGGACAGAATACTGACCAAAATTTAATTTGTAAAAATACTCATTTTGTAGAAGAACGTGAATGTCGGCGTCTTGTGGATATTGCACATCCACTTATTCAAGCTCATTTAGCTCCCTTGGGTGAACTATCCATGCAATATATTTCTAGGGTTTTAGAAATGCGGATTGGAGACTATCGCCTAATTATTGAACCACAACAGAATAGATATTTTATTCAATATAAGAAATTTCGCGACAAAAAAGTGGTTTTTCGTTTAGATTCCCTCACATTAGAATTTGTTTATATTAGTGATGAAGGGGAATCTTTTTACGATGCCCAGTATATACAACATAATAGTAGTGATGATAGCAGTGGGGAAAGCATGTTAGTAGGTATGGCTAGCTTTCTTGATGGAAGTGACCTTTGTATACAAACAACTTACCTTCTAGATTATTCAACCAAAACAGTTCTATATCATCGATACATTCCTAATGATCATACCCAAATATTCCCTTTCACTTTAGAAACAGAAGACTTACAACAAAGCGAGACGGGACCTGCTTTAACAATGAATACTGAGGGTGTACCTACAATATCACCGCCTTCGGGAACTTCAATTTACTGGTATACTACCTGGAGATTAGAAGCTCAACTTCCTTTAAATGTTAGTATGTATCAACATGTTCATGAAGATAGTACTCCCCATCATCCAACTCCGTCTGAGAGTTTGAATCAATCTCCTGTTTATATATTCCCTAAGTTGGATGGTAATAATGGAATTTTACGTTTTTACTCAAGTCATTTTGTTATTTCAAATCCTCTGATGTTATCGACATCACATCCACATTCAATACCCCAACATATTCTCCATTTTTTGATCGGTTTCATTTTTACATTAGAAACTGATCTATGCTCTATAAACAACAATTCATCTTTCTTTATGGTACATAATTATCAACCAGTTGCCATTATAGACATTGTCTCTACGGCTTTTAATGCTGCAGAAAGGATGAATATATTACAAGTATTACGAGCCCATTTTAGAAATGATTTAGCACCTTATTACATCTTCTTTCAAGGGGAATCAAGCATATCCAAACCATCAATATCCCCATCATTACCATTTGAAAATTTTCATGATGGTGAGATATATGAGGTGTTGTTAAATAACAACAGAAACATTATAAAGGTTTGCCGACATCGCCCAGATAAATCTCGAGCGAATCCACTTAAAACAGTTAATATTATATTGGGCATTCAAAAGTTAGAAGAAAGTTTTTTGGAAGTATAATCAAATAATAAACTTTAACTTTCCTCATCGTATCCCTTCTGCCTACCCACCACCCACACCATCCCTCCTGTCTGCAGCAAGTACACACTCGTTTGGGTTCTACCTAAATAATAAACTTTACTTTCCTCATTGTATCCTTCCTGCCTACCCACCACCCACACCATTCGTACACACTCGTGGGTTCTACGTAACTTTTTTATACTATAAAAAATAGGAAAACAATGACATTGGACACACTAAGTAAACCACCCAATTTAATCCATGAAAATTCTATACAAACAAGAAAAAGAAATCTCACACAATCTTCATCACCATCGAGAGAAAATGAAGATCTATTAGAGACTGAAATTATAAGTGACCATGAAAATGCTGTAATAGAAACTGAAATTCCTTCTTTTAAAACAGAAATAAGATCATTAAAAGAAAAGAAAATAACTTCATACATAAATTATCAGATGGAAAAAATATTAATAATAACTATTTTTATTCTATTTTTAGTAAGTCTTTGGGAAAATAATTGGATTTTGAGAATAATTATTTTACTAACTATATTTTTGATTAAACCTATCCTTAGTAAAATAATAGCAGGATGGATCATTGATATTTCAAATCGTAACGATTAAAAAAAAAAAAAAAATACATAATTGTTTATAGGCCGAATTAAAATTAAATTGTTACACTTTTATATTATTTACGTTTTAAGACTTTTGTTGTAATAAAAATCTCAACAAAATCTCTTTACTATGTATTTCAATTCCAGGGATAAAAGATACTTACAATATATATTTTTTTTATATTAACTAAAATATAAATTACATTTCATTTCCATATAATTATTATATAATAATGATTAACACAGGAGGTATTTTCAATTATCGGCATCGACAATGGGCTTTACCTGGTGGAAACCTTAAACCCTGTCCTAAATGTTCGATCATTGATTCAGCCGATGCTGAATTAGAATTATTTCTTAGACACAGTCTCTACAATAAGCTTCAAATCGAAAATGATAGTTTTGAAAAGGTTTTTAAAATTTACCCTGGCATAACATTTCATCTGAGTAATCAACCATATCTACTAAAATCCAAAAGTGATGAATCACAATTTATAAAATATTATCTAGTTCGCAAATTGGTACTAGTGGTAGGACTACAACTTCCTGAATGGGATAATGACAAGCGACTAGCAGATTATGCCAAGTATAATTTTGCAGTGCCTGTAATGAAAAGTGGTCAAATGTGGCAAATGTTGGTAGAAGATCCTGAGAGACCTATTGATTATGAACAATGGAAGTGCTGGCAAAGTAATCGGCTAATCCCCCCAAATATACATTTCCCATTTAAATGTCTTATATGCGAAAACTTCCCCTTTGACGTTTATCCGGGCAATTTCATTGTGAGTGAATCTGTATGTTCCATCAAGTCGATAATATGGCAATGATCGTCGATGTCCTCATTTTAGCAGAGAAGAAAAAGCAGTTATTATTTATGAAGAATCTAAGATTAAAAAATGGCCTTTTCTCTCTTCCTATATAAACCAGGATATTAATAATTTAGGAAATATGGCAATCTTTACAACTGGTGAAATATTTATTAATTCTTTTTTAAATCTAGCTATACGCAAAGTAAATGCTACACTACTCCATAACAAGGTGGTTAAAATTTTGAAAGATCTTAACTATTCACTTTCTCAAGAAAATTTAACAGTTTTAATGGAATATTATCGATTAAAAAGGAGCGATGCTAACAAAAATAATCTTAAAATTCTGGAAAATTATACATCCAATTATAATAATAATAATAATAATAATAATAATAATATGAATGAAGGGAACAATGACATAAGATTAAAATTATCAGGACCACGAGTAGCTATGATTGCAATTAATCCTTTGAAAGTTAAAGCCACTGCTATTCGGTGTGGTCATATTGATGAGAGTATTACGCAAACAAAAATATTAAGCAATTCTGCAAGTGTAAATACTTTAAATGAAAATAATGGTGGTAATTCATTTAATAATAGCGGGAATAATGAATGGAATAAAATTGGTCGGTTTAGTCGGAATTATTCATCTAATTCATATGCCAATATATGTCTGGTGGCATGTGGATTACAAAAATTATTGCCTAAAGATTCCAAAGCCAAAGAGCCTAAATCTATAACGGTAAGTGAGGTCGGTTTCATTGATTTACTCAATACACCTGATACTCCTCAACGATGTGGTATCATATTAGAAATGATACCTGATGTGATAATCGCCTCTACCAGCATGTGTAATTCACAACCTGATATCTCCCTAAACTAAGACAAGTGGGAAATCCTTCACAACTTGATCAGTTAGAATCTAAATATGTCTACATAATTATTCATAATAAACTGTTTAATTTCCCATTAGATTCGATCAAGAATGGTTCTGCAGCTCAACATTTTTTTCCTCATTTGTCTTTAGTTCAATGGGAATATGTTTGTTTATTTGGAGTAGACAATTTATACCGATTTGTTCAATATATTTTGAAATTTAACATCGCCTGTATAGAATTATTAGAATACAAAAAAAATAAACTGAGGATATGCACCAGTCTGCCACATATGTCTTATAAAATTTTACCCAATGGCCAACTCAATACGTCTAAGGAAATAGACACTTTTCAAATGGAGGCTAATCCATTTTTTTATTTACCACCTCAAATGCAACCTCAGATTTTTCTCAGAAAAGAAAATAGTGATCTCAAAGAGGATTTTGAATTACTCTATATTGGTTATGACCGGGAAAAAATACCTAATATTATGGGGCCAAATGCTCGAGCGATTAGCCGTCCTAATGCTGCCCATCCCCCTCGAATGAGTAACAGTCTGCAATCGTATCGTCATTATGCTGGTATTTCTGTCAATACTCATTCTGTAGGTGAAATTCATCAAAAGATAGTTATTCATACATTATACACAACATCTCGAATGAGTAAACTTTTACCCATTCCTTGTCAAAATCCTATGGTGCCAGTAGTAAACTGGCACAATCCCGAAGACAGTATTACAGTAAAACAAGATAGTATAGACCGTGGGTTATTTTCAGGTGTTTCTTATGAAACATCAATTGTTCGATATAATTATGGATTAGGACAAAATGCACTACCAACTTTTTGTCAGACCTATTTTGATCAGCATACCCCACTTCAACGTGGTGTTCAGTTGGGAATTTTAAAAAGGGGTTAATCCCAAGTGTCAAGAAGATAATAGTTTGCTTAATTTTACAAATGGAGAAATAGAATTCGTTCTCATAGATGCCAATACTCTTGCTCTTATTTGGAATGGTAAAATTGGGGATTTAAAAGAGCCTATATATGACGATTCTGTTCCAGTATCCACAGGGACGAAGAATGGAAAAGGGAGTCGAAATGACTACCGAGTTACAGTAAATGATCCACACCACCCTTCCCTTGAACGGCAACAACGGTTGAAGAAATCTCAATATTCTTTAGCTTTTAAAGAACATCATCCTAATTACATTACATTTAGGTACTTTAAAATAGATAGTGTAGATTTACCAGTACTACAAAGTTGGCGTTTTTCTCTGATAACAGTGTCACCATATATACCATCTTTAGGTGATAAGTTACAAACACCCACTTCACAAAAAGGTGTAATTGGGCGATTAGTTAGTGAACAGGATATGCCTTACATTAAATTAATGAGTCAGGGTGATATGTTTTCATCAAATGTACCCATTGATGTTTTAGTTAACCCTCATTCACTTAAAAGACAAGCTCCAGATTTATATTGCAATACCTTTGATAATTTGAATTACATGGATGCAGCTTTTACTCTCACTTTTGAAAATGTTATTGAACATCTACAGTGGGGTCGAAAAACTTGTACTGGAATCCTTATGAATCCCTATACGGGTGAACCATATTTAAATAGAGATAATGAGCCAGTTTTAGCTAGTTTATATGAAGGTTCTTATATGTGTGTTACCAATCACCGCGCAAATGCTACGATGCACACTTCACGAGCAGATGAAGTTGTATTTTCTGAACTGACCGGAGCGCCAGTTCGAGGACGACATGGTGGTCTTTCCACAGGACCCATGGAACTTGTATCATTCCGTAGTATAGGAGCTGCTCGAGTTCATACAGAATTGACTCAAATACGCTCAGACATGAAACACATTGAATTGGAAACTATTCAAAATAATGAAACAGAAACAGAAAAAAATGAAAATGAAAGTGGAGTTATCTGTGGATCAAAATACCTTCAACGTTATCATGACGATTTAATGTTAGCAAATATTAACTTAGCATACAAATGTACATCCATGGTAAATATTGAAGAAATTTAAAAAAAAAAAAAATATTGTTATTGTTAAATATCCTTGTTTAATAATATACATTCACCTAAGCCTTATTATTTATTAAACTGACTCTTTGCCACAGGGAAATAATTGTTGTGACACTAGTAACCTAGCTCTCTATAACTGCAGTGACTGGAAATCACCTCAGCCATAAAAAACTGGCTCTTTGCCACAAGGAAAAATAACTGCAGTGACTGGAAATCACCTCAGCCATAAAAACTGGCTCGTTGCCACAAGGAAAAATAACTACAGTGACTGAAAATCACCTCAGCTATAAAAACTGGCTCTTTGCCACAAGGAAAAATAACTGCAGTGACTGGAAATCACCTCAGCTATAAAAACTGGCTCTTTGCCACAAGGAAATAACCTGTGTTAGAATTGGAGTAAGTGAAGAATGTGTGTTATGCAATCGGTAAATAACTTTATTCTTCCTTCTTCTTCTTCTTCTTCTTTTGCACTGGGGAAGCCGGCCGAGTGACTGACCAGAGAGACAGAATCATACGTGGCTGATAGAAACAGTCCTGTAAAACAGATAATAAGGCATAAGTAAGGTTAATATTTTGTGTCTCTTATATAGAAATTACCACTTGATTTGTGTTATCTTACTTATTGTGTCTAAGAATCTGGTCATAACTATTGACTTTAAATAAACTTTCAATTGGAGTATGTGTGTATATATGGATGACTGATCTTACCTGCAGCTGATTGTTGGTTCTGATGTCCAACAATGAGGTCATTATTAGCAGAGATCTGGATGTAATCGGCAGTGTCCCCCTTGACCTTATCGGGACCGACCATTGTGTCAGCCGCAACTCTCGTGGAAACTAGTAGACACAAGACTATTATCTTGAATACTTCCCCTTCCATGCTCTACAAAACCTAGCACGAGATGCCGTCAGAGTAGCAGGCGCCGGCCCTGTCAAACGTGTATGAGCAGTTTTTTTTTTTTGCCTGCTCTCTCCATGGTGTGGGTATTCTTATTATATTCTACTGTAGATAATTAATTCTCTCAAATAACTGGATATTCTTATTATTCTACTGCAGATAATTAATTCTCTCAAATAGCGGGTGCTGTAGCTGTAGGAGAATGAGTTTTCTTGTAGGATGTTGGTTAGACTGCTGTGGTTTTTAACACTGTGGTGGCGACGACGGCGACACGCGCCATCTTATATACAGCGAGGTTACCTCAGCCAGACTCCTGGGCGTCTGGTTGTGAAGAACACTTTCCACTATCTTTTTGGTCGAGTTTTATATTAAACTAAGCTTAGGTTGACTTATTCAGCTTGTCTTATCAGCCATAATGTTTATTATTTTTTTTAGATCAGGTGACCCAGAGTACATCATCAACATTAAGAAAGAAGTACCCCCTAATAAACTTCGGTCACACTTACTTCACACTACCATCCATGTTCACTGGTCCAGATCCTAAAAATCGTGTATATTATTACTCTTGTTAACTACTGATTTTAAATCTTCCACAGCTCTTTGATTTTCGGGACCATCAGTGAGTGTGAGTATATCAATCTTTTTATACAGTCTATTTCAGCATCACTACAAAAATTATACAATTACAGAGTGCAAACTATAACTTATCCTCTGAGATGATAATATACCTTTATCTTATAAGATAAAACTATAAATTATATCCTTTTCCCCAATATGAATTATATCATAATGAGTTGGGGATTACAGATTACTTTTCTCCCTGAAACACCAATTATTCATCTACTAACTAGGATATAATTCAAAATTTAAAATAATATACAAACTATATTATAACATTATTGATGAAAAGATTTTTATCACATCAGTTGCTAAAAGAAGATAATCAAATTTTATTTTCATCACACATATATATATTTAAGGAATCTGATATAGATTTATGTTAATTATACTTTTGTATAAGAGGAGGCAGGAAGTTCCAAGGCAATCATAATAGTCATGGTATCATCATTAAAAAAACAACAACAAAAAATTGTTAAGAAAAAATGTATTCATAATGAGAAATTCTTCAGAGAAATAATTACAGACAAAGTGAAGAAAATAGTGGACATGCTTATTAATGTCCATGGTAAAGGAGATAAAATGATTTATAACCTCTTCAATTTAGATAGGTATTGGGAAAAAGTATCAACGGTTCCTTTAACCCAAAATACTTATGTAAACGCCTGTTTGTCTTACTTGAGAGATCCAGTGCACACATATGACGCTCTCATCAGAATGAATGTTTTATCTCATAATGAAAAAGGTGATTACATGTTTGGTCATCCATTAATATTACATGATAATCATCTTGCTGGACGACAGCTTCTAATTAAACGTTCTCATGTGGATGTGATTATTGGGACTGTGACAACTGAACAAGGATTGCTAAATGGTATCTATAATACTAGGCCGATTACTTGCCAATCAGTCACATGTAGCTTCCGTGAATATCTGATAGCTAAAAAATGTTATAATAAATTTGTACATAATTGTATTTAATAAATCAAATTATACAAACTGAAATGTATTTTTGTTATGAAGGTATCCATCTCTTTATGCAAAGTAGCTACACTCCAACATTCGGTTTCAGTATCCCCAAAATTTTATCCTTTTCCCCAGTTTGAAATATTTTCATAAACAGTTGAAGATTTCAGGTCAAAAAAAAATAAATAATACACTCGCTATTATTCCAAGAAAAAAAAATGCTTTATAATCATTTCTAAATAAATGGATCCATATTTTTGGCTGTGTTTGGCACAAGCCAGCCATTGTTTGTAAATTTCATATTCTCTTGTTCAGCTGACACAGTGCTGCCATCTGCTCTGGGCAACCAGCTAGCTATGTCGCAACCTTATTATTTAGAACGGGAACTTTAGTTTAGGTGGACATCACCATGAATTTAATGAATAGTTCAGATTGGAGAATTATCAATTACCACAATACCATCATTACAGCATGAGGCGACTTTTTTTGTTTAAGTAAAATGAAAGTTATAAAAGATTAGTTAGTTAAACCAAAAAATATATTTCATTTGTTGTTTTATAAATCAAAGAGATATATATTTTTTATTTCATTTTTAATAACTCCTTTACTCTAAATTATTTCAGATTAAGAAAAATATACTTTAGTTACGTGACTAATTAAATTGCGACATATTGGACAGTTACTAAGTTGTAAAAGACACAATTCACAGACACAAAAATGTTGGCAGGGTAAAATGAGAACACAACGTTCTTTATCTTGGCAGATATTACAGCGTGTATTCATTAAATTCTTATCATGTTGACAATCGGATGAAACTGTGGGTTGTTGACGTCCTAAATTCTTTATAGTAAAGCTCAATATCTGATCACATTTGGGATCAGATATACAATAAGTAGTTGTATTAGGCTCATTATTAGTCCTGGTTAATGTTACTGTGTCATTATTCATTGAGGTTAAAAAAATATTTTCACCTTCATCTTTTTCGTTTTGATTATTTTCTTCTATGATTTTAACCCTTTTAAATTTTCTTTGGTTAATATATAAATATCTTGTTATAATAGTTATAGCTTGATCATATGATTTAAATGATCGTCCAGAGTATATTACTACGTCTTTAAATACTCTTTTAACAATATCTCGTGATCTTCAAACTATAAGTTGTACTTCATCAAGAAAAAATAAGAAGAGTTTATATGGTTTTGGATCACTAACAGATATGTGTGGGAAACGAGAAATTTATTTTATTTCATTGAGAAATGGAACAGTTCATCATTTATATCATAGATTTTGGGAGACAAACACTATAAGTGGTTCCCATGTCATACGTCTACCTAGTTTAGATTATATTCATTTTATCTTGGATGTTGATTTAAAAAAAAATGTGTACTCTTGAATCATTTCGTTTATCGACAGCTGAGTACCTAGAATATCTAACACTTAAACAATCAGGGTCATCCTTACAATTAACAACATCCATTGTTGATGGGCAGATCTATTATAATACAAATAATGTCATATAAGAAGTTGTTTCTCATATTGTTTATTATTTAGGTCTAGACTGGCTACCAATTTATATTTTAGGTAAATCACAAACGTTTACTCAAGGGTTTCATCTTGAAATACCCCACCTAACTCTTTCATATTATGATTTTGCCCTAATGTCCAAATCATGCAAAGAACTCTTACCTACCCTCGTAGATATTACTACCAATTATAGTATTTTTGGCTCTCAAAAAATTCAACTGCAAACACCTTTAAATGAAATGGACTGCACTTACTTACCATATGCGGTTTTCCACAAAAATAATATTTATGTTATGTCGAACTCGCCAACATCATATATTTTATCAAGTATGGGTGAAGTTTTTGACTTATTTAAAATCTGTAAATATCATGAACCTTCATCCATTAGAGGATTCCCAACTATTATTGGGTTGGATGATGATACATATGCTCTGGGTGTTTTTCAGAAAAATGTTCAAACATTTATGCAAAGCAAAGAAAATATTGATGACGCCGAAAATTATTTTACTATATATGAAAATTATGATAATTCTAGGGAGAGAGATGAAGAAAAAATACCAGATATAACAGAAGAAGATTTTTTAATGTTTTCCAATGTTAACAATATTATCAATAAAATTATAGTGGGTTTATTTTTTGTTACACTTAGTAAGGAATATAAACTTTCTATATACAAATCTCTTCATTTTCAAGAGGAACAACAAGAAGAGAATAACCAACTCTTCATTATACTTGAAAAATATCCAAAGAGTTATATAAAAATTTTAGAAATTCCCCATTACCTGATTCTTCTTACAAATGAAAATGATGATGACGCTGAGGCAAACTTTGAATACGATAAAATACAAATGACAGCAAATCGTATTGAAAAAGTGTTTACAGTTCAACCTTTAAGGCAAACATCTATTCGCGGAACAGTTACCAGTAGCAATACTAGTCGAGATACCAATTCTTTCTTGAAACGAATTCAGCCATTTACCATTGAACATATAACCCGTTTATGTTTGCAGAGTAAACAACATCTTCACACTGTCTTGTATCTTTTAGCATTGTTATATGTTAAAAAGACCCGTCAAAAGTCCCTGGGAATGACATTTCCTGACTACAATTATTTTATAGCCCAAATAATTAGAGTTTTAAATTTTATTCACTTAGATACTGGACCACTTTATGAAGTCATCTATCTTCTTAACCGATATCAGGATCACCAGCAAGTAAAAGAAGAATTAGAAGATTGGATAATTTTGTGTCTTCTAAATCTTCTCATTGTTAGTGATGTGGTATCAATGAAAGAAGCTTTTGATCTAGTAGAAAAAATTGATTCTCAAAGATTGGATTTTGTCATGAATATAAATGTGGAAGAGTTTGACAGTGACACTTATCGGGTAGTACCATCAGCTAATAGTAATTCACGTCCTACTAAAATTCCTCGGATTATAATAGCTTTTTCTTTCCTACAGAATTTTGGTATAACGGAATATAATTTTTTTTTAGCTATATATAAACCTATTATATGTGATAAGAATTCTCGCCAGATTAATGTTTGGGAGAATACTACTAAGAAGTGGTCAGTAGCTAATAATCACATTAATTCTTCTTTACTAGCACCAGACCTAGCTTACATTGCACGTCAAATTATTTTAATTGATAGCATACTACAACAACAACAACAACAACCACAGTTACTGGAAAATGAAATGTTTCTCTCACTTACCTTACCACCAACACCACTACAATCCAACAGCAACTTATTACCACCTCTTACTCCATTGTCGCCTTCTCCTTCAATAACCTCATCTTCTACTTCATCGAATTCAAACTCAAACCTTCCTTCTCCTTCAGCCAAAGGTAGAGCCAAAAAAAAAAACTACTGATACTACAAATAATAATAATAATAATAATAATAATAATAATAATAATAATAATTACAAGAAGTGAAGTCTTATTCAGAATAGTCTTATAAATTCTATAAAGAGTTTTTATGCCAACATAAAAATCTTGGATATACCTCAATATTTTATTGCTTCTTCTCAATGTTATATCATCAGTGGCAGTAGTAGTAGTGAGATGAACCAAATTTTTTATATCCTACCACTTCCCCTGTACAAATCATCAAATAATACAAATTCTAATGATCGAAAGAAAAAGCGTCTGACTGAAGGAATGATGTCACTCTTTATTCATGCTAACTGTCATGATAAACTCAATTCGCCCTGGTTTGTATCAATGAACCAGACTGTTAACTTTATCACACTCCCGATTAACATTATGGAGGCAACTGAGTTATATTCACCAGAACGTGGAATTGTAGCCCAAATAATGGAAGAGTGCCATCTGGTAGAGAAACCATATAGTGGGTTTATTACCCTACATCGTCTGTCAGTTCTTTTGCGTAGTTTCCCCAAGGCCCTTAAAAATATTTCATTGGCAGATGCTCATCATTTTTTTTAAAACGTATACCAGGTATCATGGCTACCAATAAACAGCAATCGTTTGGCAAATATTCCACAATCCCATTTACCAGTGAATGAACCAACTATTAGTATCATAGAGGGAATTTGTGAACAAAATTGTGAAATAAATGACAGATATCTTGCCAGATTAACTCAAAATTAAATTAAACAGCTACTAAAAAAAATATATATATACTCTCTATTTATATGTGTGTGTGTGAAATGAAAATATACTGAAAACCATATAATGTTTTCTTCACCTGGAAATAATAAATCGTCCCCTAAACAACAAATTGAAACAGAATCTCCCAAAAATGGAGAAAACAATAATAACAAACATAACAAATTAGAAAACCTTTTCAATGTTATTAAAAAACAAATAAAAACAGAAGATTTAATTTTTTTTAATTTGGATGATTCGACTTCATTAAATTTAGAAAGTGTATGTAAAATTATTAAAAAATAATTTTTTTATAAAATATATAAAAATAAATAGTATAAAATAAATGTCAAGTTCAACTAAGAGTCAATTTATTTTTTTTAATTTCCAAAATCGTAATGGAAAAGAAAAATATTTCCAAATAAGAATTTCAAAAACATATTCAACTGGTAATTTTAATAAAAAGTTTTTCCCACTGTTAACAGTACAACAAGAAATACCACTAAAATTTTTAATTCATTACTATATTTCACTTGATATATTTATAGGAGAGGGATTAGGATCAGTAAAGAAAAGGGGAAATGAATTATGGATTAATTAGGAGATTCAAAAGAGCCAAAGTAAGAGAAGATAGAAACAGTCCAACAGAAGATGATGAAATTCTTAGAAATGTCATACAAGATAATATTGAAGATGAAGTAGACGAGATCAGTGGTCCTGGTCCATCTAATGGAAATAAATCTTCTTATGGTCTACTCCAGAAGGGAGGAATAAATGCCCCCTCTCATAGAATTCCCAATTCTTCTTCTCGTCCAAGGGGTATTCAAAACAATGGTGCTTATATTTTCCCTCAATCGGAATCCAATAAAAATAACTTTATAGTTAGACAAATATATCAAATCGCTGGATTGGGCTTTCCAGGATTCAAACTGAAATTTAATAATCGTTTCTTTGACATGAAAACTTTAAAACAATATTTGTCTAAATACATTGAACAAATACCTAAAAATGAGGGTTTTTCATTAGAATACAAATACATAATATTATATATTAGAATGTTAACAAATTTATGGACATTTTTAATGGTAAAACAAGACTGGAAGGATCAAAAGTTAATTTATAAATATCTTATTAATGAAATTGGTAAGTTAAGAAAACATATTCAATTTAACAATAAAAAGTATATAGATAATAATAGTTTATATATGGTAATATTTATTGAAAAAACAAACATGTATAGTAGTGAATTATTTGACAAATTTGTTGGAAAATTGAAGGACACTGTAATTTGTGATCATGATATCAAAGAGATCAATTCTAGAGATGCCACTAAATTACACTTCAAATTACTTACTGTGTTTGATTCACTAACTGCTGCTACACATCAACAGGCAGTAGTAAGTTTACAGAAATCTATTTTGCACAGTGCATTAGACTATGACAATGTATCTTCCCAAAAAATGGATACTAATAATATTAAGTATAATTTCAGATATGCTAAGATCAATAGAGAGACATGTGAAATTAATGACACTGATATCCATAGAAATAATAATGTGGGTGATGATGATGAAGATTCTGATAATGATGTTGATGTTGATGGTAGTGGGGATACCCAAGGTCCCTTAGTTATTTTAAAATGTCGAAAAATTAGAAGGAAAGATAAATAAACTTTACTTATTATTTCCTCAAAGTTGAAGAGAATTAGTGACCCTTGCTCTTGGACCAGTGCCAGCGGCAGATGGGTGAGGGATGGATGACTGATGATGGGTGAAGAGTGATAATTGTATGACCTGGGTATGGTTTTCCGGTATTCCATGATAATTTAACCTGGTTACGGTGATGTTGCCTGATGATGATACCTCTAATTTGTAGCAGAGTTACTGCCACTATATATTTTTTATTCCTAAAATGAATATATATTGTAACCTTACATACTATATATATATTTGGGAAAACGGTTTATTCAAAACAATATTATTTTAAGACATGGCTACCAATACAGATCAGATAACAATTAAAATTTTAGATTTATCACCTGACATGATACAATTTAAATAAATAAATAAATAAATATGTTTATTCAGGTAAGGTATATACATACATACAAGTGAGGTTACATTAATGGATTGATATATAGATAGAGCTAGTACATACAATGCCTAAAGCCACTATTACGCAATGCGTTTCGGGCAAGAAAAACATTAATATCTAGAACTTAATACTAATTGAGCATAAAGAATAAAAAGTGTTGAGAACAAATACAAATAAAGATAAAAAAAAGGGGGAACATGACTGAAAAAGCAGCACAAATACAATAGGTTGACAAACAGTGTTGATTAAACAAAAAAAAATTACAGACATGGGTTGATAATAGAGGAGTGAGGTAGGTTACAGGGAATTTATTAGGTAGTGTTTAGTTTTTATCTTAAACTGGTTGAGAGAGGTACAGTCTTTAACATGGTTGGGAAGGTCATTCCACATTCTGGGTCCCTTGATTTGTAGAGCATTTCTAGTTTGATTAAGTCGTACTCTAGGAATATCAAAACTGAATTTATTTCTGGTGTGGTGCTCATGGGTTCTGTTACAACCTTCAATGAAGCTTTTAAGGTCAGGATTGGCATTACAGTTCAGCGTTTTATATATGTATAATACACAAGAGAGAATGTGCAGTGACTTAATATCTAACATATTCAGAGATTTGAGTAAGGGTACCGAGTGATGTCTGGGGCCAGAGTTGGATATTGTCCTAATAGCAGCTTTGTGTTGGGTAATAAGAGGACGTAAATGATTTTGGGTAGTAGAACCCCAAGCACAAATACCATAGTTGAGGTATGGATAGATGAGGGAATAATAGAGAGTAACCAGGGCAGGGCGGGGTACATAATATCTGATCTTAGAAAGAATGCCAACAGTTTTTGAAACTTTTTTTGATATATTTAGAATGTGACCCTGGAAATTCAACTTGTGGTCGATGAGAACGCCAAGGAATTTGCCATCTAATTTGTTACAAATTTGGGTATTGTTTATTTTGAGATTTATCTGATTAGAGGATTTATTGCCAAACACAATATAGAACGTTTTGTCAATGTTAAGGGTGAGTTTGTTGGCGGTTAGCCAAAGATGGACTTTCTCTAGCTCAGTATTTTTTGTGGCATTTAGAGCAAGGGGGTCAGGACTGGAGTAAATGAAGGTTGTGTCGTCAGGAAATAGAATTGGTTTGAGGTGTTGGGAGGCATTTGGAAGGTCATTAATGTAGATGAGAAAGAGGAGAGGGCCAAGTATGCTGCCCTGAGGAACACCAATGTTAATGGGTAGGGTGGGAGAAATTGTATTATTCACAGAAACATACTGGAGCCTGTCAGTAAGATAAGATTTGAGGTATTGCAGGGAGTGTCCTCTGACTCCATAATGATGTAATTTAAGAAGAAGGTTTTGATGGTTGACAGTGTCAAAAGCCTTACGTAGGTCCACAAATAACCCAACAGGAAACTCCTTTTTATCAAGAGCTGCGTGAATTAAGTTAATCATACTGATAAGTGCATCGTTAGTGCTTTTTTGGGGTCTGAAGCCATATTGACAAGAGCTAAGTATATTGTGTTTGGCTAGAAAAGAGTAAAGCAGCTTGTAGATTAGTTTTTCGAATATTTTTGACAAGTTAGGCAGGATTGATATACGTCTGTAGTTGTTAACATCTGTGAGATCACCACATTTGTGGACAGGGGTTACTCTTGCTTTTTTTAGAATGTCAGGAAAGGTTTGGAGTTCAAGTGACTTGTTGAAGAGCAATGCAATAGCAGGGGCTAGAGATCTGGAGGCTTTTTTGTAAATTAAAGTTGGTATCTCCTCGAGGGCACTAGACTTGGTTTTAAGGGAAAGGATTATTTCATTGACATCAGTGGAACTAGTAGGCTTTAGGTACAGAGACTGTGGATAGTTACCTGTAAGATAGTCCTTAACATCAGTACAGGAAGATGGAATATCATTTGCAAGGGATGACCCAATGGAAGAGAAGAACCTATTGAACTCAATTTGCAGAATCAGAGGCTGAAAGCTGACCAGCGTTATTGGAAAGGAGTGTTGGTTTGTTATTTAAAATCTTCTTTGATCCCAATATTTGTGAAATTGTGCTCCAAGTTTTTTTAATGTTGCTCTTTATTTGGGTAAATTTATCTTCATAGTATTTAGTTTTGGCTCGTCTAATTATTTTAGATAGCAATAACGAGTAATTCTTTGAGAATTCTTTGGAGACTGTTCCTAGCCTATACTTCTTCTCAAGGTCGTGTTTTTTGTTAATGGATTTAAGTATTCCCTTTGTAAGCCAAGGATTGTTAAGTCTTTTGCTTGTGACTTGTTTTGTAAGCATAGGACAGTGGGTGTTATAAAGGCTAAGAGTTGTTTGAAGAAAAGATTGCACTGCTAGGTTGATGTCCCCAATGTTAATAATTGAAAAAAAAGAAAACATAAATTTAGCTTTAGTAAATGGATTGCGGCGGATTTTTATAGCTGAGACTCCTACTATAGCCATTGATCGGGTTCAAATTAAAAAAAATACTACTATATTAAGTGATGAGTTCATTATTCATCGTCTAGGTCTAATTCCAATACCTTCAGATGAATTCATTAATAAATTAAAGATTCCATGGAAATGTCAATGTATTAACTTTTGTACGAAATGTGCAGTAGAATTTATTTTGGATCTTAAATGTTGTGAAGACAAACAATACCTCATAACAACATCTGATATAATACCATCTTTTCATAAAGAAATCTCAATTCCTTTGGTTAAACTTAATAATGGACAAGAAATATGCTTAAAAGCATATGCTATCAAGGGGATTGGCAAAAACCACGCCAAATGGAATCCGACAATTAATATAGATTTTGATTGCTCTAACACTTCTTCTTATTTTCTGGAAGATTGTAATAAACGGAAACAATTTTATTTCAATATTGAAAGTTCAGGTGCATTAAAGCCTGAAAATATTATGCTAATAGGCCTCGAAACTTTAAAAAACAAATTAACCTTCTTATTGGATAAATTTAAATGTTAATATTGTAAACATAACTAGAATATCAGACCAGGGTGTGTGTGTGTGTGTGTGTGTGTGTGCACAAAAAAAAACTGGAATAAGAAATGATCAAATATTTATTTTGCTTTTAACCATTCAATAAATGCATTAAGACAGAAATTATTGAGCAAGAAATTGATTAGAAAAATTTTGTTTTTATTACATCATATTTCGTTTTAACCTGATTAGAGTGGTTTAATTCTATATCTTCATTTAATGTATAAGACGAGAAGTTATTATAAATCCAAATGAAAGTACTACTAAACTTATCAAAAAAATAGGAATTATAATAATAATAATAAGAACAGTCGAATTGATATTGATTGTTTCTTGTGTGTCATTTGTTGTTGAGGTTAATTCTTTGTTATCTTCTTCAGTTTCACCTGTGTTTTTTAGCATTCTTTTGTTTTCTTCATTGGTTTCTTCTTTAGGAATTTCTTCTGTTGTAGAAGTCTCTGATTCTTTTAATGATGTTGTGTAAGCTGCTCTCTCATTTTCTAAAGTTGACTGGCTTTCTTCGGTTGTCATAGTTTCTCGCGAAACTATAAAACATTTGACCTCCAACAACTTAGCGGTTAAGTTACTTAAATAATCATTGTTAATTCTATAATATTTCATGTTGTTTTTGGTTATTTTTTCTTCAAATACAGAAGTACCGATTTTTTCATATTGTTCTTTAAATTTAGTTAATTTATCTAAAATATTGTTTTTATTAAACTCTCTTAAATTTTCAATGGTTATCAATTTTTTGTGAATATTGGACGGCTCATTGGGAAGTATATAATAATTCGAACTTGAAGCTTTGTTCAGCATTTCTCCAATAATTTCCATAACCTCTTCATCTTCGTTGATGAAGTTGAGGGTGCTATAATACTTTTCTTCCGTTTGAAGTTGAAGGGGAGGAGGGTGAGATTGATAAATTCCATCTGTAGTCGTTGGTTGGTGATATATTGAGGTTGCATTTTTTGCCTGAATTATTGTTTGTTGTTGCTGTAGTTGTGTTGTTGCAGCTGGCGGATAGGTAGTAGAAGGTAAATATTGACCATAATAAGGTTAGGTATTCATTGTATGAAAGAGGCCAAATGATATAATGAGTTATGGGCTTTTGATATCCTAATTATATACTGACTGACTTTTTAAAAAAAAATATATGTATATATATATATATATATATATATATATATATATATATATATATATATATATACGTTTCATTGAATATGACCGCATATTCTGTATTTATTATTTTCTGGTTTAGGGCTTCTATCCCTCTAACTATTTTCTTAGCATCAGGGCTTAATTGAAATAGGAGTTCTCCAAAACTCATTTTCGTACTTTTAAGGTGAAGAAAAGAAGTGATTTACTATAGAGTGTATTACACTTATTTATATAATTTGCACAACGTGCAAATTATATGTGCAAACGTTGTGCAAATTATATAAATAAGTGTAATACACTCTATAGTAAATTACTTCTTTTCATCACCTTAAAAGTACGAAAATGAGTTTTGGAGAACTCCTATTTCAATTAAGCCCTGATGCTAAGAAAATAGTTAGAGGGATAGAAGCCCTAAACCAGAAAATAATAAATACACAATATGCGGTCATATTCAATGAAACATGTTTGAAAGAAAACCTGCTGCCAGTATACACCAATATATATATATATAGATATATATATATATATATATATATATATATATATATATATATATATATATATATATATATATATATATATATATATATATATATATATATATATATATATATATATATATATATATATAAAAGTTTGTGAGGGTACCACCTCTGGTGCCAATGTGGGGACCCATAGCCTCGGAGAAGAAAATAAAATGTATTCAGAGGAGACCTTGTGGTTTCTCACTGAACACCAATATTATCTTCTCCTACCACCCCCATTCTTTTGTATGTACACATATATATTTACTTTATTTGAACTTTGTTACAAAAAAGGAGTTACATATGGGTTACAAAGATGGTTATTATAGGTTGTCGAGTTCCTCCAGCTCCTCAGATGGCGGGCAGGAACCCTGGATGCAGTGCGCATTTCCCCTCTGTATCGCCACACTGAGGCGCTGGAAAAGAAAGCTTGCAGCTCTTGGGTCCCTTGTTGTTTCAATGAGCCTAGAACCCAGTTCCTTCAAAAAACTGGTAGCACTTTTACCCCAGGCGCCGAGTGTCTCAGAAGCAATGGGGACAAAATTGTAGTGGTGATCCAGTTCACTATACTTACGGGAAAAAAATAAAGAAAAAGATATATTTTAAAAGAAAATAAAGAAAATGTGATATATTTTTTAAATTGCTAAATTTTCGACATTGAGAATCCGAATGTAGAGTCACCCACATATGTCTTTTGGTCTTATCATAATGAAAAGAGTTATGTAAAATAAAATTACATTCAGAATTTTTTTTCTTCTTCTTCTTCTTCTTCTTCTTCTTCTTCTTCTTCTTCTTCTTCTTCTTCTTCTTCTTCTTCTTCTTCTTCTTATTATTATTATTATTATTATTTGTAGTAGTAGTAGTATACCACGATTTATGTTTTCTAGTCAAAGAAGACATATCAAATGTTGAATTTTCTAAACACTCGTAATGAAATGAGGGCCATATTGAAGTTATTTCAATACAAGGAATATTTAACAAAAGCTCACAGGCACTCAGATTACAAACTCTATAACCATGTGCAACATGCTTTTCATAGAGCTGATATCTTTCATTTTTTTGATAATCCAAGCTTAACTTTTCTATACTATATTGAGACGCATTTTCTGAATCTGCAGTCTGAATAAGGGCGTTAACAGTTTGGCCTATATCAGAAATTAATCCCATTAAACGATTAATTAATTGTATTTGGGGTCTATATGTAATAGCTGGACATAGACACACACTCTTGGGTAAAGTTAAAGCCCTTGGTACTAATGGTACCATTGTATAGTATGAAATATGAGTACCACCTTCTGCTGTTATTGTACCTGGATGAAGTTGTTCAATTTTAGTTCCCAAGCAATAATGAATGCAACTAGTTGATTTATACATATGAAGAGGTCGAATTTTAATGGTACTCAAAAAGCGCTGGTGGTTGATTTCATCATCATTTTGATTTATTATTTGATTAAACCATTGTGTTACTTCATTTCTAATATTCTTAAAAATGTGAGCTGGGTCATTGTCCCTTAAAATCATAAGAACATGTTGCAATAAATTTGTTAAGTCACGATGATTACTAAGGTTGATACGTTTTTTATAACCACTGATTTTACATTTATTGCCAACTTGTCTTTCTTGTATAGCCATATAATGTTTTTTTTATTTAAGTAGCACTAGAACAAACACCAAATGCATTTTCGAAAGCTAGTTTGAGATAACATGTAGAAGGTATATCTTGTCTGAGATTAGTATTATAACGATTAGCCAATTCATCTCCAATTCCTGCTGAACGAGATACCTCAGAAATAATGAATCAGTGTCGCCATATAAAACTGTCGCTCCAATTCCATTTTCATCTTTAGTATAAAAATGTTGAGCCCGATTAAGATGATACCGACCATAATCAGTAACCATGCATGGGACCAGTTCATCTGCGAGTAGTTTAATGGCCGCCATTGCCTCATAAATAGAATTTACCATAATCTTAAGAGCATTAGCTTGAGTGGTCATTCCGGATTTTTTCATAATACCTCGTTCATTTACTAATTTTTCACATATCTGACATAATGGTGATTGAGTGTATGGTTTTCCTTCTTGGACTTTAACACTCACATAAGCAAAATAAGGATCTTCATCCATAATAAGTATATGAAATAAATTTTCATCAACTTCTGGGAGTTGACAACGTGAAATTCGAGTCACGAACCCTCGATTTAAATTATATTCAATAATTAAACTAGGATATAATGAACAAAAATCAAAAACAAATATTGAATGAGTATTAGAAGCTAAATGTACTCCAATTTTCGGTTCAAGAACTTCAGTGCCTTTGTAAGTGTTTTTTCTACCTGTATCCAAATGATCCTTTTGTTCGATGGAATGTCTAGCGTATCGATTTTGTGGAAGAATACAACCTATTTCCCATTGAGATTGTGAATAACAGTTTACCTTATTAATGAGATGTTCGTCAATAGGAGCTGTATAAATTGAATTAAGTAAATTTATAAGGTAACGTCTCACAATAGCTGTAGAACTGGCACCAAGACAATGGTATGGGTCAAGGTCGCCCACACGAGATAAACCCATTGTAATTCTAATAGTATTAAGGTGCCCATTCAATTGAGTGACCAGATCCACATCTACAGTACAATAATCTAGAAAATTTTCAAAAAAACTATCCGGTTCCTCTCCATTGTCTTCTAAATTTTTATACATTTTATTTATAGCTACAATATTAAAATCTACTTTATTGCGGCCCATTATAGCTTCTGCACAAGCATCTAAACTATCAGAACCACCAGAAGGTGGTTCAAGAAACTTACCAACTGGAAATTTTTTTACGGCAAATCATAACATCTACATCTAAAATCCAAGGTGGAGTCATATGGGGTACGGTTCTCATATCACAATATGACTTTAAAGTGTAAGTGTGGAAAAATAAATGTCCAGGTAAAAGACCATGAAATAGTGCTCGTTTGAAGAGGAATGGATGGTCGTATCCATCAATGTTATAACCAGTAGCGAAAATATGTTGAGGTTTGCTTAGTAACTCCAAAGATCGAGAAAGAGTCTGTTTTTCTGAAGAATATAATTCAACATGGATCGAAATTCCTTGTTTAGTTATCATGGAAAATTCTCTATTTTTGTTTTGAGAATTTGGATAATATACAACCAAAAGGGTATTTATGTCACTTAATTCAGTTGGATATTGGGCATTCATTACAGTTGCTGTCTGAAAAGAAGTAGCAACTAACCTATCATATGAACTATCCCCTAGAGGAATGGCACCAGTTAAATCATGCCGACTAGTTTCTATATCAAATGAGAGGATCCGATATGGTGGAAAAAAGTTGTCGATGTCCCCACTCACAAAAACAAGTTGATTGTCATGTACTTTAAATAAACCCTAGATTGAAATTTTGGATTGTGTCGTCGTTCACAGTCAAAATAACATTGGTATGAATTAAAATATTTACCCATAGCATTAATACCAAATGGATGATAGTTACATTTTAGAAAGTTAAAGAGATCCATACACCTATGATAACCTTTACAAAAAACGCGAGCGGCATAACCTCGATATTTTTCCAATTGCAAATCTTCCAATGAGGCTTCGCCCATAATCAAATGACCATTCTGACTATGTTCAGCTTCAAGAGTATAATAATCTATCAGCCCACAATTATACAAAAATATCATAGAACAATCAAATAGTTCACGTTGCTGTGTAACTAAAACTAAGTGATCAAAATTTGATGTATCAAAAATTACTCGTATAGGGTCTTGTGGTACTATATTTTCACGATTTAAACCACTATCTTGAATTTGACTTTGAGGCACTGGAATCCCATAAAATTCTTGTTCTTCAACATTCCATGAATATATCCACACATAATCTAGCATGGATAATTCAACTAGTTTGGGTTTCATATTTAAGTTTACAAGAAGAGAAAGGTAGAAGAAGGATAAATATACTGTCATATATTTTTGTATTTTTTTTTTTTGTATTATAATACTACATATATTCTTCTGCCATATAAATATAACCCAATTAGTTTTTTTATATAGTGAAACATTTTACATTTGTTTAATCAATTTCATCATTACTTGACTTGATGATAACACTTTCAAATAGTACAGTCAACATTTTTAGTTTGTCACTATTTAATGAATTTGCATGCTTACGAAGTATATCTGTTATTCTAATGAATGATATGGATTTATTGTCAGTCATTAAATAATCCTTAACCCATTTATTGTTATCTGGAGAGAGATTTGGAAAAATAATATGGATATAAAATGTATTTGAACAGAGTGTTATTTGGTACAAAACATCTAATTCTTTATAATCTAATTCTTTATCGTTTTCTATAAACAAAATTTCTAGATCAATATCAGTTGTTTTCTGTATATCATGATCTTTCTTTTTCAACTTTTTTTTTGTTTTGTTTTTTTTCTTCTTCTGCAAATCCATTATAAACGCCAAATGGGACAGTCAAGAGTTATTTAATCTCAGCATAATGAACAACACACCATCTTTAACTGTAAAAAAAAAGGAAAATTACCATAATTTATTAGAAAAATTGCCTATTTCATAATGAAAGTATATCATTTCAGAGAAAAATGAGGCAAAAAAAAAGTACAGTTCAATAATTTGAAAATTAAATTTAATTAATTAACACTTTTCTGAGAACTTCACTTGGATTTACGGGAAGGTTTATTTAAGCGCTTGTCGGATCACGACATACATTTACGGTCTGTGTTATAGTGGGTATATACTACTCGATCGACTTGGGGTTTGTATGAATATGTTTGCCATTAAATATCTTGTTTTCTCTAATAGGCACAGTGCCTATTTGAGAAAACGGCAATGTATTGTAACTTAGAGGAGAGATTATTGAGTTGATGACACAACGAGGGTAATCGCCCACTCCACACACTCTTGTGTTGGCCGCGATCATGATTCTACATTTATATGCATATGTCTGTGTAGAGAATTTTATTCCGAACACTATACAAACCAAAAAAAACGGTGTGAAACAAGTATAAACTTGAAAAACATGAGCAAAGTAAAAACTTTTTACGCTCATGGGTACAAACACGCGTAAGATTTTATTTGCCGCAAATTTATTTGACGCTCTGTTGGCTAATTCTACCCATGTTCTTATAGAACTTTCTATTGCGAACACATTGCTATGAAAATGAAATACGTAGCTCGAGAAATAATGTCAGGACAGTGAAATAAGTATAAACTTTCAAAGCTCTGCATCACAACAGTGTCGTCGCTGCTGAAATCACGGCTAATGCTTCGCCCAGTTCCTACACTCGTGCGGGTCACCCCCTAACATAATTAGACATTGATAGGCATATGTCTGGGTGAAGAATTTTATTGCGAGTTCAGTGATATCAAAATAAGCGCTGTAGGATGACTGTGAGGCTAGCAACAAACGAAAGAGTATGAACATTTACTTTCTGTTTGGGTGTCACTGCGAGTCATCTTCGTGTTTATTTGCTTCGTGGTGGGATAGCAAATGCTTTGGTGACATTCACTTTTTTGTGCACTAAAGTGTTTTAAACCTTTAATAATCAAATGGATTATATATATATATATATGACAAAAGGATAATAATAATATTAATAATAATAATAATAATAATAATAATAATAATAATAATAATAATAATAATACAACTTTAATCTTACTGTGAATCCTCCAGAAGTGGGACGACCAGTATGTTGATTATTGAGTGGTCAAAAGATAGATGGATACTGAATGTGTTGTGGAGCGGTGGGTGTGTGTGGCTGGGAGCAGGTTGAGCACGATGTGGATGAGTCACACTGGAGCCACAAACTGAAGGTCTGACGGAGGGCTCTGGGTGCTACTCTCCCGGTGGAGAGAAGTGGTGGGGGTTGGGGGGGGGAAGGTGGGTGAGGCCTTAATTTATATGACATTATGTCTCGTTGTTCGTTGTTGCCAGTGAGAAAGCAAATGTTTTTCATTATTTTGGGAGTTGACTCCTTTCCCTTTACCCATTTAATCAACCAATATAGATTTCTGAGCCTACTGGGTTTTATTTATCATATCTACATTTAAACTGTGTATGGAGTCAATTTATAAACTACCACCACATCCCAAATAATTTAAAATCTTAAAGTTTTTAATAAAATAGAGTGGTTAGTAACTGCTCAAGACTTGTGTCATCTTAACCCTAATGAATATTTATTTGTCTCCCCATAGTGCATGGCTGTATATGTCTGTGATTGTAGTGAAAAGCTCACCATTGAAGAGATTGAGAATTTGGTGGGCAGCGAACTGTATGAACTTCACCTAAAATTTAGAAAAAAAAAAATTGTAGGTTCATACGAGGTCTTGTGAATAGAAACAAATCCCTGATATCATTTGTATTGCAAACATATATGTACAATATTAGACATAAAAAGTGGAAGCTGCTTGGTGACCAAGTGGACCTTGTGGATACGTTCATGGCCGGACTCGATGACGAGGCCGAGGACACAGTGGAGAGTCTACCATCACCTCCTGCCACAGGTAGTGAGGGGGAAGGAGGAAAATGCTGTTGAGACTCGGCCAATGGTATCTGCCCAAGGCATGGGTACCACCTTGAATGAACTGCAAAAGGCTGACCCTAGTCTGGTAGAATGTCATATGTCATATGACTTAGCTCTCTCTAAAGAGGAAATTGAGGATGCAGCCACTGGTTATTGCTACAATGATCAGATTTTGAACTTCAGGACGGCAATAATGAGGTGGAATGTAAGCTGTTAGCTAAAAATATTAATGACCTAGTTCCATTTGAGAGAATTAAATTTAATATCAATGTGGAAAGTGATTAGTAAGAAGAAGGAAAAGAGGACGAGGATAAGGAGGGAAAGGATGAGAAGTCAGGATTGTGTTGGGACCTTCAGTGAGTGGTCAACACTTGATTAGTGTAAAATAGCTAATAATAATGTAATGATATAAATTGTCGTTTCCCCAAATCTCAAAGTGCTGAATCTGTATTTTATATATATAGATATAAATATAATAAGAAACCAAGACTATTTTTTTTTCTAAATATGAGCTTCAAAAAGGGAGGAAGATATGATGGAATTTTTCTAGTCAATAATTTAATAAAGTCTCAAGCAATTACAGCCCCTTCTATTCTACAATTTGCTGCTGCCAATTATGGTTTAGATGATTGTCTAGGTACTCGACAGCTATTAGAAAAAAAACAAGGATTTGGTGGAAACAAATGTGTAGAAAAATTTAATCTAGGAAAATATATATACCAGTCTTATCAAGAGGTCAATGAATTGGTAATTAAATTCGGCATTGGTTTAAACTATTATTTTAACTTTAATAATAAAAATAATAATAATAATAATAATAATAATAATGATAATAGGGCGATTCAACAACAATCGATTGCCATATATGCTGAAACCCAGAAAGAATGGCTTATTGCAGCTCTTGGATGCCTTAGACAATGGGCAATTGTCGTCAGTCTTCCAACAAACTTGCCCCCAAAAACAATTATTAATTCTCTTTTGGAAACAGAAATTCGAATTATTATTACCTCTTGTGGACCATTATTAGCTAAACTCCAAAAGGAAATTTTACCTACTTGTCCTCAAATAGATTATGTCATTATCTTAGATGATCATATCAATAAAATAGGACCAACAGTTTCACCATATAAAACGAGTGACAATTTTAACACAATTTCATATTATAGTTTAATATTTGCCGGCAAAGAAAATGAGGATATATGTAAGGATAACATTAAATATATTGATGAGAGTGATGTGGCATTTATCATGTATACCTGTGGTACTATTGATGAACCTAAAGGAGTGAAGTTAACTCATGGTAATATTTTCTCTGCGGTATCAGCATTTTGTATTCGTGCTGATTATCGACAATTGGGGAACTTATACTTAGCATATCTTCCATTGGCTTATGTCACAGAATTAATAATTGAATTATCTTGTATTGCTATGAATATTACAATTGCTTATTCTTCACCCTCTACATTAACCCTTACACTGCTCAGGGGTCCTGGGGACATTTACACCCCTGTGCGCAAGAAAAAAGAAATTCAAAATTTTTTTTTCGTCGTCTGAACATGTTAATTTGTGTCCCCTGAGCACGGAAAAAAAATCGTAGGTGACATATTTTGGGCGCAATTGACCGAGGATGTATGGCAAAAAGTGGGCGTTGACAGAGCGGTCGTCAGACCCGGTCAGCGTCACCCGCGCTGACAGATGGGAGTTGCCACAAAGATATTATTACCTAATTGTTTCAATGTCTCCGATTGATTTTTTCTTAGTTTTTTTGTAGTAATATTATTCAATAGTGTGTATTGTAATATATTTATATAATAAAAGTGGTGAATAATCGCTATACTCAAAAGTATGATGTGCATATTAGTGATTTAATTATTATGTTTATAAAAAAATAAACATGTTGTTTTGCTGCTATTACACTCTATACACAGGTTATATATAAGTATCTGCATGTTTTGATCACCATAACGAACCACTAAGTTGGTATTGAGAGTCGAAAAGCAACGAAGAGTTACCGCCACACACCAGACGGCCACTCGCTGCCACTCCCTCAACACACGCACTAAACTTTCTTCCCCAATAATACCATTTGTGGTGTTATTACACTATATACAGACATTATATATAAGTATGTATATATTTTGTTCACCACAACTGTACAGCTAAGTTGATATAGTTAGTTCAGGCACTAAGAGTCGTCGCTATACACAGATGGCGGCTGGCGGCTCCCTCACTCTTTCAAGGTCACACGCACTAAACTTTCTACCCCAACAATACTGATTGCAGTGTTATTACCCTATATACTCATATTATATATAAATATCTACATGTTTAATGCACCGTAACTGTACACCTAAGCTTGTAGTGCGCCCAAAAAGCATAGTGGCTACTCTCTAAACAGCTAGACAAATCGTGCAGACGACGTCACCTCCGTCACCCATATGGCTCCTCCCAGCATAATCCTTTTGCTGTTATTACACTAATACACACATTATATATAAGTATCTACATTTGTGTTCACCATAGAGAACCACTGACCTGGTATGGTGAATGCAAACAATAACAGCTAGCCACACAGTCAGTAAACGATGCTGTCTCCCTCCATCTCTCAGCATCACTCCTCTCACAGCGCTAATTATTACAACAATCCTGCTATTATCACAACCCTGGTTATTTATATCACAGTCATGGGTCATCTGTAATATTGTCATCGCTAAATAATAACAATTATATATTTATTTTGACATTTTTCGGCGATGCTGTGGTCACAAGCTGAACAGCAATGCTGTTCGCTCATGCTGCGTGCGCCAGCCTTGGTTGCTCCAACAGTACTGTGCCTCTCACACCTGAGAATATTGCCCACGATTTTTTTTTTAAATGGCATCTGTTTACAAGAGCCCTGTGGAAGCTACTGTGAACCCCGTGTAGCCGCGGGCCATTTGAATCAGGCCTGGCACCCTATGGCATATATATACGCCATGCACACCATGGAACATGTTACTCAGGGCATATATATACGCCATGCGCAGTTTAAGGGTTAACTAACAAATGTCCGCAGATCTTGGAAGGATGTCATGGGGATTTTATTGAAGCTCAACCTACTTGTGTTTTTTTGTATCCTCTATGTTAAAATACATAATGAATGGAATTACAAAAATAATTATTTAATTTGGGATCATATAGCCTTGGAAATTTTGTTTAAACTGAAATGGATTGCTCATGTTTGGGATAAATATATTTTACGGAAAATATGTGAGCAGTTTTTTGGTAATTGATTGATGACAGTTATCATTGGAGGTGATTTAATTTCCAAAGAGTCATACCAAAAGCTTCGAACGCTATTCAATTGTTCAGTATTAATAGGGTATGGTACCACAGAAACTACGGCTTGTATTACTAGCAGCAACAAAAGTGATGATGTATTACATTGTGGTGATCCTAATTATAGAGTAAAACTATCATTAATTGATTGGATTGAAGGAGATTTTAAAACGACAGATAAGCCGCATCCTAGAGGGGAAGTTGTAGTGAGTGGTCCTATGGTGGCCCGAGAATATTCAAGGATTACTGGAAAAGGAGATGATGGTGGAGACTTTTTCTTATCCAAAAGAGGTATTTGGAGTTTTAAAACTGGTGATATTGGGGAGATCAATTGTGAATCCGGAATGTTACGCATAATTATCGTAAAATAAATTTCCAGAGATTAAAGAATGGCGAATATGTAAGTTTAGGAGAGATCGAATCTCACCTAAAGACTCACCCTCTAATTGATAATGTATGTGTTTATGTTTATCCAAATTCTAATATAATCTTAGCTTTAATTGTGCCATCGCCTCCTATGATTATAAAGATGAGTATCCATTTAAATATTCATTCGTCAGATGTAATGGTACTTTGTCGACATTCCTGTATAATTAAAACCATTTTAAACGAGATTAGGGCTTATGGTAGGAAATATGGAATTTGTCATCTACCTTCAGCAGTATATCTCTGTCAATTTCCGTGGACTCCAGAATCTGGTTTGGTTTCCTTAACTTACAAAATTAGGCGGCATGTCATTTTCAAATATTATGAGGAAAAATTGAAAGCCATGTATGTGGCCCTTTTCAAATAAAAAACATAAGAGGGAATTTTAATGATTGATTATTCTCCTCCTCCTAATCTTAATACCAAGTGGAGGGTTGAATCCTTTTGAATATTATAATCACTTATAGTGTGTTGATCATCTGTTTCCCGGAAAATATCAACCTCTGTTGATCTGGTGGTATACCTTCTTTATCTTGAATTTTGTTTTTTACACTTTGAATAGATTCATTAGACTCCACATCTACTGTTATTGATTTTCCAGATAAAGTTTTTACAAATATTTGCGCTTTGGTAATTTGTTTATTTATATATATATATATATTTTTTTTAAATAATAATATATAATTTTATAATAATAAAAAATATGAATGTTGAACATTACTCTTATGATTATAAAGAATATCTCAATAAATTAGAAGAGTTAAAAATGTACCAATTAAAGTTAACTTATTACTTATTTGATCAAACTAGAATATTATGTTATAATATTACTATTGAACTGGAAAACATGATTGAATAAACAAAAAAAATACAAATTATAACTAGTAATATTTATGAACATAATCAATATAGATTTCTTGTGTATCTAATTAAACATAATAGGATTCCTGTTCAACTTGCATCGAGTGATGAAGAAGTATTTTCACATATTCAAAATAAAAATAAACATGATAATGAAACTTCTATAATTATGACTGAAAAATCTTATCATCATCTTATAGTTATGAAACATATTATTTTAAAATTATTTAAATTTGAAAAAGATCTTTATTATTATATATATGTTTTGTATTCCAAATTATTATTTATTATAAGTGGTATGAAAAATTATACGAAAATATTTAATTTTTGTATTACAAATAATTAATGTTGTTATCCCATCTTCTACTTTTTAATATACTTTTCAATCCTTTTTTAGTAATTTTTTTTATTTTTGGGTATAAAATAAATAGTTTTTAGAGGGCTTCTGCTTTGGTTTTTTTACTCACTCTATTATTTAAAATTTGATCTCTTTTGTTCTTTTTAGGTTGATTTGACCTTGAACTCGAATTTGTTGGACTATTATTCCTACTACTACTACTACCTTTACTAGTACTACTATTACTACTACTACTACTATTTTGACATATTTTTTTCATATTTATATTTCCACGATTTTTATTGCCTGTTATACTACTTTTTTTGCTTCTATTTCTATTTATATTTTTACTACTTTTACTTCTACTTCCACTTGTACTTCTACTTCTACTTCTACCTTTACTTTTACTTCTAATTCTACTCCTACTTCTACTTTTACTTCTACTTCTACTTCTACTTTTTTTGTTCAGAATTTTATTGTTTTTCGTCAACATTATTTCTCTATTTTTTGTATAGAAATATTTATAATTAGTTAAAATATTCTTTAATATATCTGAAGGATTATCTTTGATTAATTTATAGGGAAAAGATCTTATTAGGTTATGATTATTTTTATATTTATTAGGTAAGTAAGCTACCATTGCCGTTATTTTATTAGATACAATATCTGTTTTTTTATGTAAAGATATCACAAGTTCATAATGTAAATGAGTAAGATCTTTAGTTTCTATAATATGTATATTATTTGTATTTTTATGGTAAGGTTCAATGACTCTGTAAATTAATTTACTGATATGCATAGGACTGTAAAAAGGTGTGTATATGTCAAGTATTCCAGATTCTATTATTGGTTGGTCCTCATTATAAAAACAATTATTTATAAGATGATGTATAATACTGTTCTTTATTATATGAATGTCTTGTGTTTTTTGCATGAGAAGAGTATGCCATAAATTTCTAAGAAGAGAAAAGTAAATTCATTTCGAATCAAAACGTTGTAGTAATTTGTAAGATTGAGGCGCCTTTTGTTTTAATATTTTAATAAACATTTCTGGATCATATTTAATTGTATGATAACTAATTAAATTTGAGGCTGGTTTAGTAGTTAAACCAGCGATATAATATATTTGTTGGATGAAAATTTCCGAATTGTGCTCACTCCAAAATTGAACTTGATGATTACTAATACTAACCTCATCTATATTTTTTGTTATTGAGTACATTATATAAATTAATCGATTGAGAGCTAACCTACAAGATGATTCCGATAAACCTGGATATAAATCATCAATATAAGTATTATTTTGGTTGAATGTCAAAGTTAACAAATTATTTTTCTGAAGAATTATTATTAATTTGGTATATATATGTTTCAGTGATGTAGTCATTATGCTTATTATTTTTTATTACAATAAAAAAGCACCCTACAATCAAAATGTGGATGTGGTGGATGTGATGAAATTGATTAAATGAAAACGGGATTTACATAATATATTTTGCATGTATATGGATTAAAGTTTAACTGGTTTAAATTGTTATAAAAAACTTGTTCTCCCTTAACTTCATTACTTTCATTTTGAGACTCCTTCCAATGATTTGGTGGTATATATGCCAGATAATATTGTATTTCATACATATGAGTATCAGTTTTTATAATATCATTAAATTTTTGTAATAGGGAAAAATGAAGTTCTATCGCTTCTTCCTTAAACATTTTACTAACATTACAATTTAAGTGTTTCATATTTCTTACTTCATCTAAATATTTGGCAAAATTTTCTGGTGTATATATTGGAGATTTTTCAACACAAAAACCTACTTTATAAATATTTTACATGTTGCTTTCATTATTTTACTTAATTTTCCAATTTCACCAAAAAGATTATTTCTAAGAGCATTTTGCCACTCATTATCTTTTTGTACAGTTAAAAATGTCCATAAATTAGTTAGTAATTTTATATAAATAAATATATTTTTATTTTCAATGTTTCTAGAAGCTTATTTATTAATTTTTTTTCAATATATTGTGCACAGTAATTTGAAAGAATACCAGACTCTGAAACATGAGCTGGATTTATCTTCCATTTAAGATTTCTACCGATTCCTCCCAGGCCAACAATGTCATATATTTTTCGGATAATGAGCAAATCTCCACAAAACGACGTGGGAAAAAGATAAGAGCCATCAACTTGATAACATGAACCACGGGATCTGGGTTCATAATTGGTATTTATAATAATATACATTGATAATGTAATATACTGGTGAATTAACAATCTTAATGGTAAAGTTTTACAATTTACAAATGTGAAGAATTTCTTGTTAAATGTAATGTGATTTATATTTTCAGATACTATTACCTTATATTTACACTCTTTTACCACATCATTCATCGTCATAGAATATTTAAATGGAAATAATATATGTTTGTTATATCCAATATCCGAAGATGATCTCCTTCTGGTGTCTAGGCCTGGTGAGGTTCCCTGTGTTCGTTGACGGGTGTTGGTTCGGTTTGACTTTGATTTTTGGGGAGTTGAAGTTGTAAAATCTTCCAGTGAATCATCATCATCCTGTGTCATGCTGTTTCGATTTAGCTTTGAGCTTGACCTCAGCTTTGATTTTTTTGTCTTTGGAGTAGAAGGTGAAGTTGAAGTTGAGGGGTAATTAAATTCTTCCAGTTCCAGTGAAGTATCCGAATCATCTTCCTCCATCTCTTCTGTATCACTTAAAACTGGATTTTGATTTGACATAATTGTATCTATTTTTTTATAATATACTAAAATTTTATTTGATAATGTACTTGGTTCCAGCCCAAAAAAAATCGCCTATGTTATACATGATACATTTTTGGGAGGAAGAAAGGGAATGGGGTGGGGTACTTCAAATAGTATTTTGGGGTTACCAGGGGTAGGGGGAGAGGTTCAACAATCTCATCTCATCCTGACATTTGGCATAGGTACATGACTGCTTTCCTTCATTTTGTTCTATTATTTGTAGTGCTTCAATATGATTCTTTAATTTAGTATCACCTACCTCGTTTATATTTTTATAAGTGTCAGGTATGAAATTATTAATATTCCACAGAAATATTAATATAATTAGATTTTTTGTATCATACCCTTTATAGAAATTTGAATTTGATTCAAGTTTATTAAAAAATAATATGATAATTTACCATCATTAAAAAGAGAAGAGGATAATTGATATTTTTGAAGGAAGGAAAGAAGAGAACGAACTGTAGTAGTTTATAATGGTCTCTTGGGATTATATGAAAATGGTGGTTCCTTCTCCAGTTTCTCCTTTTTTTTCCTCCACCTCTTCTACCATATCCATATCTTCAGACCCCTCTACCTTAATGTTCAATTTAATATTTTTAAATATAATGTTCCTAGTCTCAATTTTAAATTCCACTTCATTGTTATCTTCTTAAAGTTCAAGTTTCATTACCACAAATGGCGGTAATGAATCTTCTTCCATTGAGAAATCATATTTTGAAAATCCCTGTATAAATAAATCTTGACTGGCTGCATGGGTACATGATATCCAGAGTCTATTCATGTAAATTGGTTTGGATTCATTTTGTGATCTTACTCGTATTGATTCTATATGATTATTTAACTGGACATCTCGTATTTCACTCAAATCAGTAACGTCAACACTATCTGAAATATTCCATGGAAATATTAAAACAATAGAGTTTTTGGAATAATAGCCTTTATCATATACACAATTTTGGAATATTTTATTTATGTGAAAAGATTCACTATTATGCCAATATTTGTAAGCATTATTATAATTAATAAGAAAGGTATTAAAAGGTTTTACTATGGTATTTTCAATTTCTAATTTATTCTTAAGATTATATGATAATGGTTATGTAGGAACAATGAAAAAACCTGATTTTGTTCTTATATCTTCCTCAATAAAAGGGAAGAGTAGTGATTCTAAAATTGATTTCCTGATGTTGTATTGTTGCCCTGTTTGAGTCATAGAGAATTGTATCAGTTCCTGAGGCAAAGAATTTTCTATTTGACTAATTGAAGAAGATTGTAATAGGCCTTGAGGAATTTCTTTGCCTCCTCCTTCACTTCCTCTACCACCTGCATCTATTCCTTTGCCTCCTCCTCCTTCACTTCCTCTTCCACCTGCATCTGTTCCTTCGCCGCCTCCTCCTCCTCCTTCACTTCCTCTTCCATCTGCATCTGTTCCTCCTCCTCCTTCACTTCCTCTTCCATCTGCATCTGTTCCTTTGCTGCCACCTCCTCCTCCTCCTTCACTTCCTCTACCACCTGCATCTGTTCCTTCACCTCCTCCTCCTCCTTCACTTCCTCTACCACCTGCATCTGTTCCTTCACCTCCTCCTCCTCCTTCACTTCCTCTTCCATCTGCATCTGTTCCTCCTCCTCCTCCTCCTCCTTCACTTTCTCTACCACCTGCATCTGTTCCTTCACCTCCTCCTCCTCCTTCACTGCCACTTACACTTCCACCTGCTGCATCTATTCCTTCGTCTCCTCCTCTTTCTCCTCTTTTACATAAATAAATAATTATTATAATTGTTATAAAGAATAATATTCTTATTAAAAATACAGTCATTGCTTATTGTTTTTTATTTAGGATAATTCATAAAAAAAACTTTTTTCAAAATACTCCACCTCATATCTAAGTTAAAGAAATATAATTGTTCCGCGCAGCTGAGTTGACAGCACACCGGATCGAAATCCCGGGCGCCCGCGAGAAACATTAGGCAGAGTTTCTTTCACCCTGATGCCCCTGATTCCTAGTAGTAATTAGGTACCTAGGAGTTAGTCAGCTGTCACTGGCGGCTTGGTCTAGCTAGGATCGGACCACGGGGACACTAAATAGCCCGAAATCATCTCAATATAACCTCAAGATATTCCCGTTACGAGAGTCATGTACAAATTATCATTAAACATTAATATTGTTTTTAGAGAAATACAAAAAATGGAAGAGCAGCAGCAACAGCAGTGTCTTTTCAAGTATAAACTGTTTTTTGATAATAAAAGGAACGTAAAATTTCCAGCCATTTTATGTTTACCAACATTTATATTATATACGTTTTCAATAATCTTAGATTATTACATTCAAGCTCTAAACCCTTCTTATCAAACCAACTCAACTATTCAGTCCGCCAATAATATCTTAATTTCATCCTTTTTATATACACTTCAAACAGTCGTCAATATGGTGGTTTATGTAGATGATGAAGATGGTGATGATGACAGAGATAATAATGGTATCCAACTAAAAAGTCCCAAGGAACTTCATAATATTTTCTGATTCGAGGCCCAGTCTATTATTACTAGTAACATTAAGAATAATAATAAATATAAAATTAAGCCTTCAGTCTTTGCTTTTGAAACCTATATAACAAATGATATCAGTCGCATAAAATATTTACAACAACTTTTTCAGACAAACTTTCGCATTAATGGAGTTTCAAATTTGGTAGATCTTCTGAATAAACTAGAAGCTGATGGGGCAGTACCTTTTGTTGAAGGTGAATTATCTTTTATTTCAACAGCCACATCTAAATTTCCACCCGGTTCATTGCATTATACGACAGCTACCACAAAAACATATCTTTTGCCTCAGCGTATGGGTACAAAATTTTGGGGCCCATTTTATTGGCGAATATTCCACACACTGGCCAAATATAGCCAGAAAGATGATCGGTTTAGAAAAGATTCCAACATAGCATATGTTATAAATAGCTATCCTAGCCTGTTGCCCATTATTGTTCCATGTCCACAATGTCGACAACATTATTACATTAATATTCGTCCCAGTAAGCTGTCTGATAATTTATGCCAGTTGGAAAATTCAACTCCCAACGATATATATTCTCATATTCATAACAGTGTTACAGAGAATTTAATTCCCCTAAAATAATTGATACAATAGATCTTAGGTCAGCATTCATTAGGAGTATTTTGTCTAAACAAGATGTGGTTGATGTCTCTGTTCAAACATACATTACATTAGTGTTAGCTTTTGTATAAAAAGATACAAAAGAAGAGGATTCTGAAGAGTCTTTTTTGCTGCTACTGTTGTCAGTAACCACAATAAATATATATGTTTTTTGAAGACTGGGCCGGTTAATTTCATTTTCAAATTGTTCGACTAGCCGCCTGACATTTAGAGGTGAACTATTATAATGAGGTACATTTAGTTACTCTTCGTCTTCATTGTATCCATTTGCATTACCATGCGTCACATAAATAACAAGAAAGGATTTGGTATATATTGGTAGTTTGAGTGGAAGTATCTCTAACATCTCTAATAAATCATCAAAGTGCCATTATTCTCATTACTTTTTGATGGTAAATAGAGAAGCTGATAATTAAGACTTTTTAAAATAGTTTCAATATTCTTCATTATTGCCAGTTTTCTATGTTTAAATATACTATCAACAACAACACCAGCATAACAACCATCTGGAGGAGGTTGATATAGTGATGTAATCTGTCCTATGTCTATTTTGTTCTTCAACATGTTGAACTAAATTATGGTGAATGAAATGGTAAGCTATATATATATACATTAGGAAAAAAAAATAAACTATATTTTTTTATTATATTATGGTGGTTATAGTTATAATTTTATAATTCATATAGTTTATAAAATTTTTTAATATTCTATTTTAAGTTTCTAAGGGAATTATGATGATGATCAAGATGGAACAATGATATGAGATATATAGTGCTTTAAATTCTTCTTCTTCTTCTTTTTCTTCTTTTCCATCATCATCTGTTCTATTACCATATTTTTTTTTTTTTTTTTTGGAGGGGGGATGGATAAAGTTGGAGTTGGTGGTGGTTGTTGTGGTGGTGGTGGTGGCAGTAATTTAAGTACCTAAGGAAATGAAGGTGATGGTGAAGATGGAGGGGTGTTAAAAACAACTTTTTCTGATGAACATAATGGATCTTGGATAAGGTCAGCATCTGTTTTTGCTGTGGATGTTGATGGAGATATAAATAGTGCTTGCGATGATTCTTCTTCTACTGATAACTCTGAAGCCGAAATTTCTCTTCCTTTTCCTTCATCCAGTTCCATTACCACAACTTCGGGAATGGGTATATTTGGAATTGATACTTGTAGTGGTGGCAATGTTTTTTTATAAAACTTAATCAAAATACTTTCGCATCTGTCCATTTTTTTATCTTCATGCCCTACAATGATGTGGTATTTACTTTCTTCTCTTTGACTTTCTTTAAATACATGAAAAGTTTCATCCACTTTTTGGATAATTTCTTCCTTGGTTTTCAGTTTCCTATTACCTGAATTGTATGTAATTAAATATTTTTCGTCTTCCTGTTCTTCATTAGTAATCATTAAATTATGATATAGAGCCTTAGGAGATTATGATTTCCTTTTGCGTGATTGTTTCTTGTTAGTTAATTCAACCACTTCAGGTTGATTAGCAATTGCTGCTATGTACATAACTGATGCTGAAACTTTAGTTTGAGTGGGATTCTTCCTAACCATTGTAAGGTTTGGGAGTCAGAGAATAAATAATATCAGAAGGAAGGGTTCTGTACTTTATATAGGAACGCGATGTAATATTTTTTCATAAATACTAACACTCTTTCACTATAATGACCTCTTACAAATGGTTAATGCCTATTAGGGGATATAAAAATACATCATTAAATATCGAAAAAGCTTTCATATTTAAAAAAGTTTCCCAATTGGGACAAAAACAACAATCATATTATACAATAAAACCCTTAACAATTTCATTAGAAACTTATGATGACATTGTATTAAATATATGCAACATTAAATCCAAATCTACTAATTTTGAAAGCAACATAAAAGGAAAACAAAATATTGGAAATGAAAATATATCGTATAAGTATATACGAATATCTAAATTAACAAACCAACTGGTTAAGGCAGATCTAAAATATTTCATAGCATTTAGTCAGTCAATCTGTCCTAGTTGTTACTTTGTAAATTGTGTAATCTGTATTGATCGAAATAAATTTAAACGTTACATGAGTAATTATAAAGTTTTAACGAGAAACTTAAATGATAGTTATCCTCGTTTTATAAAGTGCTCTCAATGTCATTTAATTTTCAAACCCCATGAAGAATTATTATGAAGTGTATTCCCAAATACAAATTCAGTCCAGGGTCTTTCTAATGCTATTTTTCGCTATCTTAAAGTGAGAAACCGTATTTTTCGTCCAACAACAAGTGGATGGCAATGTAAAGCGTGCCAAAGAAAATATGAACATTCATATGCTGAATTTAGAATTTACCTAATCATATTTGGCAAGGAAATAGCTCATCAAAAGCAGATAATAATAACACTCATGATAAATTCCTCTTTAGAAACCCAAGAATATTATTTGAGCGACTTACAACCCAATCACAAATTGAATTAAGAAATGATCCTAATGAACTCAATTATAGTGTGCATATAAAGTTATCGAATGGAATTCACCGGTTAATTCCACCTTTAGCCTTCCTTATGAATCATCAACGATCATTGCAGTTTTACAAAAAACTTATTTCAGATCCTAGTGTAAATATGAGTTAAGTTAAAACGAGTAATGGATCAGTGTTGAGTCGAATGAAAAGTGGTAAATTTTCTTCTATACGTCAACATGGACACAATAAACGATACATTGGTTCAGCCCGTGTCATTATTACCCCCTGTAATGAACTTGAACCAGATGAATGTATTCTTCCTATTAGTGTATGGAGACGACTAGATTATCCACATTATGTTCTTGCCCACCGTTATCCTAAACTTGATGATAGAAATTTTACCTTGCATCAGGTGAAAGCTTTTTGGATCTATCCAGTCATGGCCATCCCCACTAGCATTGTGCATGGTAATCATGCCGACTTCGATGGTGATGCCATGCAAGTTATTCCAGTAAGTCATAATGTGGCTTCTGAAGCTGAAGCCGTTATTCTTTTCCATCCTCATACAAATTTTGTCTTACCAGGTAGTCTACGTTCAGCTTTTGATCATGATGAAATTTTAATGTTATATTACCTATATGGTCTTAATAGAAATGAAATTCATGGAGCTCTGTATCGTTTAGCTATAACTGAATCTTCCTCGAGAGCATATGATATATTCATTCATCTTAGAAAGATTTGTCATAAAATAACTAAAACTCAAAAAGTTTTTTCGATATCTTATAATGATTTGCTACAGTTTATTCGTCAACCTACACCATCCTATGTTGATTTTGTTGAAAAAATATTTCCTAGTGTAAGTAATAATAATACTATAAAATGTATGATTCAGTCTGAATCATCTCGTTTTTCAATCGATCATTTATGGCAGATTGTCGGCAAAATAAATGAACGAGCTCATCAAAGTTTTCTTGAAGGAATGAACCGTCAAAGCTTTATTAAAATGGCCCAACTGTCACGTGGTGCATCTAATAAAGACATAGCTCTATATGGATATGCTTATATATAACTATTGTATTGTACTTGTTTACATATTTGTGGTTATGACGGTAGAATTTATACACCACGTGGAATTCTCGCTGCTGACTGTCTGGAAGATATTTTATAATTTAGTTTAATTTGAGTGGAAGAAAAGAAAAGAAAAGAAAAGAAGAATGAGAGAGAGAGAGAGGGTGAATGAGAAAGAGAGAGAGAGAGAGAGAGAGAGAGAGAGAGAGAGGGTGAATGAGAAAGAGAGAGAGAGAGGAGGACTCAAATAGAAAACGGGATTCAATGAGATGACGACAGTTTCCTGTCAGGCTATATACAAGACAGAGCCCCTCCACACATTCTTCACAGTTGCTCTCCATCCACGCGACCAGGTCAGTGTTCTCATTTCCTTACCATAACAGATTTTATATATATATATATATATATATATATATATATATATATATATATATATATATATATATATATATATATATATATATATATATAAATATATATATATATATATATATATATATATATATATATATATATATATATATATATATATATATATATATATTATAACAGACTGTGATATATGTCAATGTGTTTTTTTTATTTTTACAGTGAAACTGTGGGTGTGGGTTGTTAATGTCATCCCAATATTTTTGTGCTTGTGAATTATTTTTTAAATTTGTGTTTTAATCTTTTAATAGTGACGAAAATATATCATCGTTTCCCTTAAAAAAGTCGCTTAATGCTGTAATGATAATGTGACGGTATTGTGGCAATTCTCCAAATTCGGAACTATTTAATATATCCACCGTAATGAGATGAGGTGGAATATTTTGTATATAATCATAAAAACATACAAATATACGGAAAAAAGGAGATACTAGATTTTTACAGTTTAGTGTTTTATTTTCTTTGCTCATGGTATTGCCTAACTTTATATTTCTGAGGGATAAGCTATTTTTGTATACAATTAAGAGGAAAATTATATAATAGTCTAAAGCTTGTCCTCGTATGTCATAAACTGTCCAAAATAAAGCATCCATAAACTTTTCATCATTCAGATATTTCTCGCTCTGTGAGGTAATGAGACAGAGCCGATCCACACTTGATTCACAGTTGATCTCCATCCACGCGATCAGGTCAGTGTTCTCATTTCCTTGCCATAAAGGATTTTTATTTTGATATTCTAATAGACTGTGATATATATCACTATGGTTCTCAGATAAATATGCATGTGATGGTTTTATGAATGGTGAATTAATTTTATAGCAAGAATATATTAGGCGCTATAAAATAGGAATATATAAATATTTTTTAAAATTATCCAATAGTTTAAATCATGGAGATAAACCATGTGATATAGTGCGCCATGAATTGCTGATTCCATTGACTCGTTTGGCAATATATCTGTAAAGAGAGAATGAAATATTTCACCAATGGCATGAATCATAATGCGGAAAGTAATATTTTCATTAAAATAGATTGGGATGGTTTTAGATTTTTGAGCAACATTTATAAATTCTTTAACTGCCCATATATTTGTATCATTTACATCGCCCAGTTTATTTAGAAAAAATACGGAATATTCACGAAGTTTGTCAGATATAAATTTAAGAGAATTTTCTGACCACTTTTCAATTTTATTTAATATATTATTTTCATGAAGTATTTTTTGGAATTCAGGAGACATTTTGAATTTTCCACTTTTTATCTTACCAGAAATATTTCTTTTTCTGTGTGATGAAATAAATATACTTTGTAATTTGGGAATCAAGAGTTTAAATATACATGATATTGATAGCAATTCATGGCTTAATTTTTCTCCATTATCGCCTAATTCCCATATATTTTCAGTTTCCAGTGTATTGAGTGCGGAAAATATAAGATCTGGAATGTTAGTCATCACAACATGTCTAGGAAGAAAAATGTTAGTATCACGTATATAAAACGTCATGTTAACTTCCCTGACTAATTCTGGTTGAAGGATAGTTTCAATGGGGATCACTCGACTTATGATTTGAATAAACCAATTAGTTAATCTACGGGGATCTAGAAAAAGATTATTTTCTGTTGTAGATATATCTAGAAGAACCACTGGAAGACATCCCACAATACGTGTATCTTCTTCCTTTTGTTGGTGCTCCGTAAAAGTTGATTCCAAAGAAGTTAATGATTTTAATTTTAGCTTGAATAGGTCACTAATGTATTTACGATTGGCCCAAGTTATAATTACATCCCCTCCAGGAGTATTGAGTGTTTCTTTAATTGAAAGTGTACATGTTTTATGGACATCATCTTCGTCTTTATACTGAAATACGATTTGTGAACTAGGTGGAGAGGCTACAAAAACATTTGATGGTTTTTTATGCCAGTTAAAATTCATATCCATTTTTTTATGTAAAAAAAAACTTAAAATTATGTTTAAAAAAATGTTAGCATTCATAATAATTTTAATAGCATCAGGGAGTGTGGATAGTAATGAACTTGAAGTTATTATCAAACCTGGTGTTGTTTTTGCCCGCCAGTATAAAACACTGTTAGTAGATTCACAGGAAAGATTGTTCTATAGCTTCAACTTTACAAATTATGAAAACATTTTCAATCATTTTTTAACTCTTTTGAATAGTTGTAAGCAAAAATGTCCTTTTGAAAAATTTAATGGAATTTATAAACTTATTCGAATTATTAATCGACAACAAGAACTTATAAAAAAATATAAATTTTTAAAAATTTCTGATACAATAATATCCAATGATCATTTTGTATGGAAATATCCACATAAAGAAATTATTTCTGAACAAATGATTTTTTTCAAGGAAACAATTGAAATGTTAAATTCAATTAACAAAACAGAATTAAATCGTAGAGAATTGTGTGTATATATCAGTTTTATACATAGTACCATAAATACAATTATATCAGACATCGAACACACAGAAGTAGAATTAGATTTAATGTATTCTACAGGAATACTCGCAAGATATATTTTCAATCGTTTACCATTTGGAAAGGACTTAATTCAGATTCGAAATCGAAAAAATTGATCTTTAATGATTCATCAATTGATGGTTTAATGTCAATTTATTATAAACTCTGCCGGGTGTCAGTATATTATACTGATAACAGGTTTATATTAGTAGTTTATTTTCCCATAGTTACCACCAATAATCCACCTAATCATGGATTTTTGTATTCAGTAATACCAGTTTATACAAATGTTAACGAAAAATGGAGTGCATCTTTTGAAGTTGAAGATAACAAGTACTTAATGGTATTACAAATTGAATGTGAATATTGGCATATGGTAATGTCAAAGGAAAACTTTGATGTTATTAATAGTACCTTAGTCATCATTAGTTTTTCATATTTTAATTTAAATTCACACAAATCTCACAATTGTATTAGTGCTGCTTTTAATCAATCTGATGAGGCTATTTTACAATTATGTAATTATAAATTAACACAAAAATTCAATCCTATATTTATACCTATTATACCTGGAATTTGGATTTATTATATTAATAATATCTTAAAATTAAACATATTATGTGGTGGTAATATTAGTCATCGCATATATCAACAACATATATTATATCCGGGTGTTAGTTTATTAGAATTGAATAGGGCATGCTATGCCTTTTCAAATTTTTCAGAAACATCATCTGATGGACTAAGATTATTTTATAATTATAATATGGTATTTTCACATCTAAATAAGATACTAATAAATACACATCAATCTACTAATTTCCTGAAAAAAATCATTGAGAACAATAATAATCCCAATAGTCCACTTCATTTAGTAGACTTGTATTATTTGTCAATAATAAATCAATATTTTATTATTTTATGTATATGCCTTATATCCATATTAATTATATATATTATTATAACCATTTGTTTATGTCATTATTGTTATAAACACTATTGTAATGCTACTACTACTACTACTACTACTACTACTACTACTACTACTACTACTACTTCTACTACTACTACAACAACTCCAGTTAACACTATGACTTTAACAACTAGTAGTAATACACAACCAGAATCCACCCCATTAATAATGTCATCCTTTTCATTACCCCTAATCTTCCTGTTACGGTCCTCTCGGGTCGCAACTGGGTTCTTACTCTGATGTTGTTAGAGAAAGGGTATCCGGCCCCAAGCCAGTAGGGGCTTTCAAGGGATGTGATCCGTAACGCAAGTAAATTAAAAGGGGGAAGGGAAAGAAAGGCAAAAACTTAAGATTATAATTAATACCTTCACCAATAAATATATATAAGAAGATTACACGGGGGGGGGGGGGCGGTATAAACACTGCACAGGGGTATTATCTACACTGTCGTCTTCTTCTGAAGACTCTGGATCTTCTCGGTGCTCTCGTGGCCTCACGACGAATCCTTCGAAAAGCTGAGTCTACCCCGGCCACAGGCCAGCCAAAACACAGTTCCACTGGAGGCACCGCCGTGGAGGCCGTCAACCACAAGTCCAGCAGACAGCTGGCAGGTTCCGGATCAGCAACGCTGGTCAGGCCACTCCACGAGCGATACTAGGGTAGCGCCCTAGTCAGGAGCCTCGTGTGATACCACAGATCACTCTCCTGTCCACATTACCCCAGTGGTAAAGCGTCTCCACCAGTCAGTCCCGGGTATGACAATCCTCAACTGCCGCTTCACAGGCAGGATAACACCACAGTGTTCATCCGGGAGGCGACTCACAGCTGCTGCAGCAAAACACTTGGTGTCGAGACGGCTGCCTTGGGTAGACTGATCCAACCTCCATTACAGCAGTCCCAGGTGGACTCTGTAATCAGACACATCATCAGTAACAGGGACACACAAAAGCACCTCACTTACAGGCTCAGACACAAACGCCCACCTATCCACTCCATAGATGGCGTTGTTGTCTGAGCACCACCTCACCAGAGGTCAGCAGCGGCTGTGTTGTGAGCTGAACAGGACTGGAAACTGGCCCTCGTGGCCAGTACACCTCGTCCTCACCAGGTGTCGTCGTCCATTTGGAGGGGGTTTCGGGAGCTGACCCACAGATGGCGCGGTCGTCACTGCTCCGTGCTCGGACGCTGGATCCGGGTCCGTAACACTTCCCCCCTATTCTCCTCTACCCCCTCGCCCTCCTCCTCCTCCTCCTCCTCCTCCTTCTTCTTTTTCTTCTTCTTTTTCTTCTTCACCTTCTTTTCATCCTCTGCCTTCAGCCACTATATATATGAATGAGAATTCTATTTATGATCCACCAAGTGAACATTATATGACAATGAAAGTAAATAAATAAAAATGATAACTATTATTTATTTTCTTATAATAATTTACTTATTTATATGTACAATAATTATAGGAGGTGAGGCGATACAAAGAAAAAGAAAGTTATTTCACTATGGTATAACAAGACAAAAAAATATATCGTCATTAGAATGGTATATTGATCAGGCTGAAAGCGATGATGATGCATTAGATAATAATCCATTATTAATTTTATCAACATATGGACATCATCAGGATGACAATCATCATCAAGCCTGTAAAGTGTGGGAAGGTTTGAAACTAAATCAGTGTTGTATATTTTTACCTTATCCTTTATATTCTAAAGAAGGTAATGAAATATTAGCAGGATCGATATTGGTTTGAAATATCGCCTACTAATCCCCTAAAAATACCTACAGTTCCAATATGTTCAACCACATTAGGTAAATTAATATGGCAAGATTACAATTTCACATGTGAATGTACAACTTATGGATTATTTAGTGGAAAACATTGTGATCAATCCACGTCCAAACTTACTATAGATAACGGATGCAAAAAAGTTGGATGGATTCATGATCTGAATATTGTAGACATATCTAAATTTAATTCTGTCAAAGAAGGCATATGTGTAGAATGTTCTGTTCCAGAAACAGTACCGAATATAGAAGGAATGGAACCTTCTTGTATCCATGTTCACCTTAATAATAATTCTTCCTCTCTAGACATAACCATAACCACCCAACCTGTCCTCTTAAAAAGAACGTCAACATTTGCCGTTTGACTCTACGGCTGTTTTTGGACGTTATTTTGTGTAAAACTACGTCTATTTTCGCTTCCATGGACTATCTCTTGTTATACAATGAAATACCACACTCTTATTATTCTATAACTCACTGACTATGCTCTGATATTTGTTCTTCAAGTAAAAATATATATATTTTTGCCTTAATTAGGCCATAATCCAGAAAATTCCAGCCTATCGATCTTTATATTTAGGAAAACATCTAATAAATTTGGAAATGAATTTTTCGTTCGTCGACAGTTGCCTGTTACTATTTAACCCTCTATGCTTTAATGTCGCTGGTCATTGTGACTTTCCCAGGATTTATATATGTTTTGTAGTAGCATTTAGTCAGACTACAGTAATTTAACTAATGGGAAACCTCTATAGTTGTCGTAAATTAATAATAATCATTTATCAAATAATAAATTAGCAAACATATGCAACATTTTATGTTACGACTTTTCGGGTAGGCCGTTCTGTTTGTTTACAACCCCAATGGTTCAAAATACACAATACTTTTAATATATAAGTGACTAAGTATGCTCTAATATATGGTCCTCAATGAAAATTATCGTTTTTTTTTGTTAATTTGTCCATAATGAATAAGATTCCTTACTGTTGATCTTTATATTAAGAAAAACATCTAAACAAATTGGTATTGTGTTTTCGTTCAGATAAAGTTTCCAGATACTATTTCCTAGTTATCAATTAATGTAGGTGGTTATTTTAATTCGCGGCTACCAGGGGCTTTCTCCCATTATACAATATAAATGTACTCACTAACTATTCTCTGGTATCTGTTCTTCAATTAAAATTACCTATTTTTTTGTTTAATTAGTCCATAATTCATAAAATTCCTTCAGGTCGATCTTTATATTTAGAAAAACATCTAATCAATTTGGAATTTAATTTTTCGTTCACCTACAGTTACCTGCTATTATTTCATTGTTATATTTTATGTCGCTGGTCATTACAATTTTCCAAGAATTTAAACAGCTAAACAGCAAGTAGCATCTTGTTAGAGTACAGGAATTTACCTATGGAGAACCTCGATAGCTGCCGAAAATTATTAATGATTATATATGTAATTTAAAATAATGAATTATATACCATTTCTTATGTTATGTCTTTGGCGGGTAGGCCGTTCTGCGGGTTTACAACCGAATTGTTTAAAAATCACACTATTTTAAATGTATGAGTCACTAGTATGCTCTGATATATGTTCTGCAATGAAAATAAAGATTGTTTTGTTGTTAATTACTCCATAAATGTGTAATGTGTTAATTCAGTCTAAAATCTTTTTGCAATGTTTATATGCGATATACGTAGCTGGAAACTACCTAATATTTAAAAATAATAGTTACAACATTCTATTAATATATAATGTTGAAATAAATATCACACAAAGTCTGTATATCTGTTTTTAGATGTCTTATAAATCTTCTTTTAAAATAGTATTAATGATTTTTATGAATCTTGAGTAAAAATTATGTTAATTATTATTAATCTAATTGTTATTATTTTAAGTAAAAGAATTGCAAGTATTCGCATAACCATGGGATCTCTGTTTGTGTATGAATGCACGGATTTGTTTTTGTTATGAGAGGGACGCCTTAGAAAGCATGGTGTAGGCCACCTGTGGCTCGCATCCGATCCCACGATCGTCGTCGCCCCTAAATCAACACAACAGGTATTTAGTATTTACGATTATAATAAGTAATATTTCTTTTATAATAATATTGCAGCAGGTGGTGTAGTGGTAGGACACTCGCCTGGCGTTCCGCGAGCGCTATGTCATGGGTTCGTATCCTGGCCGGGGAGGATTTACTGGGCGCAATTCCTTAACTGTAGCCTCTGTTTAACGCAACAGTAAAATGTGTACTTGGATGAAAAAACGATTCTTCGCGGCGGGAATCGTATTCCAGGGACCTGCCCGAAACGCTACTCGTACTAGTGGCTGTACAAGAATGTAACAACTCTTGTATATATCTCAGGTTAGGGGCTAGGCATTTACACTCTTAGGTCAGCAAACTAGCTAGTAGGTTAGACTATTAGACTCCACTGGTCAATCGGGGGCCTGCATGACTCAGCTTATCCTAACCTAGCCCAGCTTAAACCATCTAAGCATAGTTCATTCTAGCTGTGCATAGTGCTTGCACAGCCTTGCTTATCCTAGTTTACCTCTTCCTAGCCTACCGTAGCCAAGCCTATCCCAGTATACCCTTACCTAGTCTTGCCTAGCCTAACCCTGCCTTGCTTTTAAACATGACCAGTCCTTCCTACCCTAGCCAAGCCCTGACCAGCTTAGCCAAGCCAGTCCCTGCCTAGATTTAGCATAGCCTTGCCTTTTTATTAATATATAGAGGGTACCACCTCTGGTTGAGTTTGTAGGAACCCTCCACTTATAGGGTTGAGGGTTCCATATATATATATATATATATATATATATATATATATATATATATATATATATATATATATATATATATATATATATATATTTATATATATATATGTCGTACCTAGTAGCCAGAACGCACTTCTCGGCCTACTATGCAAGGCCTGATTTGCCTAATAAGCCAAGTTTTCCTTAATTATTATATTTTCTCAATTTTTTTTCTTATGAGATGATAAAGCTACCCATTTCATTATGTATGAGGTCAATATTTTTTTATTGGAGTTAAAATTAACGTAGATATATGACCAAACCTAACCAACCCTACCTAACCTAACCTAACCTATCTTTTTAGGTTAGGTAGCTGAAAAAGTTAGGTTACGTTTGGTTAGGTAGGTTAGGTAGTCGAAAAACAATTAATTCATGAAAACTTGGCTTATTAGGCAAATCGGGCCTTGCATAGTAGGCAGAGAAGTGCGTTCTGGCTATTAGGTACGACATATATATATATATATATATATATATATATATATATATATATATATATATATATATATATATATATAATATAAATAATGTGTGTGTAAACATGCCACGTGTGTGTAAATCACAAAAATTAACACTTGATGAAAAATGTGACAGTGTCAGACCACGGAGGAAGAATTGAAACAGGAATTTCCTTAAGTACTTTCATATATTAATACATCTTCAGAAGGAATAATTTTTTATATAAATTAAATTAAAAAACAAATCATTCCTCCATCGTCTGACACTCATATATATATATATATATATATATATATATATATATATATATATATATATATATATATATATATATATATATATATATATATATATATATATATATATATAATGTGTGTGTGTGTGTGTACTCACCTAGTTGTGCATGCGGTGGTTGAGCTCTGGCTCTTTGTCCCGTATGTATGTATTCATATATATATATATATATATATATATATATATATATATATATATATATATGGGAACAAGCCTGAATGGTCCCCAGGACAATATGCAACTGAAAACTCACACCCCCAGAAGTGACTCGAACCCATACTGCCAGAAGCAACGCAACTGGTATGTACAGGGACGCCTTAATCCACTTGACCATCACGACCAGACATAAGGAAGTGATAGCTGAGGCTATTTGACCCACTTCCCCGCTGGCACTCGGATGGTAATCTTGGGCAAAGCATTTTATCAAATCACCTCATTTTTGGGGCAACACGTGAGGAACACAAATGCGAACAAGCCTGAATGGTCCCCAGGACAATATGCAACTGAAAACTCACACCCCAGAAGTGACTCGAACCCAATACTGCCAGGAGCAACGCAACTGGTATGTACAGGGACGCCTTAATCCGCTTGACCATCACGACCAGACATAAGGAAGTGATAGCCGAGGCTATTTGACCCACTTCCCCGCTGGCACTCGGATGGTAATCTTGGGCATAGCATATGGGTTCGAGTCACTTCTGGGGTGTGAGTTTTCAGTTATATATATATATATATATATATATATATATATATATATATATATATATATATATAATATTAATATTATATATCCTGCCTGAAATGCTGCGTGTACTAGTGGCTTTACAAGATTTTGTGGTTATTCTCTATATCTGGTTCACCTAACAGTAAATAAGTACCTGGGAGTTAGACAGCTGCTATGGGCTGCTTCCTAGGGATGTGTGTGTGTGTTTGTATTCATGTTGTATTTTACAAAGTAGGAAGAGATGTTTGTAAAAAAAAAAATCAAATATTTTTGAAAGTATAAGTAGATTTGATATTTTTCTCTAATTGTTTATTTCTGCTGTCTCGCCTCCTTTATAAAATGGCATCATTCTTGCTTTTTTAAGGATATCAGGAAAAGTAAGGCACTCCAGAGATTTGTTGACTCCTTCCTAGTGTTGCCTAGCCCAGCCCAGCCTAGACAAGGCAGGCTGGGCATCCTAGCCTCACGCAGCTTAGCCCCAACCTACATGTAGCATCCCAGTCCATCCAAAGTGATCATTACCTTACTGGCTGTGTTTTCTCTTCAGCCCTGAATGTAATGTGGTGGAACATAAGCAGATACATATCAGGTCTTAGAGAATCTGTACTTCATACATTTCTTAATAATGTCTCACAAATATTTAAATAATTAAACAAAAATTGTATAATAACTTCATATTATTCTTGCAATTTATTTTTGCATTTTTTTTATACAAAATTTACATTTTAAAAGATTACCTCTATTTTTAGATTGATGACTTGAAGACTACAGTGCCATCCACAGCAAATCATGGTCTTAAAATATCTCCTAGCAATGACGAGACCAATTTTCACAGAGATCAAATTTTTGCTAAGCAGTAGTCACAGGTAAATATATATTATATATATAATATTATATATATAAAATTAACTACTTCATTGCTCAAAGCACCTTTAGACATTCTGAGAGTTGTGCTATTTTATTAATTAATTAATTAGGCTATATTTTAATGTTTTGTAATGTTTTCATTACTTTTTTTGTTTTTAAATATAAATTGTTGAGTTTTGAAACATTTTGACATTAACTATACCTGAATATTTATAAACAAAAAAATACCAGAACTATGTCCTTGACAATTGCACTAAGAAGTCTTTGCCAAAATCAGGTGCTCAGTGCAGTAGTTAAAAACTTAAAAGTTGTACCACCTCTGGTGCAAGATTAGGGACCCATAGCCTCAGAGAAGAAAATAGAGAGTACTCAGAGAAGGCCTTGAATAATAGGCAGGCTGTTTGTGTGTGTTTCGACGGTAAGCTTGCTGACACCAAATGTAGTTACCTAAGTGTAGTTACAGGATTAGAGCTACGCTCGTGGTGTCCCGTCTACCCAGCACTCTTTGTCACATAATGCTTTGAAACTACTGACGGTCTTGGCCGCCACCACCTTCTCACTTAACTTGTTCCAACCGTGTACCACTCTGTATGCGAAAGGAAATTTTTTTATATTTCTTTGGCATCTTTGTTTAGTTAGTTTAAATCTATGACCTTTTGTTCTTGAAGTTCCAGGTCTCGGGAAATCTTCCCTATCGATTTTATCAATTCCTGTTACTATTTTGTACATAGTGATTTTATCACCTCTTTTTGTTGTCTTCTAGTTTTGGCATATTTAATGCCTCTGACCTCTCCACATAGCTCTTGCACTTTAGTTCTGGGAGCCACTTAGTAGCATGTCTTTGCACCTTTTCCAGTTTGTTGATGTGCTTTTTAAGATATGGGCACCAAACAACCGCTGCATATTCTAGCCTTGGCCGAACAAAACTCGTGAACAATTTCTTTAGTATTTCGCCATCCATGTATTTAAACAAAATTCTGAAGTTAGAAAGCGTGGCATAGGCTCCTCACACAACGTTCTTTATGTGGGCCTCAAGTGATAGTTTTCTATCTAGAATCAACCCTAGACCTCTTTCTTTTATCAGAATTATATAAAGATTTCTCACATAATTTGTAGGTTGTGTGGGATCTATGTTCTATTCCACATTCCATAACATGGCATTTATTCACATTAAATTTCATTTTGCCAAGTGGTGCTCCATATACTTATTTTGTCCAGGTCTTCTTGAAGGGCATGACAATCATCTAAATTTCTTATCCATCCCATTATCTTAGCATCATCAGCAAACATGTTGATATAATTCTGTATTCCTACTGGTAGATCATTTATGTAGACAATGAACATTTCTGGTGCATGTACTGTGGTACTCCACTTGTGACACTTCTCCAGTCCGATTGCCTCTGATTACTGCCCTCATTTTTATATCAGTCAGAAAATTTTTCATCCATGTTAGAAGCTTACCTGTCACCCATCCAAAATTTTCTAGTTTCCAGAACAACCTCTTATGTGGAACTCTGTCGAAAGCCTTTTTTATGTCTAGATAGATGCAGTCAACCCAACTACCTTGTTCCTTTAAAATCTCTGTGGCTCAATCATAGAAACTGAGTAAATTCGATACACAGGATCTTCCAGATCGAAAACAATACTGTCTGTTTGATATTATATAATTTCTCTCCAGGTGTTCTACCCATTTAGTTTTTATTATTTTTTTTTTGTTTTCAATCCTTTCACTGTTACACTTGTCAATGATTCAGGTCTATAACTGAGAGAGGTGGGGTCTTCCCTGTTGCCACTTTTGTAGATTGGAACTATGTTAGCATTTTTCCACATGTTTGCTATGACTCCTATACACAGGGATGCCTGAAAGATCAGGTGAAGTGAAAGGCTGAGCTCAGATGCACATTCTCTCAGAACCCATGGTGAAACTCCATCTGGACCAACTGCTTTGTTCTTACTTAGCTACTTTAGCATATTTTCCTCTTCATCTCTAGACACCTCTATACGCTCTATGATGTTCTCAGAAATTCTTATTGTGTCTGGTTCTCTTAAGATTTCATTTTGTATAAACACACTTTGGAACTTTTGGTTTAATGTTTCACACATTGCATTATCATTTTCTGTGAATCTGTTTCCTATTTTCAACCTCTGGATATTATCCTTTACCTGCAATTTGTTGTTTATGAATTTGTAGAATAGGCCCAGTTCTGTTTTACATTTATCCATTATCACTTTTTAAAAATTTCTTTCTGCCTCTTCCCTTACTGCTGTATAGTTGTTTCTCGCATCTTTGTATCGCTGGTATGATTGGGAGTTTGGCTACTTTCTATTTTGATACCTGCTTGATGGGGTTCTGCTCTTCTACTCCCCAAGCCCGGCCCGAGGCCAGGCTCGACTTGTTAGAGTTTGGTCCACCAGGCTGTTGCTTGGAGCGGCCCGCAAGGCCACATACCCACAACATCCCGGCTGATCCGGAACTTCTCTTAGAAAACAGTCCAGTTTTCTCCTGAAGATGTCCACGGTTGTTCCGGCAGGAACAACCGTGCAACCGTGCTCTGAAGGGGAAAGTGAATACTGAGCAGTACTCGAGACGGGACAACATAAGTGACTTGAAGAGTACAACCATTGTGATGGGATCCCTGGATTTGAAAGTTCTCATAATCCATCCGATCATTTTTCTGGCCGACGCAATATTTGCTTGGTTATGCTCCCTAAACATTAGATCGTCGGACATCATTATTCCCAAATCCTTGACATGCTGTTTTTCTACTATGGGAAGATTCGATTGTGTTTTGTACCCTGTATTATGTTTCAGATCCTCATTTTTGCCATACCTGAGATTTATCACTGTTAAACATCATGTTATTTTCTGCTGCCCAATCGAAAACTTTGTTGACATCTGCTTGTAGTTTTTCAATGTCTTTCATTCCATTTTTGCGTCTTTTGGTCTGTGGCCCTCTCTCAATTTCTGTTGAACCAATCCTGTTATCTGGCCCTGCATCTCTGTTTTGGTATGAATGTTTGTGTGCCTTCATTGTATATTTTGCAAAATTTGGCATACATTTAATTTACTTCCCTGTCTAGCAACAAGTCTGCCTAATTACTTATTAAAAAAAATTTGAAGTTCCCCATAGTGACCTCTCTCTCTTGAAATCAAGTTTATCAACTGTTTCAATGTCCCTATTTTCTGTGTGTGTGTGTTTGGAGGCTAAGCTTGCTGATACCATGTGTGTGTGTGTGTGTGTGTTTGGAGGCTAAGCTTGCTGATACCATGTGTGTGTGTGTGTTTGGAGACTAAGCTTGCTGATACCGTGTGTGTCTGTGTTTGGAGGCTAAGCTTGCTGATACCATGTATGTGTGTGTGTGTGTGTGTGTGTTTGGAGGCTAAGCTTGCTGATACCGTTTGTGTGTGTGTGTGTGTGTGTTTAGAGGCTATGCTTGATGATACCATGTGTGTATTTGGAGGCTAAGCTTGCTGATACCATGTGTGTGTGTGTGTTTGGAGGCTAAGCTTGCTGATACCATGTGTGTGTGTGTGTTTGGAGGCTAAGTTTGCTGATACCATGTGTGTGTGTGTGTGTTTGGAGGCTAAGCTTGCTGATACCATGTGTGTGTGTGTGTGTTTGGAGGCTAAGCTTGCTGATACCATGTGTGTGTGTGTGTGTGTGTGTGTGTGTGTGTGTGTGTTTAGAGGCTAAGCTTGCTGATACCATGTGTGTATTTGGAGGCTAAGCTTGCTGATACCATGTGTGTGTGTGTTTGGAGGCTAAGCTTGCTGATACCATGTGTGTGTGTGTGTTTGGAGGCTAAGTTTGCTGATACCATGTGTGTGTGTGTGTTTGGAGGCTAAGTTTGCTAACACCGTGTGTGTACTCACCTGTTTAAATAATGATAGGGGTGTGTACCTCCTCTGGTGCAATTGTAGGGACCCACAGCCTTGAAGAAAATAAAGAGTATTCAGAGAAGACCTTGTGGATTCTCACTGAACACTAATCTTTTCTTCTCCTACCACCCCTCTTATTTTGTTTTATGCTGTATTCTATTATATATCATATAAATACATAGCCAAATGGCAATATTTATTATGTCTATACAAAAAGAAGACATCCACTTTATTTTTTTTCTCTCCTTTGTTTCTATGTGGATTTTGTTGTGACTAATGATTCTCCTCCTTCCCATCAACAGGTCTTCCTCACTGGGCTTGCTCGGCTTTTGTGTTACTGTGAGGGTGCCATCATCGTTTACCCTTCAAGACTGACTCATGCTGGCATTGCATTTGTGGACTTCCCTTCACAGTAAACAGTCCTTCTCCATATGGTGATTGTCCAGGGCAAGCAGGGTGTGACTGCCATCTTGGAGAAGCAGGGTCTTTTAATATGAAGAATCTTCCGTCTTCTCTACTTACGCCAGCTTGTGCCGGCCTTGCATTCTTGTTACTTCATGGCCCTTGGGCCTTTTTTATTTATTTTACATAATAATTTTTTTTATTAATACCCGTGTTTCACAAGAGATCCTTAACATTTTAAGCACCAATTGTATTGACTAATGTACGTCTTGTAACCTTTAAGACATAAATAGACAAGACATAGATAAATGAGTGAATAATACTGAGTGACTAGGTTAGGGCGAGGAACATAGTACAGTGTCTGGCTTTGGAAGAATGCCTACTGTTTTAGAAACCTTATTGCCATGATCATAATCGTATGGGTTAAAAAGCATTTGTTGTCACTCCTACACTGTGGCTTGTTGAGCTTGAAACCTTTGCTCCTTGTTCGTGTTACATCTGACCTTTTGAAGAAATTGTATGAATCAATATCCTCCAAATTGTTCAGTATTTTAAAGGTTTCACTCTATTACTCTCTCATTTGCATATATCTAAGCATATAGATTAGATATAGATTTAGATTAGATTTTTTAGTCAGGTAAAGGTACATACATTGCAGATGAGTTACAAAGGGAAAGACAATGACTAGAGTTCACTAGCTCTATTGGAAGAGAAACGTCTGCAAGACAAGTGTGGGCAAAAATTAAGGTAGCTAAGGGGAGCAGAGCCCGGCCTGCGGCTCACAACGACCCCCAGGGTAAGGCTGAAGAACTAATTCACAAGTGGAGTGATGCAGCATCATCCTCCTCCCTCCCTGCAGAAGTAAGCAGGGAACAGCTCCTCCGACATAATGACAGAAGGATTAGGATAACAAGAGCACAGTCTAGTGATGACGAGTATGGGGAACCAATTACAGTCAAGGAAGTAAAGGGGGCTATGAAAAGGGTAAAAGTACAGCCCTTGGTGAAGATGGCGTCACCTGCGACATACTCAATGCACTGTGTGAAGTGTCTGGCAATCCACTACTCCACCTGTTTAACAAGTCATTCCTATGTGGAGTGTTGCGCACACAATGGAAACATGCAATAATGGTCCCAATACCGAAACCCAATGACCCTGGCAATTATAGACCTATCAGTCTCATGTAATGCACTTGGAAGATGCTTGAAAGGATCATCCTAAACCGACTATTGCACAAAATAGGCAGGTTAGGGGAGGGGTCAATGGATTTGTTAAAGGACGAAGGACAGCAAACTATAGTTAATTACCTTGCTAATGATACAGCTAAGTACTCCCAATAAACTCGCACCTCGGGGCAAAATTTTAAAATTTAAAATACAATACCTAAAACCACTAATACGCATAGCGTTTCGGGCAAGTATATACGAAGTAAAACCCAAACAAAGAACTGACTCCGTAGGACCCATAAAAGATGAGACTAACAATTTTAAGTTGTATCATAAAAGGGCGGCAAACACTCTCAATGAATACCTAACATCAGTGTTCGCACTAGAAAGCTTGAATGACATCCCATCACCAACACAAATGTTTGTCGGAGGTAAGGAGAATGAATTAAGAGAAATACCAATTACACGCGACACAATCAGGAAGAGCATTGACAAACTAAAAGACTCAGAAGCCCAAAGTGTAAATGAATTTAAGTCCCAAGTCGTAAAGGAACTGGCAAATTAATTGGGTGGTTGTAGGTAGGAGCTGCCTCGTATGGGCCGGTGGGCCTTCTGCAGTTGCCTTTGTTCTTGTGTTCTTGTGTTCTTATGTTGAGTAGCAACATTTGCAAATTTGCAGATGATACAAAAATAGGTAGGGAAATTAACACGGAAGAAGACTCACTATCACTTCAAGTTGATCTAAATAGCGTTTTGAAATGGTCAAAAGATTGACAGATGCAGTTTAATGCTGATAAATGTAAAGTTTTGAGACTAGGTAATGATGATAGTTACAAGATACGAGCTAGATGGTGTTGAGATTGCGAAGTCGGATTGTGAAAGGGATCTGGGAGTTATGATTAGTAAGAATTTAAAACAAAAGGATCAATGCATGAATGCTTGTAATAAGGTAAATAGGACACTGGGATTTATTAATCGAAGTGTTAGTAACAAGACACCTGGTGTGGTTCTTCAGCTATATCTTGCTCTGGTTAGGCCCCATTTACATTATGCAGTTCAGTTTTGGTCGCCATATTATAGAATGAATATAAATTCACTTGAACGTGTCTAGAGTAGGGTGACTAAGTTAATTCCCCAAAATAGAAATCTTTTATATGAAGAAAGATTAACAAAGCTTAAATTGCATTAACTGGAAGAGCGAAGAGTTAGGGGTGATATGATAGAGGTTTACAAGTGGATGAATGGACATAACAAAGGGAATATTAGTAGGGTACTAAAAGTATCAACACATGACAGAACACAAAACAATGGGTATAAATTGGATAAGTTTAGATTTAGGAAAGACTTGGGTAAATACTGGTTTGGCAATAGGGTTGTTGATTTGTGGAACCAATTACTGCGTAACGTGGTGGAGGTGGGGTCCCTCCATTGTTTCAAGCGTGGGTTGGACATGTATATGAGTGGGTTTGGGTGGTTATAGATAGGAGCTGCCTCGTATGGGCCAATAGGCCTTCTGCAGTTACCTTTATTCTTATGCTCTTAATTCACTATGCTTGCCAGTGAAACTCCTTTTCAGAAAATCGCTGGACCATGGAATAGTTCCCCTAGTAATAGTTGAAGGTGATGTAGTGATCGAGTAATCCTTATACTCCATTATCTCATCATCATAATGGCATAACTAATTACACAAGCATTAATCCTATCCCTATTTACAGGTAACGGTTTTCCACCCTTCTATATCTTACTGTGAGGTGTCGTCACCGTACATAAGCAAGCGACTTGAGAATAGCACATTACGGACTATTCATGCCCGTGCCACCGCTTGGGTGGCTTAATCTTTATAAATAAATCAGAATAGCACACACCACACTGGAGACATCTCCCGTCACGCAGGGTGCAGTCGCACCTCCACAGATCTCCAGTATCAGCTCTTGATATTGGTAATGGCTCAAAAGGGCCACCACTTACGGGGTATTCATGCCCGTGTCACCTCTTGGGTGGCTTAATCTTCATCAATCAATCGAATAGCACACAGTACAATCTCCAGTCAAGAATATAGCACTCGGCGTGTACAGTTCTAATCGACCCAAGACGCTACAGCCTCGACACAGAGCAGACAGCAGACTACGACCGTTGTTCAGGTCCATGTAAACTACATCTACCCGAAGTCCTTCGTCTGAATAGCCAGTTACCAGTTACAGGAGATACTTTTTCACCCACAGAGTTATTAACTCATGGAACCGCCTACCCACCGAAGCGGTACGTGGCAAAACGATGCTGATTTTCAAAATATACCTGGAAAAGATCATTCCTCCCTACACCTGGGGGGTACCTTCGTTAAAGTAAAAAGGTATACAGAAATAACAAAGAAAATAGATATGAATACTGTTACCTTCGATGTTAGTAGTAGTTGTGCAAGTGAGGAGAAAGAAAAAATATTACGGAGTTCATGGAAGAAAGTAGATTGATAATATTATCTTGGAACGTTAATGGATTAAAAACTAGAGCGGTGGATGTACACTATTATACTCTTAGAGAGAATATTAACATAGCAGCACTCCAGGAAACTGGGGATAGGGATGGTAACAATCTGAACATGAAGATGAACATGTTGAACATGAAGATGTTCAACTGCTGGGCGAGCCCTCTCCTACTCATCTGAGGGGAGGGAGATTAGATTATGCTTGTTTGATAAATGCTGAGGGCATAGAGGAGAATTGTCTTACTGTGGATGAAATGCTAAGAGATTTTGCATTACAAATACAGCTTAAACTAGAAAAAAGCATGCCTGCCTTCAGAGGAAAAGCTTAAAGTTTAATAAGGGAGAATTAAGGGGTCTTGTTGGTCATATTAAGTCTTGGTATGATACTTATAAGCCAGTTTCGGCAGAAGCATTTTATTAAGATTTAATTAAGGAGGTAGATGTATTTAATGCAACATTGAACCGGAAAACATCTGGTATAGAAAAGCATCCCCCCCATAAAAGTGTGCGGAGAAGAGAAAGGAAATTTGGAGCAAGTATTGGCAGGAGTTTGCAGAGAAAGTTAGGAGTAACAAACTTGAAGGAAATCTGGCAAGACATAAATGAAATAAGGGGTAAAAAGCATAATTTTGTTGCACATCCTGACCCGTAAGGAATTGCAAAAGGTCTCGTAAATAAATGGGCGGAAGCTGCCAAACTTAGTTCATTTAATTACCCGCTGTAACGAGAGAGTCGTTTGATTCTTGGAAAGATCTAAGAAAGGATTTTATACTTACAGCAGGTAACAGTGGTGATGTCACTTGCACAGGTATTACCAGAGAAGAACTAATAACGGCGATTAAAGTTGGGAAATCTACCGCCCCCTGGGGAGGATGGAGTAACTTATGAAATACTTAATGAACTTGCCATTATGACGAAAAGCCCGCTGTTTGACCTCTTTAATATTAGTTATAAAGAGGGCAGAATTCCCAGTAAATGAAAAAGAACTATGATCATCCTTATCCCTAAAGCCAATGGAGAGTACAGACCTGTGTCTTCAACCTCGTGTTTTTGTAAAATGATGGAGAGGATCATTTTAAATAAACTTTTGTATATAATAGGTGATCAGCTGTCTAATAATTTTTCGGGTTCCTCAGATGAAAAAGTACCTCTGACTGTATTATTAAATGTCTAGCTAATGGTAATGATTATTATAGAATTTTTATTGATTTATAAGGAGCTTTTGATAAAGCCAACAAAGAGGTTATTTTATATGAATTAGCTGGTCTTGGTGTTGAAGGGAGATTATTGCGCTGGATAGGGGATTATCTTCAGGAAAGGAAGGCTCAGGTGTGGTATCAAGGTTGTATGGTTCAAGGTATCAAGGTCAAGAACTCTGCACACCTCAGGGAGGAGTGTTGAGTCTCACCCTGTTTAATGTACTAATGAATAAGATAGCATCTGAGAAATACTCAAATTGGGTAACTCCAATCATATATGCTGATGATATTTTGTTTCAGGGCAAAGATATTTCAAAGATTCAAACAGTGTTGGACAATTTCGGAAACCAGTGTCACCACATGGGACTAGTGGTTAATGAAGACAAAACTAAAGTTTGAATGTAGAAGTCGGAGGCCCATTATATTGGAAATAAACGGTAAAAATATAGAGAGTTAATATATATAAATATTTAGGCATATATGTTGGATATACCTATGAGAGTTTGGAAACTGAGATGAACAGACTGTTGAGTCAATGTCGGAAGAGATTACAACCTCTGAAGGCCTTGGCATGCTGTGGAAAGGAGTGGGAGTCCAAGTGCTACGAATGATGTACTTGAGTACTGTAAGATTTCTTATTGATTATGCTGCACCTGTCATTTCTTGTTTTGGTAAAGGTAGGATGGGCAAGTTGGAGAAGATACAAAATGAAGCCGTTGGGGGTCGTTGTGAGCCGCTGCTACCTTAATTTTTGCCCACACTTGTCTTGCAGACGTTTCTCTTCCAATAGAGCTAGTGAACTCTAGTCAATGTCTTTCCCTTTGTAACTCATCTGCAATGTATGTACCTTTACCTGAATAAAAAATCTAATCTAAATCTATATCTAATCTATATGCTTAGATATATGCAAATGAGAGAGTAATAGAGCGAAACCTTTAAAATACTGAACAATTTGGAGGATATTGATTCATACAATTTCTTCAAAAGGTCAGATGTAACACGAACAAGGAGCAAAGGTTTCAAGCTCAACAAGCCACAGTGTAGGAGTGACAACAAATGCTTTTTAACCCATACGATTATGATCATGGCAATAAGGTTTCTAAAACAGTAGGCATTCTTCCAAAGCCAGACACTGTACTATGTTCCTCGCCCTAACCTAGTCACTCAGTATTATTCACTCATTTATCTATGTCTTGTCTATTTATGTCTTAAAGGTTACAAGACGTACATTAGTCAATACAATTGGTGCTTAAAATGTTAAGGATCTCTTGTGAAACACGGGTATTAATAAACAAAATTATTATGTAAAATAAATAAAAAAGGCCCAAGGGCCATGAAGTAACAAGAATGCAAGGCCGGCACAAGCTGGCGTAAGTAGAGAAGACGGAAGATTCTTCATATTAAAAGACCCTGCTTCTCCAAGATGGCAGTCACACCCTGCTTGACCTGGACAATCACCATATGGAGAAGGACTGATTACTGTGAAGGGAAGTCCACAAATGCAATGCCAGCTTGAGTCAGTCTTGAAGGGTAAACGATGATGGCACCCTCACAGTAACACAAAAGCCGAGCAAGCCCAGTGAGGAAGACCTGTTGATGGGAAGGAGGAGAATCATTAGTCACAACAAAATCCACATAGAAACAAAAGAGAGAAAAAAAATAAAGTGGATGTCTTCTTTTTGTATAGACATAATAAATATTGCCATTTGGCTATGTATTTATATGATATATAATAGAATACAGCATAAAACAAAATAAGAGGGGTGATAGGAGAAGAAAAGATTAGTGTTCAGTGAGAATCCACAAGGTCTTCTCTGAATACTCTATTTTCTTCAAGGCTGTGGGTCCCTACAATTGCACCAGAGGTGGTACACACCCCTATTATTATTTAAACAGGTGAGTACACACACGGTGTTAGCAAACTTAGCCTCCAAACACACACACACACATGGTATCAGCAAACTTAGCCTCCAAACACACACACACACATGGTATCAGCAAGCTTAGCCTCCAAACACACACACACATGGTATCAGCAAGCTTAGCCTCCAAATACACACATGGTATCAGCAAGCTTAGCCTCTAAACACACACACACACACACAAACGGTATCAGCAAGCTTAGCCTCCAAACACACACACACACACACACATGGTATCAGCAAGCCTAGCCTCCAAACACACACACACACATGGTATCAGCAAGCTTAGCCTCCAAACACACACACACACACATGGTATCAGCAAGCTTAGCCTCCAAACACACACACACACACGGTATCAGCAAACTTAGCCTCCAAACACACACACACACATGGTATCAGCAAGCTTAGCCTCCGAACACACACACACACACATGGTATCAGCAAACTTAGCCTCCAAACACACACACACATGGTATCAGCAAGCTTAGCCTCCAAACACACACACACACATGGTATCAGCAAGCTTAGCCTCCAAATACACACATGGTATCATCAAGCTTAGCCTCTAAACACACACACACACACACACACACACACAAACGGTATCAGCAAGCTTAGCCTCCAAACACACACACACACACACACACACATACATGGTATCAGCAAGCTTACCCTCCAAACACAGACACACACGGTATCAGCAAGCTTAGCCTCCAAACACACACACACACATGGTATCAGCAAGATTAGCCTCCAAACACACACACACACACACACATGGTATCAGCAAGATTAGCCTCCAAACACACACACACACACACACATGGTATCAGCAAGCTTAGCCTCCAAACACACACACACATGGTATCAGCAAGCTTAGCCTCCAAACACACACACACAGAAAATGGGGACATTGAAACAGTTGATAAACTTGATTTCAAGAGAGAGAGGTCACTATGGGGAACTTCAAATTTTTTTTAATAAGTAATTAGGCAGACTTGTTGCTAGACAGGGAAGTAAATTAAATGTATGCCAAATTTTGCAAAATATACAATGAAGGCACACAAACATTCATACCAAAACAGAGATGCAGGGCCAGAAAACAGGATTGGTTCAACAGAAATTGAGAGAGGGCCACAGACCAAAAGACACAAAAATGGAATGAAAGACATTGAAAAACTACAAGCAGATGTCAACAAAGTTTTCGATTGGGCAGCAGAAAATAACATGATGTTTAACAGTGATAAATTTCAGGTATGGCAAAAATGAGGATCTGAAACATAATACAGGGTACAAAACACAATCGAATCTTCCCATAGTAGAAAAACAGGATGTCAAGGATTTGGGAATAATGATGTCCGACGATCTAATGTTTAGGGAGCATAACCTTGCAAATATTGCGTCAGCCAGAAAAATGATCGGATGGATTATGAGAACTTTCAAATCCAGGGATCCCATCACAATGGTTGTACTCTTCAAGTCACTTATGTTGTCCCGTCTCGAGTACTGCTCAGTATTCACTTCCCCCTTCAGAGCAGGAGAGATTGCTGAAATAGAGAGAATACAGCGAACATATACGGCACGCATAGACGAGATAAAACACCTAAATTATTGGGATCGTCTCAAAGCTCTCCAAATGTACTCTCTAGAAAGGAGACGAGAGAGATACCAAATAATATACACATGGAAGATACTGGAGGGCCAGGTCCCAAATCTACACAGTAAAATAACAACGTACTGGAGTGAACGATATGGAAAAAAAATGCAAGATTGAACCAGTGAAGAGCAGAGGTCCCACAGGCACAATCAGAGAGCACTGTATAAACATCAGAGGTCCGCGGTTGTTCAACATCCTCCCAGCGACTATAAGAAATATTGCCGGAACAACCGTGGACATCTTCAGGAGAAAACTGGACTGTTTTCTAAGAGAAGTTCCGGATCAGCCGGGCTGTGGTGGGTATGTGGCCCTGCGGGCCGCTCCAAGCAACAGCCTGGTGGACCAAACTCTCACAAGTCGAGCCTGGCCTCGGGCCGGGCTTGGGGAGTAGAAGAGCAGAACCCCATCAAGCAGGTATCAACATAGAAAGAAGCCAAACCCCCAATCATACCAGCGATACAAAGATGCAAGAAAAAACTATACAGCAGTAAGGGGAGAGGCAGAAAGAAATTTTTTTAAAAGGGATAATGGATAAATGTAAAACAGAACTGGGCCTATTCTACAAATTCATAAACAACAAATTGCAGGTAAAGGATAATATCCAGAGGTTGAAAATAGGAAACAGAACAGATTCACAGAAAATGATAATGCAATGTGTGAAACATTAAACCAAAAGTTCCAAAGTGTGTTTATACAAAATGAAATCTTAAGAGAACCAGACACAATAAGAATTTCTGAGAACATCATAGAGCGTATAGAGGTGTCTAGAGATGAAGAGGAAAATATGCTAAAGTAGCTAAGTAAGAACAAAGCAGGTGGTCCAGATGGAGTTTAACCATGGGTTCTGAGAGAATGTGCATCTGAGCTCAGCCTTTCACTTCACCTGATCTTTCAGGCATCCCTGTGTACAGGAGTCATAGCAAACATGTGGAAAAAGGCTAACATAGTTCCAATCTACAAAAGTGGCAACAGGGAAGACCCCACCCCTCTCAGTTATAGACCTGAATCATTGACAAGTGTAACAGTGAAAAGATTGAAAAAAAAATAATAAAAACTAAATGGGTAGAACACCTGGAGAGAAATTATATAATATCACACAGACAGTATTGTTTTCGATCTGGAAGATCCTGTGTATCGAATTTACTCAGTTTCTATGATTGAACCACAGAGATTTTAAAGGAAAAAGGTAGTTGGGTCGACTGCATCTATCTAGACATAAAAAAGGCTTTCGACAGAGTTCCACATAAGAGGTTGTTCTGGAAACTAGAAAATTTTGGATGGGTGACAGGTAAGCTTCTAACATGGATGAAAAATTTTCTGACTGATATAAAAATGAGGGCAGTAATCAGAGGCAATCGGACTGGAGAAGTGTCACAAGTGGAGTACCACAGTACATGCACCAGAAATGTTCATTGTCTACATAAATGATCTACCAGTTGGAATACAGAATTATATAAACATGTTTGCTGATGATGCTAAGATAATGGGATGGATAAGAAATTTAGATGATTGTCATGCCCTTCAAGAAAACCTGGACAAAATAAATATATGGAGCACCACTTGGCAAATGAAATTTAATGTGAATAAATGCCATGTTATGGAATGTGGAATAGAACATAGATCCCACACAACCTACAAATTATGTGAGAAATCTTTATATAATTCTGATAAAAGAAAGAGGTCTAGGGTTGATTCTAGATAGAAAACTATCACTTGAGGCTCACATAAAGAACGTTGTGTGAGGAGCCTATGCCACGCTTTCTAACTTCAGAATTTCGTTTAAATACATGGATGGCGAAATACTAAAGAAATTGTTCACGAGTTTTGTTCGGCCAAGGCTAGAATATGCAGCGGTTGTGTGGTGCCCATATCTTAAGAAGCACATCAACAAACTGGAAAAGGTGCAAAGACATGCTACTAAGTGGCTCCCAGAACTAAAGGGCAAGAGCTATGTGGAGAGGTCAGAGGCATTATATATGCCAAAACTAGAAGACAACTAAAAGAGGTGATAAAATCACTATGTACAAAATAGTAACAGGAATTGATAAAATCGATAGGGAAGATTTCCCGAGACCTGGAACTTCAAGAACAAAAGGTCATAGATTTAAACTAACTAAACAAAGATGTCAAAGAAATATAAAAAAATTTCCTTTCGCATACAGAGTGGTACACGGTTGGAACAAGTTAAGTGAGAAGGTGGTGGCGGCCAAGACCGTCAGTAGTTTCAAAGCATTATGTGACAAAGAGTGCTGGGTAGACGGGACACCACGAGCGTAGCTCTAATCCTGTAACTACACTTAGGTAACTACATTTGGTGTCAGCAAGCTTACCGTCGAAACACACACAAACAGCCTGCCTATTATTCAAGGCCTTCTCTGAGTACTCTCTATTTTCTTCTCTGAGGCTATGGGTCCCTAATCTTGCACCAGAGGTGGTACAACTTTTAAGTTTTTAACTACTGCACTGAGCACCTGATTTTGGCAAAGACTTCTTAGTGCAATTGTCAAGGACATAGTTCTGATATTTTTTTGTTTATAAATATTCAGGTATAGTTAATGTCAAAATGTTTCAAAACTCAACAAATTATATTTCAAAACAAAAAAAGTAATGAAAACATTACAAAACATTAAAATATAGCCTAATTAATTTTTTAATAAAATAGTACAACTCTCAGAATGTCTAAAGGTGCTTTGAGCAATAAAGTAGTTAATTTTATATATATAATATTATATATATAATATATATTTACCTGTGACTACTGCTTAGCAAAAATTTGTTCTCTGTGAAAATTGGTCTCGTCATTGCTAGGAGATATTTTAAGACCATGATTTGCTGTGGATGGCACTGTAGTCTTCAAGTCATCAATCTAAAAATAGAGGTAATCTTTTAAAATGTAAATTTTGTATAAAAAAAAATGCAAAAATAAATTGCAAGAATAATATGAAGTTATTATACAATTTTTTTTTAATTATTTAAATATTTGTGAGACATTATTAAGAAATGTATGAAGTACAGATTCTCTAAGACCTGATATGTATCTGCTTATGTTCTACCACATTACATTCAGGGCTGAAGAGAAAACACAGCCAGTAAGGTAATGATCACTTAGGATGGACTGGGATGCTACATGTAGGTGGGGGCTAAGCTGCGTGAGGCTAGGATACCCAGCCTGCCTTGTCTAGGCTGGGCTGGGCTAGGCAACACTAGGAAGGAGTCAACAAATCTCTGAAGTGCCTTACTTTTCCTGATATCCTTAAAAAAGCAAGAATGATGCCATTTTATAAAGGAGGCGAGACAGCAGACATAAATAATTAAAGAAAAATAACAAATCTACTTATACTTTCAAAATATTTGATTTTTTTTTTACAAACATCTCTTCCTACTTTGTAAAATTCAACATGAATACAAACACACACACACATCCCTAGGAAGCAGCCCATAGCAGCTGTCTAACTCCCAGGTACTTATTTACTGTTAGGTGAACCAGATATAGAGAATAACCACAAAATGCTATCTTTATAAGAACTATCTTGTAAAGCCTCTAGTACACGCAGCATTTCAGGCAGGATATATAAAATATTATATATATATATATATATATATATATATATATATATATATATATATATATATATATATATATATATATATATATATATATATATGTCGTACCTAATAGCCAGAACGCACTTCTCAGCCTACTATTCAAGGCCCGATTTGCCTAATAAGCCAAGTTTTCATGAATTAATGTTTTTTCGTCTACCTAACCTACCTAACCTAACCTAACCTAGCTTTTTTTGGCTACCTAACCTAACCTTACCTATAAATATAGGTTAGGTTATGTTAGGTAGGGTTGGTTAGGTTCGGTCATATATCTACGTTAATTTTAACTCCAATAACATAAAATTGACCTCATACATAGAGAAAAGGGTTGCTTTATCATTTCATAAGAAAAAAAATATAGTAAATATATTAATTCAGG
>NC_091150.1:15863537-15979450 GCF_040958095.1 Procambarus clarkii
CTATTTTATAAAAAAATTTATAAGACATCTAAAAACAGATATACAGACTTTGTGTGATATTTATTTCAATATTATATATTAATAGAATGTTGTAACTATTATTTTTATATATTAGGTAGTTTCCAGCTACGTATATCGCATATAAACGTTGCAAAAAGATTTTAGACTGAATTAACACATTACACATTTATGGAGTAATTAACAACAAAACAATCTTTATTTTCATTGCAGAACATATATCAGAGCATACTAGTGACTCATACATTTAAAATAGTGTGATTTTTAAACAATTCGGTTGTAAACCCGCAGAACGGCCTACCCGCCAAAGACGTAACATAAGAAATGGTATATAATTCATTATTTTAAATTACATATATAATCATTAATAATTTTCGGTAGCTATCGAGGTTCTCCATAGGTAAATTCCTGTACTCTAACAAGATGCTACTTGCTGTTTAGCTGTTTAAATTCTTGGAAAATTGTAATGACCAGCGACATAAAATATAACAATGAAATAATAGCAGGTAACTGTAGGTGAACGAAAAATTAAATTCCAAATTGATTAGATGTTTTTCTAAATATAAAGATCGACCTGAAGGAATTTTATGAATTATGGACTAATTAAACAAAAAAATAGGTAATTTTACTTGAAGAACAGATACCAGAGAATAGTTAGTGAGTTCATTTATATTGTATAATGGGAGAAAGCCCCTGGTAGCCGCAAATTAAAATAACCACCTACATTAATTGATAACTAGGAAATAGTATCTGGAAACTTTATCTGAACGAAAACACAATACCAATTTGTTTAGATGTTTTTCTTAATATTAAGATCAACAGTAAGGAATCTTATTCATTATGGACAAATTAACAAAAAAAAACGATAATTTTCATTGAGGACCATATATTAGAGCATACTTAGTCACTTATATATTAAAAGTATTGTGTATTTTGAACCATTGGGGTTGTAAACAAACAGAACGGCCTACCCGAAAAGTCGTAACATAAAATGTTGCATATGTTTGCTAATTTATTATTTGATAAATGATTATTATTAATTTACGACAACTATAGAGGTTTCCCATTAGTTAAATTACTGTAGTCTGACTAAATGCTACTACAAAACATATATAAATCCTGGGAAAGTCACAATGACCAGCGACATTAAAGCATAGAGGGTTAAATAGTAACAGGCAACTGTCGGCGAACGAAAAATTCATTTCCAAATTTATTAGATGTTTTCCTAAATATAAAGATCGATAGGCTGGAATTTTCTGGATTATGGCCTAATTAAGGTAAAAATATATATATTTTTACTTGAAGAACAAATATCAGAGCATAGTCAGTGAGTTATAGAATAATAAGAGTGTGGTATTTCATTGTATAACAAGAGATAGTCCATGGAAGCGAAAACAGACGTAGTTTTACACAAAATAACGTCCAAAAACAGCCGTAGAGTCAAACGGCAAATGTTGACGTTCTTTTTAAGAGGACAGGTTGAACCACCACCACCACCACGATCACCACAACTACTAACGCTTTATATAGAACAAATGTTCCATCTGATACCAAGGCACCTTGCGTGTACGACGCGTTAAATGAAAATAATTACAATGAAATTAATAAATATGTAGAAGGATATGGTTGCTCATGTGACTATTTCAGTGGTTACGTTGAGGTTTTAATTCCTTCATTAGTTGGCCTGTTTCGTGAAAAAAAATTGATTAGTAATGCCTGTGTGAAAATTGGTCATAACACAATGGACCCTCATCGAGTGTATTTGGCTTACTATACACTAGAGAATGGTGGCAAACCTTTACAAATGCACACTTACTATGAACTCGAACCCCTTTTCTAACCCCTGATGTCTAAAGCTAAATCAACATTAAAAAGTGATGTTGAATTTATTATAGATCAACCGGCAATAGCAAAGGTAAATGCTTGTGATTGGATGAATCGTCACATTAAAGCTGATCCACACCAAAAACTATGGCGTTTGAGACATGATGAACGAGGAGATGACTGGCCTGTTGTTCATAAGACAAAATTGATTAATCATTATAGGCACCGGCAGGAAACTTATCCCCTGTATATCTATCGATTAGCGGTTAGTCCCGGATATGAAGACAAGCATTTTTATGAGACGACTGACGTTGTCGACTATCTAATGCTATTTGGGGCCATCCAATTGTATTCAGCTTTTACTCGGAGAGTATTTGGCATGAACTTACTACCCTTAATCCCTTGGGAGTAACTGAGGGGTGGTATTTTGGTTTAACTATGCTCACTCAACCAGGTCATATAGTTCAACTAGATACACTTGGACAATTTAGGAACCCAGGTGAGGTTGTACCTAATGTGGTTCCACCTGTTTATCATGATTTAATTGACCCCCGGCAACCTATTGCTCATCCAGGTATATTATATATTACGTATGTGGTTAATACTTAATCTCTCTCTTTCTCTCTCTCTCTCGACTGGATTTGACCTTTAACACTTCCCCACTTATTATTGACAGCTGTCATCATTCATCTCCTTAGAGTCACACGCTGTGCATGGTCCAACACCCTGCCCCACTACCCATCTTGACTACGATAACTGCGCCGCCTGGGAATCCCCAAAATTCCCCTGTGACTACTATACCCACAGGCCAGGGAATATAAATATATCCCTGTGTCTATAGATAGACTCACGTGCCAGGAAATATACCCCTGTGACTAGGAATTATTAAAGTACATTGAGGAAATGGAAAGACAATCAGATGACAAACAGCCAACAACGCCACCTCCCCTTTCTATATATTTTAATGAAGTATTTCGACCTATAAACCAGGAAGAATCTAATAATAGTGATAGTAGCATCAGTAGTAGTATCAGTCTAAATGATGTTGATGTTAATAATCTTTTAGAAATCAATAACTTCAGTAGTAAGAGATTTAATAAGATTGTAAATAGCTACCTCATGTTTGAAGAGGATAATATAATTAAATTATATTTTGTAAATGTAATGAAAATATTGGTTGATAATAGTAGTAATATTAATAACGTTATTTAAAAATATTTCATTTATGTTTTAAGTCTTTATTGTATTTCTATGTATTATTTTTACAATATTTTTAACATTTTTAGTGTTACATCTTTAAAAGTAGTAACTAGAGATGATGTGAATTTTTTAAAAATGTTTCAAAACAAAAATATGCAAACATTTAAGTATATTTGTAAGAGTCAAGATAAAATTAACATTCTGATAAATAATCCTATTCTGTCCCTCAACAAAAACGTTTACAATAGTTTATGCCATTTAATGTTTATTGTAAAATTTAGAGGTCAATATATTAGCGACATGTACAACAGAATATTGTTTACAATATCAACAAAAATGGTTGAAGGGGAAAATGGACTTTATTTTTTTCAAAATTTGGAGTGTGATCAATTTAATATCGAAAGATGGAATCCGGATAAACTATCTCAGTTATAATCAGCTTTATTATAAAGATTCCTGCCTTTTCGGAGGAATTTCAGTATTATCTTCATTCTTTCTCTTTTGTGAAATAAATTGTGGACGGTGGCTAAATAATGGAACCTGATTACTTTTTACTCTAATTATTTGTGAATAAATATTTTCATTGTTTACTTCTGGGAAATAGACTATACCGTCATCATAAAGAAAAATTCCATTTTCTTTATCATATTTAAGGTCTACAGTGAGTTCATTTTTATGCTTAATTTTAATTATTTTGTTTATATATATATATATATATATATATATATATATATATATATATATATATATATATATATATATATATATATATATATATATATATATATATATATATATGTCCATCTGTTTTAACCCTGTTTATAAATTCTTTAATGTTGGTATGTGTCATTTGATAATAACAATTTTCAAACTGTATATATATTAGAAACATATATAAATAATTATAAAATAGTACCACACATTTTATCCAAATCACTTTTGTCAAAATTACTTTTTCCAAGACATAGAAAGTATGGTGCTAATTCAATCATACAAGGAGAACACACACTTAAATACTTACGATGATCACCCACAAAATTACTTGGTTTACGCCAATTAAACCGAAATGATATCTTGGCTGTACAATAATTACATAGAGTACAGGATGTTGTTTGTAATTCTATTTTATTAGCCTGAGACATTAAAAAAACAAAACCTTTAAATGTATCATTTCTAAATGATGATACACTCAGTCCTGCAATTATCACATCGATTCCACAACCTTGACATACATGAACAAATTCAGTTAAATTTTCTGGATAAAACAAATGAGCATCGTCGATAAAAATAGTATCAAAGTGAAGAATATAGTCCTTATAATCTAAGTAAGTTTCACTCCGGATTTGGATTTCAGTCGGAATTATTGATCGACATTTTATTTGTTTTAATTGTACACATCTAGGCAAAATCAAAATGGTTTTATTTTTATTTTCTCTGCAATGTGTTTGAGTAAGTTGCAAAAGTCGAGACGATTTTCCTGAGGCCATTAAACCAGTAATAACTGTCAAAGTGCCCTCTCGGTTTTTGTGTTTATTAAACAAACTGACAATAATTTTGAATTTATCCAAAACCAATGACCCTCTATGGTGTTGGTCTTTAGAAATATTTTCAGGGGAGTTTTGTATTCCCAAAACCTCTTTTATTGATGTTCCATTGAATGAGTAATCCAAATAGGTATATGGAATTCGATTATAGGAAATGGGATGTTTCCCAATTATTTCATCCATGTGGCTAACATCAAAATCCAACAAAGTCTTATCAAACTTATATATAAGCAATGATTTTCTAACATCTTTCAATGTAAGAGAACCTGTCAAAATAGAATTTAGTATTGATTCACTTAGATTACAAAGAAGTATAATATGGGCATTGCGAAATTCAGATTCCAAATGACCATATTCCTCATCCTCATGCTCCATTGGATCATATATCCAGCTAGGGGATACCGCATTTGCAGTTAAACGAATATCATCCTTAATTTGCACACAATTGGAACCCATACACAAACTGTAAATCTTAACTTGGGGTATGTACAAAAAACAATTGTCAGCATAATAAATAATTTCTTTTCCTAGTCTGTCTATTAATTCAATTGGAGATGTAATAAGGGTGGATTTAGTATCATCTGCCATGATTATGAGATACCCCGGTCCGAGCTCAATTCAGGACAGCTGTTATAATTAGAACTTATAGTCTTGATAAATACCTTTTATATTATTTATCATATTAAAAAATCTTATGCTAAACATGAATTGTTCTTCTAATAATCTAATAAATTTTAAAGTTGTTGGGAATGATATGATTACTAACCCTTTACAGTTTCCTATCAATTCTACTGATGACATTACATAATTTTTAAATACTACGTTAATTCCGGGAAATTTACCCATTCTCACAGATAATGATACATTAAATTATGTTACCAAAGAAACTCTAGAATCTCTTATTAATTCTTTGACACAGCTATTGATTAGTCTTCCTGTTTTCCCAGCCAGACCAGCTTTAGAATGGACTAAAAAATGTAGAGAATGAAGTTATTTTAAATATAATTGACGATTACAATAAAAATTGTCAGCATCTAAATGAAGAAACTCATTTAAAAGAATCAACAAAGAGGGCTGAAGAAATCAGTAAATTATTTGACGAAAAACTATAAAATCTTACAAATTCTGCACAAACAATCCCACCCATAATATATGCACAACCACCTCCACCACCACCAACCCAACTGCCCCTATATACACACTCTTCATTCCATTATTCACCCCATCAACAATTCCCTAGTTCTTATTATCAATGTCAGTGTCAATATACCCCCACTTCTCCTTACTGTTATAATCATTCCCATCCTCCTCCAACAAGTGTTGTTACCTCTTCTCCTCCTCCTCCCCCTCCCCCTCCTACTGTCAACCCCACCCAAACTCATCAAAATCCTTATATACCACAATCTCCCAATACCCAATTACCATTCACCTCTCAGTCATCACCACAGCAGCAAACATCCCAATCCTCCCCACCACCACAATCTTCCTAAAATGGCAGATGTATTGAAAAGACAAAAATCTAATCTTCCATTTATGGCCCATGATATGTATATATATGTTGAATATTCATTACATGAGACAAATGTAAATATCCCTGTAGATGATCAGGAAAGCATATTCTACATATCTAACAAGGGAGTTGGTATGAGTCTGTAGAACAAGAAAACTGGAAATTATTGTCGAATTGTAAAACTTGCCATATATAATTCGAATGATAAAAAAATTATAGAAAAAGGTTCCAACCAGTACTCTTCACCAGGTTTTATTGCTGGTTATGAGGTGATTGAATGCCTATTGTTTGCTGCTAAAACCATTGCTACTGAACACAATGTTTTTTCCATAATTCAACGCCCAGTTTTCATTGTGTGTAATGAAAGATTAATTATTGATATTTTGCATTATATTATAACAAGTCTAATGATTAACGATGTATGGTGTAATGAATAGAAATGTGTTCCTAAAGCTAAAGATAAAATCAAGATCATATTATGGGCATTTACAAATTTATCTGATTGGATGGAAGCCAAACGTTTATTTAAAACTGCTATTTTTCATAATTCCCAATTAAAATACTCTAATACGATCAACCTATCCCAGTTAAATTTTTGTAAACTCCAAAAATATTTTACCCAGTTACTATAAAAATGTAAGTCGCGAAAAGAGACATGCCAATATAATTAATTGGCATAGACAACCCATTGTAATAAAGCCTAGAATATATGTGAATTTCAATCCTCAGGGTGAATTTGGAACAAATATTACTACTCAATACAATAATTGTCTTAAGGTTTTTAACAGGTAATAAATAATTACTTATTATTTAATTAATTTTATAATTTTAGTTAAAACTTTTATGTGATTATTTGAATATAAATTTAATGATGATGAATTGCTTTGCCCTAATGATTTATAATATCGGGCACTATGAACTGCTTCATAGATAATAATTTTAAAAAGAAATAAATAGTCTTGGTATGTTACACAATCCCCCCACTCCTGCCATATGATTGCTTCATTTTTAGTTGAACGACATCTTTTCATTTGATTAAAAATTGAAACAAGATCTGTTTCTTCATGTAAAATGGCGTTTTTTAAAATTTCATGTTTACTGAGTGTCCAACAAGATATGAGACCTAAATTATAGTCACTTCCAAAAAATATAAAATACAATACTGTTAAACTAAATAGTTGTTGAGAATATATATTTAATTTAACCATAATATGATTATAATTGTTTAATCCAATGTATGATTGTCCATTATATGGTGGGATAACCAACATAACACGATCATCCTCTCGAAGAATGTACATTGCTGATATATCAGAGTCATTACTTATAATTATGTAACGGGAATTTTTATTTAAAAGTTTATTAATAAAACGAAATAGAGTTATTTCACCCTCATTTCGTTGATCAAAAGGTAATGATTCAGTTGATAATAGAAATATGGTATTAGGATGTTGAATGTCCATTTTTTTTTATCATTGCAATTGTACATTTTTCTAAGGATAATTTTTCATGGGGAGAAAGAATGGAAAAGGGGTCAGATTTTCGTTGATTGCTACGATTTTTTGTAAAGAGAGACTTTCCATCCATAACAAAGTGTATTATCATATTATTACAAGTTATTCCCTTATTATTAGTATTAATATTATTATTAGTATTAATATTATTATTATTATTATTATTATTATTATTAATATTATTATCATCATCATCATCGGTGTTATTGTTACTTAGTAAATTCATGAGAATATCACAATAGGCACAAATTATATTACATACTTTTTGGGCTGTAGCATTGATATCAATTGTTCCAACTTGTTTCCCTTTTATGGTATGTACATGGAAAAAAACGGAACCATCAATCCCAATATATTTTAAATGGTTAAGACCTGAGAGAAAGAATTTCTTTAAATATTGATTTAACTCTTTGTCATTTTGAACAGTTAACATTATCTTGGTATTAGTTAAACATTTGTTGAAGAAACGAAGACCCATAATATTGTATAAAAAATAAGCTTTTGTAAGTTCTTATATAATAGTTGATGAAAAATATATAAATTATATTTTTAAATTAATGCTTCATTTCCAGAATCATCAGGTGAATGAAATAATAACCACCTCCAGAAGAAACATGTGAAAATGGACAAATTTAAAAAAAAAAATTTGTTTTAAAATCGAAAAAATGGGTACAAAAATGTAAACAGTTAGAAAAAATCAACAAAGAAACAGGTAGAAAATTGAATGAGAAAGGAAAAGAACGTGTAGAGACAGGTAGAGGCCCCATTAAAGGGCAACAGACGACCCAAGAAGACGGGAAGAAGTTTTCTAAAGAACAAAATCTAGAGCCCCGGAAAAGTGTAACCAACTTAAAAAGGACAAGAGGCCCCATTGAAGACCGACAGACAGCCCAAGAAGATGGGAAGAAGTCTTCTAAAGAACAAAATCTAGAGCCCCGGAAAAGTGTAACCAACTTAAAAAAAACAGGAGGCCCCATTGAAGACCGACAGACGTCCCAAGAAGACGGGAAGAAGTCTTCTAAAGAACAAAATCTAGAGCCCCGGAAAAGTGTAACCAACTTAAAAAGGACAGGAGGCCCCATTGAAGACCGACAGACGTCCCAAGAAGACGGGAAGAAGCGAAAACGGACGTTTTCTAAAGAACAAAATCAAGAGGTAAATGAAGAAGTTAAACCAAAATCTGGAAATTTTATAGAAAAGATTAATCCCCCAAATATCCAATAAAAAAAAATATATTGGGTGTTGTTGTTTACATGATGAAGTTATATCAAGACAATTTGCTATTGTAGACAGAAGAATTAGGATCCTAAATAAGAGGTGGGATTTTATAAATGAAAGATTGGATATTGTTATGGAAAGTAATAGAGAAAAAAACATTAAGATTTTAAATACGATATTGACGAATGTAAATGAGAAATTGTATATTTTGGAAAGAGAGAAAAAAGAATTAAGATCCTAAATATGATATGGGATAATTAATTTATATGAGAAATTGGATATTTTGAAAGTCATAGAGATTTACATTATTAGATGGGTAGTATATATTATAAAAGAAGTATGTATATGAACCATTAACACAAAGAGGAGCTGAAGAATAAGTAACAAAAATGGTTGAATTATATGAATTAATACCTAGTTCTGAAATAGATAATTTTACTTCATTGTTTCTTACACCAGAATTAAAGGATATATTTATGAACAAATATTCTTCAATGATCAATTTTGATATGTGTATTAGAGATATGGTATGGGAGCTATGTGCTACCCCACTTATTCCAACTTATGTCCAAAAAGAAATTGAAGATTTGTTGTTAACAAAAGCCATTCAAGAAAAATATATAAATGATGCTGATTTAAAATTTATTCTTCGTATAAAAGACCAAACAACTGAAAAGGATAAAAAAGTTTATATTAAGGTTGAGGAATTTACCAATTTTTTATGGAATAAAGTCAAAATTCAAATACATTTTGAAATGATAAGTTACCAACGACATCTATGCCAAGAAATTTATCAAAAGATGAATAACGAACTAAATTATTTTTTCTTACACCCCAATATTATTGGTGCATATGAATTAAATAAATTATCACTTGTAGCATCTTTAGCTTACACACTACAGAATCTGCATAAAATGTCTTGGCATGCATCCAGTTTTCAATTTGTAAAAGACCACAAAAAAGAGATTAAGTATTATCCTCAAATTGGAAATGGTATTAAACAAGAAATGTCTAATTCTTGGCTTTATATGAGTTTACTTAATCAGATGGTATATAAATGTAACCATAAATATAATGGTCAAATAAATGTTGTTTCCCTTAGAAATTTAGCCAAGTTCTCTAAAAAAACACTTGCTAATTATACAGAAGAAGAAAAACAAATTATTTTGAAAATAGTTAGGGATATTAAAAAACAAACAATGTCAGAGTGTTCATTGTTTTGTTTAGGGTTACTTGATTCATTATGTATGTAGTTAAATGTTCTATTTTTAACTTTAACTTTAAACATAACTAAAGCATATATTATATAGGTGATAATGTGATGGATGATCAAAAGCCCATTTTGTAATTGTATAAATATAACATAATAAAATATAGCTGTTTTATTTGTTATTTTGTTACCTAAAGATCAGAAATATAAAAAAAATATTCCTTGACTAGTTTATGTTTAAAAAAATAGATAATGTTTATATGTCACAAAGAAGTTAATTCCTTAAAAGAATGTGCTTTCAGTTACATGCCTTTTTTCTATGAAAGTTGGTCGTGGAATATTATTAATTCCTCAGAGAATAATTCAAAATTTGATGAATATTATTACCTTCCACTACATGACAATAAAGGTTTTATCAAATTGTTACCATGTTTCTCAAATATTGTAGCCAAATATATAATTCACTCTCTAATGATAAAAACCATAATCATAATGAATATGTGGCAGGAAGATGCCGATTACGCCAATTACCAGGATTCTTGCTCTTAGGTTATGATACTGAGACACGAAAGAAAGGTATAGTATCTTTCTCATTTTTCACCAGTGATTTGCCATGCACTTGGGTTATTCCAACTTCGAATTTTTATTTTTCTGAAATTGTTACCAATCCAGGTTGGATTGCAACTACAATGCTAAAACCTAAAATACCACCTGTTTTTATTTACCCCACCCTATTAGTATCTTCAGTCTTGCTGACAGTGGTTTAGTAGTAGCTTATCATTGGTCATCTATTCTCTTTTTGCTCTTAGAACCCATATTGGTGATACCTTCTTCTCAGCTTCAATCTAAAAATCTAAAGGGTAAGTGGGATCCACATCAATTAGTAAATAAAAGTAAAAAATCTCTTAATGATAAAAAAGCAAGTTTAAAACTTCTCGGTTCTCATTATATCATTCAATATTTTCCCAAGTCTCATCTTAATGAAAATACATTTTCTATTGCAGTCTTTCACTCAAAGCATTTACCGATCAACCAAGAACTACAACACGATTCATTTCAACCCTCAGATTTTATGAAATCCCTCATTTGGGGTATTTCTCTTCTACAACTGAGTCAAGAAAGTCTGAAATAAATAATGGCAGCAAGTTCTTATTCCTTTCTACCACATCATCCTCCTCCTCCTTATTCAATCATAAAACTGCAAAGTAGTGATGGTGATATTTTTGAAGTAGAATATGATATTATCAGACAGAGTGGTGTTATAAAAACCATTTTAAATGATTTGAGTGATGATACCAATGATGAAGCTATTCCTCTTCCAAATGTAAACACTATTATTTAAAAAAAAATAATTGAATGGTGTGGTTACCATCACAATAATAATGATATAATGTCATTTTCAAAATGGGATTTTGATTTTTTTGAACAAGATACATTGTTGCCAATAATTTTGGCCGCTGATTACTTAAATATTAAAGATCTAACTGACAAAGGAATCAAAATGTTTGCCAATATTATTAAAAAATTGACAGTAGAAGAAATCAGAGAAATATTTCATATAACAAACGATTTGACACCTGAAGAAGAAGAAGAAATTATTAAAGAAACTAACTGGTGTAAATTTATATAATTACAAAACCAGAAAGGATGTAAAGAATAATTACTGTGGAGTTCGTAAACCGTAGACTTTTTTATTAATTGTTAATGAAGGCAGGGGACATGACCTCTTGGGTGTTAGTAATAATTAGATGCCAGAAATTAGGTTTTGAAGATTTACTTTAAGGAGAAAATACAAGATTTGATAAAATAGTACTAGGTTTCGAAGATTTACTTTAAGGAGAAAATATAAGATCTGATAAAATAGTACTATGTTTTTTCATATGTCTTTATAGCTGTTGATATGTATTAATTAGATCCATATTGAATGATTGTAGTAAGCAACAAACAGTACACTGATGAGGAAATATGTAAATACTGTAATTTTTGTAATGTACTTTTATAAATAGACACTATATAAATTCCAATGCAAATTATTTGCTACATACACATGGACCACAATATACATAGAGTATATATTATAAGGGTAGGCGGTGACAGAGTGGATAGTGCTCTGAGCTGTGGATCTAGGGTCCGAGGTTTGATTCCTCCGAGCAACGAAAATGGTGATATTTTGGGTCTGTTGAGTCTGAGAGTCTGTTGATATGCATACTCCTTTCTCTTCTTAGAATGATTCTCTAAATATTCATTATATTTTTGAATACACCAATCATATGACATCAAATATACATAATATATAAACATTAACAAAACAAAAGAAGTTAATGAATAATGTAAGATAATATAAAATTCATCATTATTATGGTTAGTTTCATTAATTACATTTTCACTAACTACTACTGAGAATGTACTCTGTTCCGTTAACACCAAAGTGGTATTTTCGTAAATTTACAGTCTCCGTGGTGTAGTGGTAAGACACTCGCCTGGCGTTCCGCGAGCGCTATGTCATGGGTTCGTATCCTGGCCGGGGAGGATTTACTGGGCGCAAATCCTTAACTGTAGCCTCTGTTTAACGCAACAGTAAAATGTGTACTTGGATGAAAAAACGATTCTTCGCGGCGGGGATCGTATTCCAGGGAACTGCCCGAAACGCTACGCGTACTAGTGGCTGTACAAGAATGTAACAACTCTTGTATATATCTCAAAAAAAAAAAAAAAAAAAAAAATGAATACATAACCTCTGAACAGTTCCCAAATAAATAAGTTATATTATAATATAGTAAATAAATTTATATATAGTATAATGTGTGTACACATATGTACTCCAAGCATTTTTAAATTTATTACAACATTATCATTATAACATCACTTATATAATATTAGTCTGTTGATATGCATACTCCTTTCTCTTCTTAGAATGATTCTCTAAATATTCATTATATTTTTGAATACACCAATCATATGACATCAAATATACATAATATATAAACATTAACAAAACAAAAGAAGTTAATGAATAATGTAAGATAATATAAAATTCAACATTATTATGGTTAGTTTCATTAATTACATTTTCACTAACTACTACTGAGAATGTCCTCTGTTCCGTTAAGACCAAAGTGGTATTTTCATAAATTACCATTTTTAATTACTTATTTGGAAAGACTGAGGAGACTTAGGGGTAGGTAGGAACTTGTGTTAATCTCCTTTCCCATACAACTCCTTTATATAGCTATCAAACCAATATATATCATTATTATTTTTTATTTATTTTAAATATTAACATTTTTACCAACAACTCTTGTGGGAACTACAATTATCTTCTTTATACATCATTTTCTCCTAAGGTATCAAACAAATATATGTACAAATAATAAAAACAAAATAATGTTATTAAAATTATAAGAATAAGAAATATGGTATACTGAAATACATTCATTTTAGATTTTTTTTTTTTTTTTTCAATATGATGAAAACGGTTCAGGATATAATAATTTTTGTTTGAAGTAAAAGTTTTGGGTGATGAATAGTCACCATTTCGATGCCAATTTCAAGAGGAAATGTATTTGACATTCCCCAATTAGGTTCTAAGAGGGACTCATGTACACTATTTGATATTTTTAATATAAATCCATTTTTCTTGCCATATTGAATAAATGCTAATGTTAAGGCCGCTACAAAAGCAGATTCCTTTTGAGTAAAAGATTGAATAAATTTGTGTTTTTTCTTAAAAATAGAAAGAAAATGTATTTTACGAACCAAGTGTAACTTTTTAAAATCAAAGTCAATTAAATTGTTAATTAAAGGTTGGCCTTCATCATCAACTAATTCATAAGGTATTTCATCAAGTTCATTCATTTTTTTTATTTCTCCAGTTATAGTGTATATACATATATATATATATATATATATATATATATATATATATATATATATATATATATATATATATATATATATATATATATATATATATATATATATATATATATATATGTCGTACCTAGTAGCCAGAACACACTTCTCAGCCTACTATACAAGGCCCGATTTGCCTAATAAGCCAAGTTTTTTTGAATTAATATATTTTCTCTAATTTTTTTCTTATGAAATGATAAAGCTACCCATTTCATTATATATGAGGTCAATTTTTTTTTATTAGAGTTAAAATTAACGTAGATATATGACCGAACCTAACCAACCCTACCTAACCTAACCTAACCTATCTTTATAGGTTAGGTTAGGTTAGGTAGCCGAAAAAGTTAGGTTAGGTTAGGTTAGGTAGGTTAGGTAGTCGAAAAAAAATTAATTCATGAAAACTTGGCTTATTAGGCAAATCGGGCCCTGAATAGTAGGCTGAGAAGTGTGTTCTGGCTACTAGGTACGACATATATATATATATATATATATATATATATATATATATATATATATATATATATATATATATATATATATATATATATATTAGTATATTTTGGTAGCAGTCTTTCCTGTAGACATATATTATTAAATATGACCGAAAAAGTAAGATTAATAATTCTAACACGAATTTTCTCAATCTTTCGTACATTTCTTTTCACTGTTGGAGGTAAATCAAAAATCAATTCTCCAAAATTCATTTTTATTTCTAGTCTGACGCGACACGAGCACGTTTCGTAAAACTTATTATATTTTCAAAGACTTTAGTTTACAAATACACAACTGAATAGAACTTACGCATCTCCGATTTTATATCTACATTTGAGAGAGGTGGATGGGGTGAGGTGGCATTAATAGGGTATTAATTTCATCAACACAAGACAGAACAAGAGGTGGTATTAATAGGGTATTAATTTCATCAACACAAGACAGAACACGAAACAATGGGTATTGAATAGAAGTGATTGTAGAAAGCCTATTGGTCCATTTTTCTTGATGCTTCTATATTGGAGCGGAGTCTTGAGGTGGGTAGAATATAGTTGTGCATTATTTGGCTGTTGATTGCTGGTGTTGACTTCTTGATGTGTAGTGCCTCGCAAACGTCAAGCCGCCTGCTATCGCTGTATCTATCGATGATTTCTGTGTTGTTTACTAGGATTTCTCTGGCGATGGTTTGGTTGTGGGAAGAAGTTATATGTTCCTTAATGGAGCCCTGTTGCTTATGCATCGTTAAACGCCTAGAAAGAGATGTTGTTGTCTTGCCTATATACTGGGTTTTTTGGAGCTTACAATCCCCAAGAGGGCATTTGAAGGCGTAGACGACGTTAGTCTCTTTTAAAGCGTTGTTTTGTGTCTGGAGAGTTTCTCATGAGTAGGCTGGCCGTTTTTCTGGTTTTATAGTAAATCGTCAGCTGTATCCTCTGATTTTTGTCTGTAGGGATAATGTTTCTATTAACAATATCTTTCAGGCCCCTTTCCTCCGTTTTATGAGCTGTGGAAAAGAAGTTCCTGTAAAATAGTCTAATAGGGGGTATATATATATATATATATATATATATATATATATATATATATATATATATATATATATATATATATATATATATATATATATACATATATATATATATATATATATATATATATATATATATATATATACATATATATATATATATATATATATATATATATGTATATATATATATATATATATATATATATATATATATATATATATATATATACATATACATATATATATATATATATATACATATATATATATATACATATATATATATATATATATATATATATATATATATATATACATATATATATATATATATATATATATATATACATATATATATATATATGTATATATATATATATATATATATATATATATATATATATATACATATACATATATATATATATACATATATATATATACATATATATATATATATATATATATATATATATATATATATACATATATATATATATATATATATATATATATATATATATATATATATATACATATATATATATATATATATGTATATATATATATATATATATATATATATATATATATATATATATATATATATATATATATATATAAATATACATATATATACATATATAAACATGTATATGCATGTTTTTATTACACTTGCAACTATATAGATATGGAATCTGTAAAAAAAAGAACTTTATAAACTTTTGGAACCAGGAACTGGGTATTACAGTTTTTCTCTGGAAAATGATCCAACATACTTCAATTCAGAATCCATTATATTCAACACATGATATGTACAAATTAACTACTACTACTACTAATACTATTACTACCACCACCACAAACACTACCACTACCACTACTAATAGTACTCCTACTACTACTACTACTATAATGCCATATTTTACCTATCCTATTAATCAAACATCATCCAATTCGGTATATTCAGGATTAATAGATGATTGTAAAAATATTAGTGATAGTTTATACTTTGTACAACATAAATTGCTTGAATTTCCTCTTATCCCAAATATTTTTGATCCCCTTTTCAAACGTGATATTGCTCTTTATGAAAATTAATCACTGATAGGCATAAACAACCTCATTGACTTGCGAATGGCACGAGTATGGTGTGAATACCTAATGACAGATAAAATCAAACGATACGGAACCTGTCATAATCATCCGATCTTCAACAATTGTCCCATGTGGTTAATTGATGCTGTTCATCTACAGATTGCCAACCCCAATATCTCTCTAATATATTCTACAGATATTAGAGGGGTTAATAAACATCTTGGTCAACTATGTAGTTTAATAAATTTACATCATATATTTAGACACTTTGAAAACATTAATATAAATTATTCTCCATTACTTCTCCAATTAACGGTGTTATCTAATGCCTCTATTAATTCCATAAATTGCAGAGGAAATAAATTTCCAGCCAATATTATTTCTGCAACATCTTTTGAGGATGTTAAACATCAAATTATGGCCACTGAATGTTCAGATTTACTTCGAGATGATATGAGTTCCTTTGTATCACGTCTTACAACTAATCTCCCACCGCCAGTAGGAACTAATTTCTTAAATTTGATTCTAAAAAAAACCTAAATCATCAGTTTAATATACATATATCCCCCTACCACGTATCAATCATGTTATTATAATATATATTTTGTAATTGTATCAAAAGTTTTTTGTATTCTTTATATGTTGAATCTAATAATTTCTTTCATTTTTTCGTATATGTTCCATTCTGAAATTCTTCAAGACCTTTTTTAATACTATATTTAGTCTTATGAGCTGTTTTGTGAAGAGCATGAGGAAAGGCCTCGCCCATTTGGGATCGTTCTATAAATAAATGTTGACCACAATTCTTACTGGGAATTAGATAATAGGGGCAAGTGGATATCTGACAAGCATTTGTTAAGATTTTAACATCATATCTGAATATATATATATATATATATCATGGAATGATGTTTTCTCACAATTAAACAATCCCATCTGATGGACTTTATCCGTTATTTCCTTAGGTGTCATTGGATTCCATATTTCTTGTTGAACTTTCATGTATGACATCACCCATTTTTTTCCACTTTTTTTTATAGATATCTCTGAGATTCCATTTCTCTATGACTTCTCTAATCATCTCATTTCTGATATTAAAGCAACATTTATCATAGTCCTCAATTTGTTCAAATTTTTTTAGTCTTTCACGAGAGCTTGGAAACTTCAAAGCATGATACAAACATTTAAAAAAAACTGTCATTAAACAACTCATTCAATACTAATTCGATTTCATACTCTTCGAAATCCTTCATCATCTCTATGACATATATCCTCAAAGTTTTTAAAGACAAATCTCCTGCATGAGACCATGAATAAAGGGCTGCAATTTTCTCACCATTTATTTGTATTTCCTTTAAAGGAAAAATATTGGCTGGACAAAGTTTGGTCACATCTAAATGTTTTAAAGCTTTTCGAACTTCATGTAATGTATAATAATTTTCTATATTATATTCAGATTCTTCAACATTATGTTCCAAACATTTCTGCTTTTCTTTCTTATATTTATCAGAGGTGATAAAAAAATGTGAGTAAGGATACTCAAATTTGACTTTACAAACACATCTGCCCACATATTCTAAAATGATCATTTTCATGATTCTCTTTATTAAAGTTTTCATATACTTAGGGGACTGTGGGTTATTATCTCTCATCATCATATACATTATGAACATGGGTTTAAATAGCGTTTCACACTTAAGAGATATTCCATCAAATTTTAAAATACTCTCTGTCATTAATGCTTGATTTATATTATTTTCACTTTTCAAAATCTCCCAATATTTTTTCAGTTTCCATCGTTTCATGTATCCATTAACAACAGTAGCTTGAATACTATTAATTATTCTACAAACATACTTGGGTCGGCTTTTAATTGGATACTTCTCAAAGAGTTTTATCAACAAGACAGCTAATGATCCTAGATGAGCATTGTGATCCTTAATAATCGGATTCTTCAAAACTGCAAAAGTCATCATTTTAGCAAAAAGGTTAGTTTCCATCAGTGATCCCATAACATGAGCCTCCTCAGGTGTGAAAATTGGTATAATAGCATTAAAGCTAGTTTCTTGTTTACCATTAATAATTTCAATTTCATTGTATTTATGACCAACTTCCCCATATATGTTAACAAAATCAACAAGGGCTGTCACTCCAATTAAATCAAAGGGGGCTTCAACAATTTGAATAATATTATATGACCAAATATTTAAGACTGTACAGTTTAAGTTACGAAAAAGTACAGGAATGCCTGTTATGTTCCAAACAGTCGATAACTGGAATTTATTGACTGAATTTAACAGTGTTAGAAATTTTGGTTCTTGTAAATCACTGACTGTTGAAGTGAGAGAAATCCTACAACAATTTTCAGGTAAAACTTGTAATGCAAGAATATGGTGTTTTACTTTTTCAAATATTTTCACAAAATCATCTATATCCTTTTTAAAGTCATTGTCAGTGTATCCTTTTAGTTGATAAGCCTTCTTTGAATAGTAGTGAATAGATACTGTTATTGACTTCAAAACTACACCAGCTAATTCCATTTCTTTAAGATATTGTCCTTCCTCAATAAGTTTCTTTATTCCATTGATTTTTTCCCTGAGATTAGTTTCAATATTGGTGTAAACTCCCTTAAAACGCCCAGTAAAATTACCTCTTACATCTTTTATGTTCATAATCCTTAGAAATAGTTCATCACAATTTTTTTTTCTAGGTTAATAATCTCTCTCAAAAAATAATACTTCTGTTTGTCTTTGTTATAAATTTGAATTATTCTCCGATTCCATTGTGTAATCAGTTGATCCATTATTTTTACATTTAAATCTTGAAATTGTAAATGAAGGATATATTCAGCTTTGCTATTTGTAAACATGTATATTTTTTCAGCATTATATTGTTTAAGATAAACATACTCATCAAGATAAAATTCACTTTCTAATGTTCCACCAGGCAATAAAGAGCCTTCTACAGATAAACGTATTTTTACAGAATTGCAATGACTACTTATATTCTTCATTACATCTTCCATATCATCCATTTCAAGTACTTGAAATAAATTTGGTATTGTATTTCCAGTATTAAGTTGTGCTTGTAAAATTAAACTCTGTTTAACTGGATATTCTTTTCCAATTCCTAACACAAAAAATTCACACTTTTTTCCAACAGGACATTTAATTTTTTCAAGTTGAGTTTCAGGCTTATCTCTTGATACACTATGGAAGCCATCATTGATAAAAAACACTTTAATATCTTTTGATTGACATTTTTCAATTTCCTCTTGAATTTTCTTTAATGCTCCGATTAAATCAGTAGAACTATTTCTAAAATAACTTTTTTGAATCTGTGGGTTACATCCCTTTTTATCAATAACATCACTAAAGGTATACCTAACAGTTTCATTTCCACACTTCTCTAAAATAGGAGCCATATAATTATTCCATTGGTTCATTAATGCTGACCAATAAACACTCATTGAAGCTGAAGTATCAATCATTAATATATTATATGATAATTGGGTAAAAACGTCAGGGGGAGAGTAGAAGGTAAATGTAGAATAACATCCATCCTTCCTTCAGCCTGTAAAAAAGAATTTCAATGTATTTTCATAGAAATTATTCAAATTTTTGGCTACCTAACCTAATCTAACCCATAAAGACTACTAGGTACGACATATAATAATGAAAGAGAATGATAACTAATACTTACAATTTGTGAGGAAAGAAGATGATAAGCTTCAACCTTTACATTTATGGGAATAGATATTTCAATTCTATCCATTTTTCTGGTGGAAAAGTTGGTGGTAATGAGCTGAGAAGATAACCTAATGAATGTTATCATGTGTTGTCATTGGTATCCATACATTTCAGTATAACAGTCAGAGCATCCTCAACTGATTGTCCTTCAGGAGGTATCCCAGATTATAAGTCAGAGCATCCTCATGATCGTCCTTCAGAAGGTCTGGCTCCACAAGCAATTCTCTTTTCTACCAATAGACGAAATGTTCTAACGTTACAAGCCTGCAAAATTCCAACGTTTTAAAGTTTAATACTTTTCCCTATTTCACTGTTAAACTGGAGGTAAGGAGGGCTTATCTTGGCCCCAGCCTCTTTGTTCTCCATGTGAATTAGCACAAATGAACAGCCTAAGAGTTATATTCACTAATATATATACTGTCAGAATGTTATGACGTCATTTCCACTTAAAAGATCATTATGATATTATATTGAAAAGTAACATCTTTTACCACTCTTTTCCAGTACTGATTCAATGCGACGTACACACAAGGTGCTTTGGTATCCGAAGGAACATTTGTTTTATAAAAGGGGTTACTACTACTCGGTGTAGTGGAGTTTCGAGAATATAATAAGTTTTTTTGTTACAAAAGAATAAAATGAAACCTTTTTCGAGGAACATTTACTTTCATCCTAGACTGAGAGAGTGTGCTAGCCAAAGCTCCTCCGTTTTAAAGCTATTTATTATACATTATAGATGTTTTAATGATTGAACTATTGGTTTTAGTTGAAGCTCTGAGGACAGAATTAAATTACCTACGGGACGAAGTACAGCAGTTGAAAGAGCATCAGGCGAAAAGAAATAAGGAGACCAGCTTTAAAAAAACCACTTGGAAAGTTGTTAAGGATAGAGGTCTTAAGAAAACTTTGGTAAAACCTCCTTAAGACATTATGATAAATTATCTATCAGCTCACCCACAAGATGAACTTCATTCAGATTACAGTGCTTAAAGTAACAGTTACCTAATTTTTAATTAAAGCTCTTCTAACCTTTAATATATATTGATGAAAATATCCTTGAAACGTGCTTTACAACCTTACAAAAAAAACAGCTCTTCTAATAAAATTTTAATCATCACAAAAACTTGGCCTCATAATGGAGACACGCCGAGAATCTTGCACAGAAAGCTGTGAGGATACTAACAAACCAAGTAAGAGTCATAAAGTTTCTTGTGGATTCTCTTCCTATGTTGGATTATATGGGAATGAATGCGTAGACGTGTTGTCGGCTGATGCACGCAAATGAGATCATATAATATTCCATGAAACTTGATGGTAACTGGCACGTCAAGGAACATATAAAAGCAGTAGAAATATTAATGAGATTATTAATTCTGTCGGAGTGAGAGTAAACACAGATATATGTCACTCCTACCCGAACTTCTTTTCTATTACCACCACATTTTCTTGGCTTATCTCATGTCAGAAGAACAATACGTAAACTTGTTAAGGTTCATTTTGGATCTACACTAGCTGATGGATATGACTTATACAGGTATAGTTGGAATTTCCTTTTTTTTTTTTTAATTTATGACTTATTTATATTTAAATATATTTTAATTGCCATTTATATTTAAATGTATTTTAATTAACAATCTACCTTTTGCTTCAGTGCTGCCTACGATGCTACTGTGCCAGCACAAGGAAAAGGTGTAATCAAGATAGATATTCAATTAAAAGTACCAGAAGGTTGTTATGAAGAATAGCTCCACGATCTGGTCTTGCTTTTTTTTTTTTTAATCACATTGATGTTAGAGGTGGTGTCATTGATGGCAAAATGTTTCTGTGGTTCTCTTCAATCATTCTAAAGTAGATTTTAATGTGAAAAAGAGAGATCGAATTTCACAACTAATTTGTGAACGAATATTTATTCCTGATTTGTTAGAGGAAGTTTAGGACATTGAGCATACCAAATGCCCCTGTGCCGCATATCGGTTTTTTTGGATCAACAGAAATTAGTAGTAGTAGTAGTCAAACAACTAGCTAAATATACATTGTGAATTAGTGATTCTCAACGATTACAGTGATAAAAGTGAGTAACTTGTGTGTTGACGAAATGACTGAGGCGGTCTGCCTAAGGAGGCGGTTGTTATTTCCAAAAACATGCCTACTGAACTTCAATGAAAAGATGGTGTGGACTGTACGTTTAGCTATGGAGTATTTTGATTTTAAACCATTATTCAAGGAGGGTCAGGGTCTTCATCAGCCATACATCACAGTTGGAACAGAAGAGGCCGTTAAACATTTAACTACAGATGGCTTTCAGAATATTGTGATGGTTGTTCCAGAAGAAGGTATTTTCACAAAGGTCATACTTTTCAAATATCCAACTTACTTGGATCCCGATCATCTCCTTTACAATGATAGTGTTGTTTGGGTAAAGAGAAACATTGTTCATTATAAAAAACAAAGTCAGGTTATAGCTTTAATAAAAGGTGAGGCTCCTAAAAAAATTTTTGTACAAGTACTAGGCTATAGAAAAGTTTCAAAATACAAAGAGAAGCCAAAATTATGCCTGAAGTGTTATTATTGGGGGCATTTGGTTTGGAAATGTCAGTACGACCCCAGGTGTAAGTACTGTGGTAATAAACATGACTCTAAAGAGTGTACAAAGAAACAAAAATTTCCATTTTGTTGTTATTGTCGAGGTAAGCATATTCCTTGGTCTTATCTATGCCCCATGAAGCCTACAAATGCTGTTGCAGGGGGTGGTATTCTGCCAGCTAAGGGGAAACAAACTAGCTAGGCCCACACAACTGCAACAAATATTAACAAGGCTCAGATTGAAAGTCCTAAAGTCCTGTAGTATACAAATGTAACCTAATTACTACTATTATATTGAATTTTTTGCAGTAACTTTACTAAACTAATCTATGCCTTTGAGATATGTATGTAAGCATCTTTCCCATTCAAAACAATATATAATTAACAAATTACAATGTTCGATAATTAAAGAAGGATAATTGGATTAATAAAAGAAAACAAATTAAAATAAATATTTTTTTATATATATATTTTATTTATAGAGGGATATAAAAGAGGATGTTCTCCTGCTCAATTCACTTGACACAGATGTCAGTAGCATATTATATACCTTGGGCAAAAGTTTATGTTGTGACCACCGGGCACACTGATTACCACTGTCGACATGAACAATTTGAGAAAGAATGAGTCAAATAAAAGGAGGTGGTGTTACGAACCCGGATCCAGCGTCCGAGCCTGGAGCAGTGACAACCACGCCATCTGTGGGTCAGCTCCCGAAACCCCCGCCAAACGGACGACGACACCTGGTGAGGACAGCGTGTACTGGCCTCGAGGACCAGTTTCCAGTCTGGTTCCGCGCTCAACACCGCCGCTCCTGACCTCTGGTGAGGTGGTGCTCCGACGACAGCGCCATCTATGGACTGGATACGTCAGGTGTTTGTGCCCGAGCCCGTAAGTGAGGTGCTTTAGTGTCCCAGTTATTGATGACGTGTCTGCTTACAGAGCCGACCTGGGACTACTGTGATGGGAGTCGAGTCAGTCTACCCGAGGCAGCCAGTCTCCATACCTTGAACCTTGCTGCAGCTGTTGTGACGTCGTCCCCCCGGAAGAACACTGTGGTGTGTTAGCCTGCCAGTGGAGTGGCAGTGAAAGGATTTACCCGGGACCGACTGTTGGAGACGATCATCCACTGGGGTACTGAAGACAGGAGAGTGACTTGTGTTGTCACACGAGGCTCCTGTCTAGGGCGTTCCCCTATTATCGTTCGTGGAGTGGCCGTACCAGCCTTGTTGGCTCCGAACCTGCCAGCAGACCAGCTGGACGTGTGGTTGACGGCCTCCACGGCGGTGCCCCCAGTGGACCTGTGTTTTGGCTGACCTGTGGCCCGGGTAGGCTCGGCATTCTCAGAGGACACGTCGTGAGGCCACGAAGAAAGCACCAAGGATTCGGCACCGAGAGTTATGGCACCAGCGTCTTCAGCAGAAGACATCGATTGTGGATTAATCCCCTTGTAAAGTGTTAATACCCCTCCCCCTTGTGCACCCTTATTTTATATATTTAATCGGTGATGGTGAAAATTATTATATTAAGTTCTTAGCTTTCTTTCCCTACTCCCTTTAAGTTACTTGCGTCACGGATCTCATCCCTTGATAGCCACTACTGGCTTGGGAACGGATATATATATCTTCCTCTAACAACATCAGAGCAAGGACCCCGTTGCGTCCCGAGAGGGCCGTAACAGGTGGTTATCACTCAGACGAGATATGAAGCCAATCTTCATAGACAGGATGAATGACTGGTTCAGGGAATACCAAATCCCAGAAGATATTGATACATTTGTTGATGACCTTAATCACCAAATTGAAAGTTGTCTCAGAATTCAGCGCCGTACGACTCGGCGAAGACCCCCTCGGAAGAAAATGCCTCGAGGCAAAGATCCACAGAGTAAAGCTGAAGAATTAATTCACATGTGGAGTAAGGCAGCATCCTCCTCCTCCCTCTCAATGGAAATCGTCATGGAACAGCTCCTGCTACACAATGACAGAAGAACCAGAATAGCGAGAGCACAGTCTAGTGAGGATGAATATGGAGAACCTATCACAGCCCTGGAAGTAAGGGCGGCTGTTAAGAGAGGTAATATTACAGCACCTGGTGAGGATGGCATTACCTACGACATACTTAATGCACTGTGTGAAGTGTCTGGGAATCCACTACTCCAATTGTTTAACAAATCATTCCTAAATGAAGTTCTGCCCACACAATGGAAACATGCCAAAATTGTTCCCATACCAAAACCCAATGACCCTGGCAATTACAGACCTATCAGTCTCGTGTCATGTACTTGCAAGATGCTGGAAAGGATCATCCTAAAACGACTGTTGTACAAAATAGGTAGGTTTGGGGAAGGAGTCAATGGATATGTCAAAGGACGGAGCACAGCCAATTGTATAATTAATTACCTGGTTAATGACACGGCTAGGTACTCTGTATTTGTTGACATAAAAGGAGCCTTCGACAAAGCCCAGGGAATTGCGATCCTGGACGAGCTTGCATGCATGGGTGTCAAGGGGAGACTCATGAAAAGGATTGAAGACTACCTCACAGGGAGGAAAGCTAAGGTCTACTTCAATGGAGCAATCACAAGAACAATGATTATGGAACTCGGGACCCCCCAAGGAGGAGTCTTAAGCCATACACTATTCAATGTACTTATGAATGCAATTGCCAATATTGATTTTCCTGAAGGAACACAACTAGTGGGATATGCAGATGATGTCCTAATACAAGCTCCCACCTTTGATAAAATAAAACAGGCCATTGAACTCCTTGGTAGGAAATGTATTGAGCCCGGTTTCACTCTCTCCACAAACAAGACAAAAGCATACTCCCATCACAAGCGGAGAGAAAATGAAGAACTGCAAATTAATGGTGTAACACTTGAATGGGTTGACCACTATCGGTACCTTGGCGTCACTGTCGGCTCAAACAAGGGAAAGAAAGAGGAGCTCAATCAACTCATAGGAACATGCAAAAGTCGACTCGGGGAACTGAAACTGAAAGCTATGACTTGGAATGATGGCCATGGAGCCTCTATTGCTGTACTTAAAATGATGTACACAGACTATGTACGCTCCGTCATTGACAATGCAGCACCTGTTTTATGCACTTATTCACAAAGCGATATGAATAGGCTAGAAAGCATACAGGATGAAGCCATTTCAATCATTCTTGGAGTTCCAAAGAAAAAAACTGCTGAAATGTCCAATCTACAAAAAGAGTTATCCCTTCCCAGTATTAAAGAATGAATTGTGGAACTGAATGCTAAGCTTGCAATTAAGATTGCCAGAGATCCCTATTATAATGACATGGCTAAAAAAATAATTAGCTCTGTGCTACTTTCAGGGGGAAACAAGAGAAGCAAACAATGGCATCACAGAGCAGTCTGCTACCTTGAAGATCTTCACCTACTTCAACAAGCTCGTGAGCTCATGCCTGTAGAAAGATTACCTCCCTGGGTGGATCCCCTGAATGACTCGTGTAGGATTATCATCAATGATATGGTAAAGAAAAAAACCAACATGGTACCCCAAGAAATGAGCCACAAGTATCTTAAGGAAATTTATAATGAAGCTGGAGATGAACTAGATCAAATCTTCACTGATGGGTCATCTAATCCTATTAATGGCCGGGCGGGTGCAGCATACACGGTAATTAAGAAGGATGATGTATTTTTTCCACCAAAAAATGAGGAAAAAGCGCGCATTGAGAACTATACCTCTTCAACACAAGCAGAGTTAACTGCCATTGCTATGGTGTTAAGGTATATTATTGAACAGAATACTACTGGTGCAGTGATTTGCACTGATTCGAGAGCAGCACTGCAAAGCCTAAATAAAGATCGGGGCGAGAATCTTTCAATAGTCGCTGAAATTAAGAGAGTTGTGAAGGGTACTAACCAACCAGGGAAGAGTTGTCAAGTTCCTGTGGATTCCCTCCCATGTTGGAATCTATGGAAATGAACGCGCAGATGTGTTGGCAGCTGAAGGCGCTTAGGGAGACCATATTGAATACTTCATACCCAAGACTCTTCTAGAAATTAGAAGTATTATAAGGGAACATCATCGTCATCTCAATCATTTAGAACCAAAAAAAAAGAGAATGTGGTGGTTGCGGGAGAGAATCAATAATAAAGAAAAAACGTCTTGGATACAAATGTTCACACGTACAGCAGCTTTTTGTTAACAACATATAATAAGGATGATTTATAATGTATCTTATCTACCATTTGACAGAGATGTTTACCTTGGAGACCGGTTGGAAATATATGAATTGAATTTCAAATCTTATTGTTCCTTCTATTACATTTTTATATATGACAATTATATAACTATAATAAATACTTCTATAATTATTGACACAATATTATTATCCCTTTCACCAGATGGAATTATGTTCATTAAGAGTTAAGGATTACAGGTTACAAAATTATACATTCACTCTTCCAATTAGAATGAGTAATAATGTTTTTTTTTTAATGGTTTATAATCATTTCAAAATAAAATAAATGATCCATATTCTTTTTTGACCCACAGTTTTGTTATAAGACAGAGCAGCTGCACACTTGCTTTACAGTTGCTTAGTTGCTCTCTCTCCACGTGACCAGGTTAGCGTTCTCTCTCTCTCTCTTCACACAACTAGGTCAATGTTTTTAATAATATTTCTTTACATAACGGATTTTTATTTAGCTAAAATCTAGCCAAGGAAACCTGGTCCCAAATTCAAGAGTACTTAGAAGTAACATTTTAGTTCCCCAGGATAGTGCGCTGAGAGCATGGATGGAGATCATGAGACGTTCCTCTTCACCAGTGAGAGCGTAGGCGAAGGCCACCCTGACAAAATTTGCGATAAGATCAGCGACGCAGTGCTTGATGCCCATCTTAGCCAGGACCATGACGCCAAAGTTGCTTGTGAAACGTGTACCAAAACTGGTATGATCCTGATCTGTGGGGAGATTACGTCCAAGGCCCAAGTTGATTATCAACAAATTGTGCGTGATATTGTTAAGAAAATTGGTTTTGATGATTCACGAAAGGGCTTTGACTACAAGACCTGCAATATTCTTCTGGCCCTGGAGCAAAAGTGTGCGGAGATTGCTAATGGTGTACACATTGGGCGCAGTGATGACAACATTGGTTTAGGGGACCAGGGACTGATGTTTGGTTATGCCACTGATGAGACCGATGAGTGCATGCCCTTAACTATTATGCTGGCACACCGTCTCAATCAGAAGATTGCAGAGCTGCGAAGAGATGGGACGTTCTGGTGGGCGCGACCTGACTGTAAGACTCAGGTCACATGCCAGTATGCCTTCGATCAAGGAGCTGTAATTCCAAAAAGAGTGAACACTGTTGTCGCTTCTGTACAGCACTCAGAACAAATTACTGTCGAAGCTTTGCGTGACGAGATTATGGAGAAGGTCATCAAGGTCATTATTCCTGAAAAATATATAGATGCTCAAACGAAATACCACATCAACCCTTGCGGAGAATTCATCATGGGTGGACCTCAAGGTAACGCTGGGCTAACTGGTAGGAAAATCATCGTCGACACTTACGGTGGGTGGGGCGCTCACGGCGGGGGAGCGTTCTCTGGCAAAGATTATACAAAGATTGACCGCTCAGCGGCCTATGCCGCCCGATGGGTTGCCAAGTCACTGGTGAAAAACAAATTATGCAGACGCTGTTTGGTTCAGGTATCTTACGCCATTAGTGTTGTGCACCCCATAAGCATCAGCATCTTCCACTATGGCACCTCACAGTACACATCAAAACAGCTTCTGAAGATTGTTAACCACAACTTTGATCTACGACTAGGACATATTGTCAAGGAGCTGGGCTTAAAGAGACCAATCTACACAGAGACTTCGTGTTATGGACATTTTGGACGGCAACAGTTCTCTTGGGAGCAGCCCAAGAATTTGACCATCCCTGAATTTTAGAGTCACGAAGTTAGTTAGCCATTGTAAAGTTTTCCTTACAGAACTGGCTGTCATGTAGGTGGATTAATATATATTTGTCAATTATCTATTAGAAACGAAATATGAATACAGTGCAAGTAATTCAGACATTTTGACAATTATAATAAAATTATTTGTTTTTTCATGCAACGTAAGTTGAGTTTTATTTCTAAATACCTCAATTTTTACAGTGTGAGTCCCTGTTGGAATGGTCAAAGACCGGAATCTAAAGGAGAGACACCCGTGCCGTTCCGGACTTCCCTCTCTCTCTCTCTCTCTCTCTCTCTCTTGGGAGGAGGGTGTAAGGTGTCTTTGTATCATAATTAAAAATAATTCTTAAGGGTGACTATGGCCAGTCTGCTGATACAGACAAGTAGTGTTCGGTGGGAACCTTTAATTTTATATTCAATTGATAATTTTATATACTTTTTTGACGTTTTATATACCAGAGTACATAAAATCCCCGGGCCTTTTATATCTCCGAGTAAATAAAATTAAAATGACCCTATAAATAGATAGAATTTGGTTTTTATTCTTATAAGGTGACATCAGTGTCTGGGTCAAGATAAATACGTTTTCTTCCTTTAAACTGAATCCAGTTTTTATCTTTTCGGTGGGGGTTCTCTGTGGTCCTCCTCCTCCTCCTCCTACTCCTCCTCCTCCTCCTTCTCCTCCTCCTCCTCCTCCTCCTCCTTCTCCTCCAACTGTTTGTGGTTCTCCTCCTTCTCCTCCTCCTCCTCCTCCTTCTCCTCCAACTGTTTGTGGTTCTCCTCCTCCTCCTCCTCCTTCTCCTCCAACTGTTTGTGGTTCTCCTCCTCCTCCTTCTACTGTTTGTAAAGTTTTTACCTTTCCTACTCCTTCTCCTGCATCTTGTAATTCTCCTCCTCCATGTGATTCTTTTATTTGTTCTTCTTTCTCGACTTCCACATTAATGCTAAATTTAATGCTAGCAAATGTGTCTGAGGAATTAATATTCTTAGCCAACATTTTACATTCCACCTCATTATGACCGTCTTCGAGTTCAAGTTTCATAACCACGAATGGGGGTAGTGAATTTTCTTTCATTGGGAAACTGTCCGAATAAAATCCACAATTAAATATATCTTGACTTGCAGCATGGGTACATGATATCAACAATTTGTTCATGTAAAATCGTTTTCTTTCCTTTCGAAATTTTATACGTGATGCATCTAAATTGTTCTTTAATTTGACGTCTTTTATTTCATTTAGATCTGTATAATTATCAGGTATGAAATTATGGAAATTCCATAGAAATATTAATATAATTGGATTTTTTGTATAATATCCCCTATCATTATTAGAATTTCTATATAGTTTATGTACGTAATATGCAGGATAACCATTGGTAAAGTATTGGTGGATTTTATCATAATAACTAAGGAATTTATTAAAGGGTTGAATTAGTGTCTTGTCAGTTTCAGCAATATTTTTAGGATTATACGAAATTGGTGGTTTGGGAACAATAAAGAGACCTTTATAAGTTTTTATGTCTTCGATAAATGGCGAGAATAATGATTCTACAAGTTTGGATTTCATTTTGAATTTTCGAAGTTCAGACGAATCTGTTTGACAAACGAATTCTTTTGTTTCTTGGGCATATTCTTTTGTTTCCTGTGGTAGTTTAGAGAAATCTGCTTGACAGATGGAGGATTGTAATAATTCTTGAAGTAATTCATGAGGTTGTTCGACGGATTTCATTTGACTGATGACGTGAGGAACGCCAGAGGACTCATTTTCAATTGTTTGAGGTAGTTCAGAGGCCTCGGTTGTTAATGTTTCTTCAGAGGTCTCAGTTTGTAATGTTTCTTGAGGCAGATCGGGGGCCTCAGTTTTTGATGTTTCTTGAGGTTCTTGAGGCAGTTCGGAGGCCTCAGTTGTTAATGTTTGTTGGGGCGGTTCAGAGGTTTCAATTTGTAATGTTTCTTCGGCCGGTTCAGAGGCCTCAGTTTTGGGTGTTTCTTGAGGCAGTTCAGAAGCCTCAGTGGTTGTTTTTTCTTGAGGCAGTTCATGAGGTGTTCTGCTGACTGATGTTAATGATTCTTGAGGTACTTTAGAAGCTTCTGTTGGACCGAGAGAGGATTGTTGAGATAGTTCAATGGACGTTAATGATTCTTGAGGTACTTTAGAAGCTTCTGTTGGACCGAGGGAGGATTGTTGAGATAGTTCAATGGACTCTGTTGTTGTGTCATGGCTGATGGAATTGTAATTGTTTTCCTTTTTATATAATTTTTTTAGTATTTTTAGATTTTTTTCCGTGAATTAATGACTACTATAACTGTTAGGAAAATAATTAATATTATTAAAATAATAATTGTTGACAGTAGATTATTCATTCCTAATTTTCTCTTTTTTTAATTATATGATTTTTAATTCAGATATTTTTAAAAAATATACACTTTAACTCAGAAACTTATTTATAGATTCAATTAGGGGTCGAAAATTCATACATTCTCCCTCACCGTTTTTATCCTGTTGAGTAGTTTTCCAGTATCAAGTGATATTGGATATTATATTAAATATTGGAATACCATTCAATATTGAATGAGTAATTCAATGTTAAATGAGTCATTCAATGTTGGATTGTTTTCCAGTATCCAGCACTATACTATATAATCTATATTATGTCGATATTGATTAGTTTTCTGGTTAGTATCAAATGATATTGGATAGTATATTCAACATTGAACATGTGCAGATGTGACAACAGTCACAAACACCCTGATGGATAGTTGAAAAAAAAAGAGATTTGAGTCCCTGATTAAAAAAAAAGACTACTACTACTACCCTACTTAAATTACTTACTGTTTTGCTTACTGAACACTGTAATACAACAGGTGTTGATACAAACTCTAATCCAAAAAATGTCGTCCGTACCACAGGTGTTATTAGAAAACATATTTTCACTGGTTCCATATCGTCATCTTTTGATTATTTGTTCCAGAGTTTGTAAAATTTGGAGCCATGTTATTCTTGACTCGTCATACATGCCATTCCGCACTCTTCATCATCGATTAATATGGGATTCGTATACTCTTTTCCCTAGTCCACTTCTACACAGCAATGAAGACGGTAATTTGTCTCTTTACAATGCATCCTATATTGTGGAACAATTATGTTACATCAAATACAACATAACCGATGGAAGATACTGTATGAGAGGCCTTCTAAAGATGATCGAGACTAAAATGAATAACTGGTCGAAAATGGGTCAAGAAAAAAAAGACTGAACTATTTGAGTTATTGAATGATCATCCTGTGTTTACATCAGCATTAAAAACAATGACGAGTGTTAATCATCCTTTAAAAGGTATGATAAACAAAATCAAAGTGTGGTCTTTAGTGACAGCTATGACAATGTTCTCTCGGGATACAGATGAAATTTTACAATTGTTAAATATTTGTCTTCGAATGTATCCCACGTCAACTGTTCTGGATATTTATTATGGATATATAGTTATTTTTCTTTTTTCTTTTCAAAACTTACAGCAATCTAATATTAATCATTATAAGGTACATTCTGCACTCTATCTGACCGAAAATATAATTCTTCAGTCATCAGAACAAACATATTATTGTGAACAGGCCCTTCTAATCAATCATGTTCCAAGTAAAGGTGAAATTACATGTGTCGATTATGTTCCTGGAGTGGATATAGTCAGTATAGTTTTGAAGATAGTAAAGCGGCATTCATCTTTGCAATTTTTTATTATCGAATCGCAGCCATAATCACCACTTGTACAACAGTTACCGCAAAATGCTATTTGTTCATTTTCTATGTTTAATTCTTTTTCTTTTTCTTTTGATGTATTGGTGCTTATGCCAGATTCTTGTGACATTAATAGGGAGGAAGACTGGAGAAAAAAAGTGAAAGAAATTTCAGTAATCAAATTTAGAAACATTTTATCCTATGAACAGAATAAACCCTGTTACAATTTAAATATTAATGTATATCTACTAATGGTAAGTAAGAGGAATTAGGATTTATGTTGGATTATGTATTGTATTTTGGGACTACATAACTTTATAATTCCTGTAAGTACTGAAATTTGTCAGGTGCAAGAAAGTAGTTGTGAAGACAATGTTTTAGTTATTTGTTCATCTATTTCAAGTATATATATGTACTGTTATGACCATTATTGTAATTCTTCTATGGAAAAATTTTGTGTTATTACAATAGATGGGAGTTTTGAAAGATTTCTAGATGAAGTTCTCTCTATATATAATTTATATGACCGACATGAATATGATGGTGAATGCAATTGTTGGTTACCACCTCCGTTAACTTACAGTGAGATTTATAGTGCCTATGCATTATGTTTTCATAGAACACCAGATTTTATATTTTGGTTAAAAACAAAATGCACCTTTAATGGTGAATATCATCCAAGTTTTAATTATTATATCATTTATACAGATATGTTAATAACATTTCAAACTATGCCAACATTTTCATTAGTTCGATTATTTAAAGGAAAAGATGTAATTTGTGAACATCATATGATTGCAACAATCACTAACAATTTAAAATTTGATGTATTGGAAATTGAACTGAATAATTCATTTGAAAAAGATATTAATACACTTCTTGGACAACAATTGGCAACATTTAATGAAAATAATATAAGTGAACGCCACTACTGTCTTCATTGTTCTAAATCTCTAAAGGATGAATATTTTGCTCTAAAACAAAAAATCATTTCCGGTGATATGGTAGCGGTAAGATTTACACGTTTTAATAGTTTTAATTTAATATGTGCTCAATGTGCAAATATCAATAATGAGGAATAACTGTATATTAATATTTTATTTAATCCTATTTTATATAAAAAAATGCACATTTAAACTGACCATGTATTAATTATTATATTATAAATACACATATGTTACAACAGGTTGTTAAACTATACCAACTAACTTTCTATTTTAGTTACCATCTCAATGAGGTTTATGATGTTTATACATTATCATAGAACACCAATTTTTATATTTTTTGGGGGTTAAATTAAGTTTTGAGTCGGGGTCAGGAAGGATGGCAGTGGCGACACTTCTTCATACTGAGTGGTACCGGATGTGAATGCTTTTTATAGAAGCTCATGGTCGATTGATGTCACTGAATGTATTGATACATTTATAATGTTTATTATTATTTTAGTTTTGATTAGCTAATGATACCTTTTATATTACAAATATTATGCTAAACTCTTTCATCTGAAACCGCCTGCCGTCATGTCAGTCATGACGGAGGAGGTGCTGCTGCTGCTCCCGTGCTGTGCTTTGCTTTGCCCTCGGCCAAAGACGCCCATTTCGCCTCTCTCGCGATCACAGGGTCCACCCCCGGGGCTATTGTGCCGGCTTCCTCTTCGGGTTTTTCGAGGTTCGGTGCCTTGGCACCTTCCCGAGCCCTCGCTCAATGATGATAACTTAGAAGAAGAGGAAGAATATATTTGTACATGCCAAGCATCGGTTTTTGCGAGTTTGCATTGAGCATCGGGAGCACGCTTGTGCTGGAAGAAGAAGGATGGTGGATGGTTTGTTGTCCAGGGAGGAATCATTGTGATTTAATGAAATCCATAACTATAAATAATTTTTATTATTATACTCCATATTAATACAGTTTAGAAATTATATTCCTAACTAGCTAGTTAGCTAGCTTAGTCGTTTTTTTACCATATTCGACAAAATGATATATGTGTGATTGGTAAGAGGAAAATCATGACGAGTCAGGTGAACATTTTCATGACGGGTTTGTAGGAAAAAAAAGGGTGACTGGTTGCGGACCGGACCGAGGAGTTGCTGGGCCTCGGGGTTGTCCTTATATGGCCTCAAGCAATTTGACCACCACCACCAGGACCAGGACCTTTAAGAGCAATACTTCCACTACTAGGACCACAACCTCAAAAAGCACCACCACCACCACAGCCAGGACCAGAACCACCAAGAGCACCACCATCACCGCCAGGACCAGTGCATCCAAGAGCGCCATCATCACCACCGCCAGAACTTGCGCCTCCAAGAACACCACCACTAAGGCCATCGCTGCAAGCACCAGCTTATCCATTGTACTCTGTGATAGAATGAGAGAAAGATATTCTTTATCTGTATATTTATAATGGTTTCACGAAATTAATCACAGATAGGATGGGGTGACAGGGGTAGAACAACACATATGGAAAGAGAGCCAAGTGCAAGTGCCATAAAAAAAGTATCTATCTTACATTGTTAAGATGAAATTTGGGAAAATCATAGGTACCACCACTCACACTATATCCACACCAGTGACAGCTCCTGCCAGAACCCCCATCATCATCTTCTTCTTGTAAATCATCGCTGTTGTTATTTATTTGAAAATTATGCAAGGATTTTTGGTTTCAATTATATACATTCAAACTTCCCACCTATGTCTTTTTCTTCCTCAAAATGTAACATATTTTTTTTAGGATTTTTTTTTTAAGTGATTGTTTCTTATAAAGAAAAATCTATTGTAAATGGGATATAAAAAACTATGAATAAAAAATATAGAAATATTCCTTTTGGAAAATTTAAGAGTAAATTAGAATATCGTGTATATAAATCTATATTTTATCATTTAACAAAAAAACAAAAAAATAATAATATCAAAGTAGAAATAAACAAAAGAGGACTATTAAAAAATAACCAACTATTTGAAATTTATATATATTTCGCAGATTTACAATTAGGTATAGAAATTCAAGGTCCTACTCATTATATAGACATTGAACAAATTAACCGAGATTTAAAAATAAAAAATGTTTAATAATAATGGGATTATTTTGTTATATGTAGGATTTAATACTGTAATGCATGATATACTAACTTGTTTAAATATTATTACTAAAAAGATAATTATATAAAAAATAAGGTATGTAAATCAAATCATATATAGATTTTTCAAGGAAATCCGGCTGAGTCGGTCCATTTATCAGCTGGGCAAGTCTATTGTGATGTATATGATGACAGGATGTAAGAGAGATACCCACACTGTCTTGTGCATTCTAATAGGGGACGGAGAGGAGATATGCCGGTCTGAGCTGGGTTAAGAGTTACTCCAACGAGCATCTTTTAGCTAATCCTTAAAATCATCTCTTGAAGGTATTGTATGACATTTACATTATTTATATTAAAAAATCCTAATCTTTTTATTTGCCATTGTATTATATATATATTTCTGAGCTTATAATATACAAAGACCTTTTTTTTGTCATTTTCAGATAATTATAAAATGATGGTGATGTTGGTGGTATTGTGGGTGTTGGTTGGAACTGTATTCAGTCAATCTTCATCTAACAAACAAGATGTGTGGAGTAAATCAATCAATGAAAATGAGATGTGTAAAATTCACAAACTACAAGTTTGGGCTTTGTTAATAATTCTTATGTTGGTATATTGGTGTTATAATAATGGTCAGATGGATAACGAAGACATAGTGATCAATATAATATAATGTTAAGACAAATTGTCCTAGTGTTAGGTGGTTGCCTGTTTTGGGAGATATGAATCTAAGTACAACTTTGCTTGCTTAACAAACTTTTAAATAGTTTAAATGATACAACCATTTTGGGGGGGTTTCCCCCCCCCCCCCCTCTATACTACTAAATTTTACATCATTGATTAAATATGGCTGATTTAGTATATAGATAGGAATTGAATAAAGGATATTTCATTTCTATATCTCTTTTATTCGCTCTAAATAAACCTTTTCTCTATGATCCTTGTCAAATATTCTTGCATCATTTAGTATTTTTGAAGTGCTCACACATCACATCTTGAAACGATCCCGATCTGCAGCAGCTGTGTTCCACATTTTACCATCTATTCTAGCTTTCTGATAGGCATATGCCCATGCATATAAATATCGTATCGTTATATGTGGATTAAATTGAACTTCCTTTTTCATTTTTTCTTTTCTCTCCTCCATTATCCTCTATTTGACAAGTACACGTTTAGGTTCAGGTCTGAAAAGAAAACAAATAAAGAATTACACTCCCACGATGATTGATTGATTGTGAAGAAACAAATAATATTTTAAACTAACACTTGGAGAGAGAGAGAGCAGTTCTAAATAAACCCTTGCTCTTCTTGTTGAGGGCAGTCACCTACTACTCAGGCAGTGTTATTGTGCTGGGTTTTTCTTTGACAAAACACATCCCAGTGAGCCATCCCCTTCTCTTCCCTTCATTGTAAATATATAAATATATAACATTGGGTAGGAGAAAGAGAGAGAGAGAGAGAAATATATTCTCAAATGGTTATTGATCAGTTAAATAATTATAAAAACATAATGAAAAATAAATCACAAATAACTGGGTAAGATGATCACTGAGGAAACGTTTTTAATTACTTCATGAGCATGAGCAAAAATAATCTTTTAAAATATAAGTAACTATAGCCTCTCAAGTCTGTATCAGTCTGACTGGATTGGTATATAAAAGAGATTGCCAGGCTCTGTAAACCATTACAGGTTCGCCATACTTCATGGACACTTTATTCTGAGTAGTAAAACAACAATAACTTAATCTAAAGCACATTCAACATTTAATGTTTCTTCAACCCCAACCCCAAACGTATGTTGTATAATTTACTTAAGTCTATTATAACCAAGTTAATTATTAAGTAACAAAAATAAAGTATATCATATTACAGTAATGTACTAAGAGTCAATGTATATATTATAAATCAGAATAATTATATAAATTAATTATTTTTGTTTTCTTTTCAGGTGGAAGTGAAATAATTCTCTTAGAGATGTCACTTGATCCAAAAAAGAAACATACAACAAAAAACTTTTTATGTCATATATGTGGAAAAAAATATAGTGCAATAAGAAGCCTAACGATCCATTTCACAACTCATACAAAGAAGACTATCATTTTTACAGTTCATACCGGTAAAAATCCAAAGTGCAGTGAATGCGAACAAAAAAACACATTAGAGAAAAATGGTTTTCATGTGAAGTATGTAGAAAAAAATTCATTAAAAAATGCGACTTGACTAGACATATGGGAACACACAGAGTAAAATGGTTAAAATGTCAATTGTATGGGAATAGATTTAGGGATGAATATAACTTGACCCAACATTTAAAATTAATCCACATGATTCAGCATTTGAAAACAAACAGTGGAAAAAAATATGATATATGTGGAAACAAACACCAAATCAGTCCCAAATCTTTAAACAACTTTTTTACTTGTTTTGAATGTGGAACTGTATTTAAAAGCATAACCAGCCTGGACGAACATTTGTTGGAACAGTTTACCAAAGATATATCAGCTTTAGATTTGATAACTCCAGACATTCATTTTCAGACGTTTTTTGAAAACTAATAAGTGTATTGGAACATTGACCAAATCTTTAAACAACTTTTTTACTTGTTTTGAATGTAGAACTGTATTTAAAAGCATAACCAGCCTGGATGAACATTTGTTGGAACAGTTTACCAAAGATACATCAGCTTTAGATTTGATAACTCCGACATTCATTTTCAGACATGGTGAAATTAAAAAAAAAAAAAAATGTTCCATTAAATCTTGTGTGGTTGATAAGTACTTATGTAAGTAATAATGTTTTTCTATATCTTATTTTAAGTTAGTTAAAAATTTATGACCTCTTGTCAGCTTGGGTTTTATAAATTTTTAGCAATTCCTGCTAATAATTTGTAATTGTATAACAGCAATTATAAAAACTGAAGCCCAGACTTGCCACTGGGTGTGCTTGTTCTGCTTGACTTGTCATTGGCTGTACTTGTTCTGCCTGACTTGTCACTGGGTGTGCTTGTTCTGCCTGACTTGTCATTGGGTGCGCTTGTTCTGCCTGACTTGTCACTGGCTGTACTTGTTCTGCCTGACTTGTCACTGGCTGTACTTGTTCTGCCTGACTTGTCACTGGCTGTACTTGTTCTGCCTGACTGACTTGTCACTGGCTGTACTTAAATCATTATTACCATTGAGATGTTGTGGGTAATTATAACTGTATATAATTAAAGTCAGAATCATCCTTTATTAACTTATTTACCTTATAAATAAATACCTTATTAAATTAAACCTCACATTAGTACAAGACAGGAATTTTTTGGGGTGCATAATTTTAAAAATCAAAACTATTATTAATGTCATCAATTCTCATTATATATTTCCACACAATAACAACTCCAATAATCATATGATATTGTCTATTCTCATACAAAAATGAACAGCAGACTTAATAAAAATAAGCACACTAGATGTTTGTACATGAATGTATTTTTCATTTAAAACACTTTTAATAACCATAGGAAAGTTGGAACCAAACATTATCCCTAGTCGTCCTTTGAAACTTTTAAGTATACTAACGATAGTCATATAAAAATTCCCAATTGGTTCATTGATTATAAGTATATTGCCATTTGAATATTCTTTATTAATATAAGTTTCTTTAACTATATGCCTAATATACCCGTTTGGTAACCATTTAACTGCAGTTATATACTCTAATCTTTCTGTGTTTTCTGTTGGAATAATGCTCACACCTCGATCCAGGAAGAAACTCTCAACCCATCCACCACGAGCATAAATAGACACCACAGTGTCCTTTGGGTTTATAAAACTTATTATTTCATCAAGTTCCTTCTTGGTAAGTATATGATTTCCAAAAATAAAAATGTGCTGTTGCCAATAATAATGTTTAGCATGATTACAAATATTTTGAAGATGTTCTAATCTTATTTTTGATGCACAATTTAAGACAGTAGATTTCGGCTGGAAATAAGCAATCTCACCTTGCCAAGATAATCGTCCATCTTCAGAAAAGAAAGATGAACGTGGATAACCATCTATTGGTAGTTCAGGGTGGAATTGAGGTGAAAATTTATTATTTACATAATGTCCCCAGAATGAAATATGTGCAACTGAAAGATCTTGCAACAGAATGTGATCTAAATCATAGCTTCATAGAAGGTTGTAACAGAACCCATGAGCACCACACCAGAAATAAATACAGTTTTGATATTCCTAGAGTACGACTTAATCAAACTAGAAATGCTCTACAAATCAAGGGGCCCAGAATGTGGAATGACCTTCCCAACCATGTTAAAGACTGTACCTCTCTCAACCAGTTTAAGTTAAAAACGAAGCTATACCTAATAAATTCCCTGTAACCTACCTTACCCTTCTATTGTCAACCAATGTCTGTTTTTTTTAAAGAGCGCTGTTTGTCGACATAATTGTATTTGTGCTGCTTTTTCATCTATGTTTTCATTTCTTGTTTTCATTCTACTCATTATGCTCAATTAGTATTAAGCTTGTCATTTAAGTTTATCATGCCCGAAACGCTTTGGGTAATAGTGGCTTTAGGCATTGTATGTACTAGCTCTACCTATATGTCAACCAATCTTTGTAAAAATTTATTGTATGTATGTACCTTACCTAAATAAACATTTTATTTATTTTATTAAATCAACTTCAATATTTACTAACTTAGGTAGAGAGGATTTCTTTTTCTTTGGGTGTATCATTAACACTATTAAATGTAAAAATGCACCATGAAATAAATCTGTTTGGTTGCCTTCAGCAAATTCTTTGATTATTATGATATATGTACTGTAAAATAGAATAATTAAATAAAATAAAGTTAATATAAGCTGATAACAGTTCATATAAAAAAAAGGAGTAACATTAATCCCATACTTAAAACCATATAATAACCATGTACTCCATAGATTAATTTCCACATAAAATAAGTAATCGTTAAACATGCTACTAAAAATAAGACATTTGTGTCATCTATAGTACATATACCAATTCCTAAGCAGAAATATATAACCATATATTGAACTTGCTTCCTGCAAACTTCTCTGTTTCTTTCACATATTAGGCAAAAAACAAGTGCAACAAAATTCATTTCTCTAAGCCGTGAATAATACCAAAAAAGACCAAAAAGAACTGTCCACAGGTTAATTATGTGTGTACTATAAACATCATCTAAATACAGTTGAATTTAATATGAAAGTGGTTGCCAAATGAAATCTTCTAACAGCAACATCATGATGATAATGATGATGATGGAAGCCAATCAATAAGTCTATTCTTACTTAAACATCCTGTAGACAAAAGAAAAAAAATATGATTTAGATTATTTCCACACCATACAACACACACATACATAAATCAGCGATGTTTCTTATATTTATAGACTTCCCCATCTTTATATATATGAAGATCGATAGTTCGAAGAATATCCCCTAAACATTCCAAATTGTTTTCAGAATTTGTTTTAGAAAGGCAGTTTAATCTTTTAAGATTTTGTTTGGTGAGAGAACAGAGAAGAATAGTCTCTAACCAATTTACACATTTAAATTTTTTCATAAGTAAATTATACAAATTATAAATAACAATTCTTGTTACTTCATTTACATATTTTACAGTAGGTGATCGATTATATACATTACTTAAATTATCTTTTAGGTCATATATATCGGTATGGGACAGAAGAATAGATTTAATAATACATCTTTCATTCAATATAGGTTTTCTAATTAGAGAATAAGGTATTTTTCCTTGTATAGTCCAAATAGATTCCATAAGAGCCCATCCTTGATATCGTAACGTATTTTCTAAGAGAATAATGTATAATTTCATAATATGAATTCTTTTTAGGAGTGTGTATAAATAATAACTGAATTGTCTTCGAATAAAATCAAGAATAAATTCACATCGGTAATGATCCCATTTTCCATTTATTATTAAAAACCCAATATTTTGACATATATCTATATATGTGTCAAACATAACTGATATAATATTATTAAATTCACTATCTAACCTATCAAACATTGGCAAATAAATATGCTTTATATTATAATTATAAAGATTAATTGAATAATTTAATATATGAATAAAATATTTACCAACTAAAATTTTAACTTGTGATTCAGTAATAACATCTCCCATTATTTTTTTATTTAATAAAAAATCAAATGGTATGGTAAATAAATTTGTTTTTGGTATACGACTACACTCAGGAACAGTACTTACTGTGATTACAGGAGCAGATGAACTGGTCTATAAACCCTCATAATTTGCCGATTTATAAACCTTCCATCCCAGGTATACAATAATTACTATCTCTATTATAATCTCATTTGTGTTATTATTATCTTTCCATAAATATAGTGAGACTAAGACGTGGGGGTGGGGGCTTGTGTTTGGGGGGTGCATCCAAGAATCTCTCCATCAAGTCGATAATATGGCCAGATTGTCGACGTCCTCAGTTTTGCAAGCGTCCATGAACACATCATCTTCTTCATCAGTTGGTATGTTTAGTAACTCTTAAACTAATGTTGAATAAACATCATCATATTTTAGTTGCAAATCAGATTCTTTTACTACTGTAATAATACCATTGCTATTAATATAGTAATTTTTTTCTTAATTTGGACCAATTACCTTGCTTCATATAATGGTCAATAAGAAATTCTAATTTTTCATCAGAAAATTCAGTCAAATTTTTGAATAATTATAAATATTTAGCCATGGTTAAAAAAAAAACATAATCTGATGTTCTTGTCTACCTGCAATGGGCTGTAAAAGAAATATCCATAAATCAACTAAATGATTAATATATAATGAAGCAATAATCTCATTTTTTGTCTATAAGTGTCTTTGTGTGTGTGTGTAAGTATGTCTTTGTGTGTGTGTAAGTGTGTCTTTGTGTGTGTGTGTAAGTGTGTGTGTCTTTGTGTGTGTGTGTAACAGGGTTTTATATTTCTCCAGAAGTGGCAACTAAGTGACTAGAAGTTATATAAAGAGACTTTGTGATTTATTTGGTACACTTCTACTCCACACTTCTACTCATTCATCTCTACAGTCCAAAATATATGTTTTAGACTTTCTTTATTTGAAATTATGAAACAACCTAATCTTTCACCCACATCTAATTGCTTATTGAAATATGCAAAATATGCATCTAATGGCGACCCCATCCATTTACTAGAAATCTGGAACAACCTCAGGCAAGATAACAACTTTTCCAGAATTAAGATCTCGATTAGAACTTTAAACATAATTGATCCAAACCAGTTCCCCATCTCTAACCAAACAACCAATTCTACCTCACCTTCATCCCCTCATAAATGGGAGGATGATGATCTTCACCTTCAATCGACAGCTTCATTATTAAAAAACCTTACATCGCAGCTCGTCACAACCTTACCTAAAGCATCAAACAACAGCAATAATAATAAGATAACCTCATTAAGTACAACCCGCTCCCTGCGCCAGAGAACCAAGAAGATTCATCGTCACTGATATTATGGAATTCAGACACAGAAAGTTTATCAGAAGGAAATGGTTGTGGTAAGTAAGTGTGTATTTTAGTTTTAGGTTTGGACATCCAAATATATTTATTATTTGAAATTTGTTGAAAATTAAGCTATTAAAAATATATGTTCCTGGTTTCATGGGTTTACGAAAATCCTTGAAAAATCATAAATTCATTATTTTAATTTTCAGGGATTGGTGAACAGATGAAGTTAAAGATGTAAAGTCCAACAACAGTCTTTCCGAACTTCACAGAAGCAGCTCTTCTCCCAACTATATGTGATGTGTAAATGCTTAGTTATGGTGTTTTTCTTCATGTTACTTGATTTTAAGATTTTTCAGAGACTGACTCTGATCAATGAAAGCCCCACAATCAATGGCCATTTGAATGATAACATACTGTTTTTTACAGTACTTTAAGATTGATAGAAATATTGTTAATATATGAGAGAAGGAGCTTGAAAAAATAGAGAGACTGATTTCATTCCATATCCTACTTACATTGTATTTTAGCAAGCAATATAAAATTCGGCTGTTTGGTCGAATACAATTGAACAATTTAAATAAATGGTAACGAACATATATAATCATGGTTTTATTGGAATTTTGTCCTAAATAATTGTATTTGGAATAGTAAATAGAAAACTAAATTTCTATAGTATTTTTTTTTAGAAGGGCATAAAAGGAGATTAATTCTTTTTTTTAGTCTTATAAAAATTAAGTTGAGAAACTGAACAATGATTCGACGTCAACAAATTTGCAATGACTTTGTCGATGACATAGTTCAGGAGGTGATTGAACCATTAGGTAATCTAGGTTCTGGGTCTGACAAAAATGTTGATAGTAATTTTATTGTTTTAACAATGAAAGAAGATCCCTCTAAATTTGTAAATACATTACTGGATTCTATTACTAAAAATATATTAGACTATTATTATAATAGAAGTCAAAATGTACCATTGTCAACTGTTCCATCACCCAAAAGAAAATAAAAAAAAAACATATATTATCAAATGAAGAGGATGAATTAATTAAAATTGAAATTTTAGGGAAAGCAGTTTTAAACATTTTTTCTCTTCATAATGAATATAATCGTACTAAGGATAGTATTGTAAATCAACATATGAAATCAAAATCACCAAAAAAACAAAAAATACAGTTACCACCAATATTAAAGGACGATGAAACTGTAGATATGATCAAACTCTTCAATTCCTTCCATTCAACCATTTTGAAATACCTTTTGAAAACAATACATGAAATAATTACAGAAGTTTATGGAATAAAACTCTGTGAAGATTTAACTAAGCTATTTAATTCTAAAAGTTATCCATATTTTTTATTTGAATATTTTCTTAGACATCAGTCATCAAGCGACGATATTAAGCAGCAGTTAGAGTGTCTTAAACATTCAAGTATATTAGTCTATAACTGGATAATTCAAAATTGTATTGATATTAAAATTAAACCCGAAAATGAAAGTTAAATGTAATTTAATAATCGATGAAATATTAGCAATTACTATTTTTGTGAATGGTAAAGAAATTCTACTAAATAAAATTTTAATGGCCTATGCAGCTCATAAATATTCAATGTTTAAAAACAATGGTAAATTGCATTCTGCTACGGAAATTATACATTCATGTATCAAGACTAATCGTAACCTACCCCCTCATAAAATTTCTATTTCATTTGAGGCTATAATGACTATAGGACAGAATACTGACCAAAATTTAATTTGTAAAAATACTCATTGTGTAGAAGAACGTGAATGTCGGCGTCTTGTGGATATTGCACATCCACTTATTCAAGCTCATTTAGCTCCCTTGGGTGAACTATCCATGCAATATATTTCTAGGGTTTTAGAAATGCGGATTGAAGACTATCGCCTAATTATTGAACCACAACAGAATAGATATTTTATTCAATATAAGAAATTCCGCGACAAAAAAGTGGTTTTTCGTTTAGATTCCCTCACATTAGAATTTGTTTATATTAGTAATGAAGGGGAATCTTTTTACGATGCCCAGTATATACAACATAATAGTAGTGATGATAGCAGTGGGGAAAGCATGTTAGTAGGTATGGCTAGCTTTCTTGATGGAAGTGACCTTTGTATAAAAACAACTTACCTTCTAGATTATTCAACCAAAACAGTTCTATATCATCGATACATTCCTAATGATCATACCCAAATATTCCCTTTCACTTTAGAAACAGAAGACTTACAACAAAGCGAGACGGGACCTGCTTTAACAATGAATACTGAGGGTGTACCTACAATATCACCGCCTTCGGGAACTTCAATTTACTGGTATACTACCTGGAGATTAGAAGCTCAACTTCCTTTAAATGTTAGTATGTATCAACATGTTCATGAAGATAGTACTCCGCATCATCCAACTCCGTCTGAGAGTTTGAATCAATCTCCTGTTTATATATTCCCTAAGTTGGATGGTAATAATGGAATTTTACGTTTTTACTCAAGTCATTTTGTTATTTCAAATCCTCTGATGTTATCGACATCACATCCACATTTAATACCCCAACATATTCTCCATTCTTTGATCGATTTCATTTTTACAGTAGAAACTGATCTATACTCTATAAACAACAATTCATCTTCCTTTATGGTACATAATTATCAACCAGTTGCCATTATAGACATTGTCTCTACGGCTTTTAATGCTGCAGAAAGGATGAATATATTACAAGTATTACGAGCCCATTTTAGAAATGATTTAGCACCTTATTACACCTTCTTTCAAGGGGAATCAAGCATATCCAAACCATCAATATCCCCATCATTACCATTTGAAAATTTTCATGATGGTGAGATATATGAGGTGTTGTTAAATAACAACAGAAACATTATAAAGGTTTGCCGACATCGCCCAGATAAATCTCGAGCGAATCCACTTAAAACAGTTAATATTATATTGGGCATTCAAAAGTTAGAAGAAAGTTTTTTGGAAGTATAATCAAATAATAAACTTTAACTTTCCTCATCGTATCCCTTCTGCCTACCCACCACCCACACCATCCCTCCTGTCTGCAGCAAGTACACACTCGTTTGGGTTCTACCTAAATAATAAACTTTACTTTCCTCATTGTATCCTTCCTGCCTACCCACCACCCACACCATTCGTACACACTCGTGGGTTCTACGTAACTTTTTTATACTATAAAAAATAGGAAAACAATGACATTGGACACACTAAGTAAACCACCCAATTTAATCCATGAAAATTCTATACGAACAAGAAAAAGAAATCTCACACAATCTTCATCACCATCGAGAGAAAATGAAGATCTATTAGAGACTGAAATTATAAGTGACCATGAAAATGCTGTAATAGAAACTGAAATTCCTTCTTTTAAAACAGAAATAAGATCATTAAAAGAAAAGAAAATAACTTCATACATAAATTATCAGATGGAAAAAATATTAATAATAACTATTTTTATTCTATTTTTAGTAAGTCTTTGGGAAAATAATTGGATTTTGAGAATAATTATTTTACTAACTATATTTTTGATTAAACCTATCCTTAGTAAAATAATAGCAGGATGGATCATTGATATTTCAAATCGTAACGACTAAAAAAAAAAAAAAATACATAATTGTTTATAGGCCGAATTAAAATTAAATTGTTACACTTTTATATTATTTACGTTTTAAGACTTTTGTTGTAATAAAAATCTCAACAAAATCTATTTACTATGTATTTCAATTCCAGGGATAAAAGATACTTACAATATATATTTTTTTTATATTAACTAAAATATAAATTACATTTCATTTCCATATAATTATTATATAATAATGATTAACACAGGAGGTATTTTCAATTATCGGCATCGACAATGGGCTTTACCTGGTGGAAACCTTAAACCCTGTCCTAAATGTTCGATCATTGATTCAGCCGATGCTGAATTAGAATTATTTCTTAGACACAGTCTCTACAATAAGCTTCAAATCGAAAATGATAGTTTTGAAAAGTTATTTAAAATTTACCCTGGCATAACATTTCATCTGAGTAATCAACCATATCTACTAAAATCCAAAAGTGATGAATCACAATTTATAAAATATTATCTAGTTCGCAAATTGGTACTAGGGGAAGGACTACAACTTCCTGAATGGGATAATGACAAGTGACTAGCAGATTATGCCAAGTATAATTTTGCAGTGCCTGTAATGAAAAGTGGTCAAATGTGGCAAATGTTGGTAGAAGATCCTGAGAGACCTATTGATTATGAACAATGGAAGTGCTGGCAAAGTAATCGGCTAATCCCCCCAAATATACATTTCCCATTTAAATGTCTTATATGCGAAAACTTCCCCTTTGACGTTTATCCGGGCAATTTCATTGTGAGTGAATCTGTATGTTCCATCAAGTCGATAATATGGCAATGATCGTCGATGTCCTCATTTTAGCAGAGAAGAAAAAGCAGTTATTATTTATGAAGAATCTAAGATTAAAAAATGGCCTTTTCTCTCTTCCTATATAAACCAGGATATTAATCATTTAGGAAATATGGCAATCTTTACAACTGGTGAAATATTTATTAATTGTTTTTTAAATCTAGCTATACGCAAAGTAAATGCTACACTACTCCATAACAAGGTGGTTAAAATTTTGAAAGATCTTAACCATTCACTTTCTCAAGAAAATTTAACAGTTTTAATGGAATATTATCGATTAAAAAGGAGCGATGCTAAGAAAAATAATCTTAAAATTCTGGAAAATTATACATCCAATAATAATAATAATAATAATAATAATATGAATGAAGGGAACAATGATATAAGATTAAAATTATCAGGACCACGAGTAGCTATGATTGCAATTAATCCTTTGAAAGTTAAAGCCACTGCTATTCGGTGTGGTCATATTGATGAGAGTATTATGCAAACAAAAATATTAAGCAATTCTGCAAGTATAAATACTTTAAATGAAAATAATGGTGGTAATTCATTTAATAATAGCGGGAATAATGAATGGAATAAAATTGGTCGGTTTAGTAGGAATTATTCATCTAATTCATATGCCAATATATGTCTGGTGGCATGTGGATTACAAAAATTATTGCCTAAAGATTCCAAATCCAAAGAGCCTAAATCTATAACGGTAAGTGAGGTCGGTTTCATTGATTTACTCAATACACCTGATACTCCTCAACGATGTGGTATCATATTAGAAATGATACCTGATGTGATAATCGCCTCTACCAGCATGTGTAATTCACAACCTGATATCTCCCTAAACTAAGACAAGTGGGAAATCCTTTACAACTTGATCAGTTAGAATCTAAATATGTCTACATAATTATTCATAATAAACTGTTTAATTTCCCATTAGATTCGATCAAGAATGGTTCTGCAGCTCAACATTTTTTTCCTCATTTGTCTTTAGTTCAATGGGAATATGTTTGTTTATTTGGAGTAGACAATTTATACCGATTTGTTCAATATATTTTGAAATTAAACATCGCCTGTATAGAATTATTAGAATACAAAAAAAATCAACTGAGGATATGCACCAGTCTGCCACGTATGTCTTATAAAATTTTACCCAATGGCCAACTCTATAAGTCTAAGGAAATAGACACTTTTCAAATGGAGGCTAATCCATTTTTTTATTTACCACCTCAAATGCAACCTCAGATTTTTCTCAGAAAAGAAGATAGTGATCTCAAAGAGGATTTTGAATTACTCTATATTGGTTATGACCGGGAAAAAATACCTAATATTATGGGGCCAAATGCTCGAGCGATTAGCCGTCCTAATGCTGCCCATCCCCCTCGAATTAGTAACAGTCTGCAATCGTATCGTCATTATGCTGGTATTTCTGTCAATACTCATTCTGTAGGTGAAATTCATCAAAAGACAGTTATTCATACATTATACACAACATCTCGAATGAGTAAACTTTTACCCATTCCTTGTCAAAATCCTATGGTGCCAGTAGTAAACTGGCACAATCCCGAAGACAGTATTACAGTAAAACAAGATAGTATAGACCGTGGGTTATTTTCAGGTGTTTCTTATGAAACATCAATTGTTCGATATAATTATGGATTAGGACAAAATGCACTACCAACTTTTTGTCAGACCTATTTTGATCAGCATACCCCACTTCAACGTGGTGTTCAGTTGGGAATTTTAAAAAGGGATTAATCCCAAGTGTCAAGAAGATAATAGTTTGCTTAATTTTACAAATAGAGAAATAGAATTCGTTCACATAGATGCCAATAATCTTGCTCTTATTTGGAATGGTAAAATTGGGGATTTAAAAGAGCCTATATATGACGATTCTGTTCCAGTATCCACAGGGACGAAGAATGGAAAAGGGAGTCGAAATGACTACCGAGTTACAGTAAATGATCCACACCACCCTTCCCTTGAACGGCAACAACGGTTGAAGAAATCTCAATATTCTTTAGCTTTTAAAGAACATCATCCTAATTACATTACATTTAGGTACTTTAAAATAGATAGTGTAGATTTACCAGTACTACAAAGTTGGCGTTTTTCTCTGATAACAGTGTCACCATATATACCATCTTTAGGTGATAAGTTACAAACACCCACTTCACAAAAAGGTGTAATTGGGCGATTAGTTAGTGAACAGGATATGCCTTACATTAAATTAATGAGTCAGGGTGATATGTTTTCATCAAATGTACCCATTGATGTTTTAGTTAACCCTCATTCACTTAAAAGACAAGCTCCAGATTTATATTGCAATACCTTTGATAATTTGAATTACATGGATGCAGCTTTTACTCTCACTTTTGAAAATGTTATTGAACATCTACAGTGGGGTCGAAAAACTTGTACTGGAATCCTTATGAATCCCTATACGGGTGAACCATATTTAAATAGAGATAATGAGCCAGTTTTTGCTAGTTTATATGAAGGTTCTTACATGTGTGTTACCAATCACCGCGCAAATGCTACGATGCACACTTCACGAGCAGATGAAGTTGTATTTTCTGAACTGACCGGAGCGCCAGTTCGAGGACGACATGGTGGTCTTTCCACAGGACCCATGGAACTTGTATCATTCCGTAGTATAGGAGCTGCTCGAGTTCATACAGAATTGACTCAAATACGCTCAGACATGAAACACATTGAATTGGAAACTATTCAAAATAATGAAACAGAAACAGAAAAAAATGAAAATGAAAGTGGAGTTATCTGTGGATCAAAATACCTTCAACGTTATCATGACGATTTAATGTTAGCAAATATTAACTTAGCATACAAATGTACATCCATGGTAAATATTGAAGAAATTAAAAAAAAAAAAAAATATTGTTATTGTTAAATATCCTTGTTTAATAATATACATTCACCTAAGCCTTATTATTTATTAAACTGACTCTTTGCCACAGGGAAATAATTGTTGTGACACTAGTAACCTAGCTCTCTATAACTGCAGTGACTGGAAATCACCTCAGCCATAAAAAACTGGCTCTTTGCCACAAGGAAAAATAACTGCAGTGACTGGAAATCACCTCAGCCATAAAAACTGGCTCGTTGCCACAAGGAAAAATAACTACAGTGACTGGAAATCACCTCAGCTATAAAAACTGGCTCTTTGCCACAAGGAAAAATAACTGCAGTGACTGGAAATCACCTCAGCTATAAAAACTGGCTCTTTGCCACAAGGAAATAACCTGTGTTAGAATTGGAGTAAGTGAAGAATGTGTGTTATGCAATCGGTAAATAACTTTATTCTTCCTTCTTCTTCTTCTTCTTTTGCACTGGGGAAGCCGGCCGAGTGACTGACCAGAGAGACAGAATCATACGTTGCTGATAGAAACAGTCCTGTAAAACAGATAATAAGGCGTAAGTAAGGTTAATATTTTGTGTCTCTTATATAGAAATTACCACTTGATTTGTGTTATCTTACTTATTGTGTCTAAGAATCTGGTCATAACTATTGACTTTAAATAAACTTTCAATTGGAGTATGTGTGTATATATGGATGACTGATCTTACCTGCAGCTGATTGTTGGTTCTGATGTCCAACAATGAGGTCATTATTAGCAGAGATCTGGATGTAATCGGCAGTGTCCCCCTTGACCTTATCGGGACCGACCATTGTGTCAGCCGCAACTCTCGTGGAAACTAGTAGACACAAGACTATTATCTTGAATACTTCCCCTTCCATGCTCTACAAAACCTAGCACGAGATGCCGTCAGAGTAGCAGGCGCCGGCCCTGTCAAATGTGTATGAGCAGTTTTTTTTTTTTGCCTGCTCTCTCCATGGTGTGGGTATTCTTATTATATTCTACTGTAGATAATTAATTCTCTCAAATAACTGGATATTCTTATTATTCTACTGCAGATAATTAATTCTCTCAAATAGCGGGTGCTGTAGCTGTAGGAGAATGAGTTTTCTTGTAGGATGTTGGTTAGACTGCTGTGGTTTTTAACACTGTGGTGGCGACGACGGCGACACGCGCCATCTTATATACAGCGAGGTTACCTCAGCCAGACTCCTGGGCGTCTGGTTGTGAAGAACACTTTCCACTATCTTTTTGGTCGAGTTTTATATTAAACTAAGCTTAGGTTGACTTATTCAGCTTGTCTTATCAGCCATAATGTTTATTATTTTTTTAGATCAGGTGACCCAGAGTACATCATCAACATTAAGAAAGAAGTACCCCCTAATAAACTTCGGTCACACTTACTTCACACTACCATCCATGTTCACTGGTCCAGATCCTAAAAATCATTTATATTATTACTCTTGTTAACTACTGATTTTAAATCTTCCACAGCTCTTTGATTTTCGGGACCTTCAGTGAGTGTGAGTATATCAATCTTTTTATACAGTCTATTTCAGCATCACTACAAAAATTATACAATTACAGAGTGCAAACTATAACTTATCCTCTGAGATGATAATATACCTTTATCTTATAAGATAAAACTATAAATTATATCCTTTTCCCCAATATGAATTATATCATAATGAGTTGGGGATTACAGATTACTTTTCTCCCTGAAACACCAATTATTCATCTACTAACTAGGATATAATTCAAAATTTAAAATAATATACAAACTATATTATAATGTTATTGATGAAAAGATTTTTATCACATCAGTTGCTAAAAGAAGATAATCAAATTTTATTTTCACCACACATATATATATTTAAGGAATCTGATATAGATTTATGTTAATTATACTTTTGTATAAGAGGAGGCAGGAAGTTCCAAGGCAATCATAATAGTCATGGTATCATCATTAAAAAAACAACAACAAAAAATTGTTAAGAAAAAATGTATCCATAATGAGAAATTCTTCAGAGAAATAATTACAGACAAAGTGAAGAAAATAGTGGACATGCTTATTAATGTCCATGGTAAAGGAGATAAAATGATTTATAACCTCTTCAATTTAGATAGGTATTGGGAAAAAGTATCAACGGTTCCTTTAACCCAAAATACTTATGTAAACGCCTGTTTGTCTTACTTGAGAGATCCAGTGCACACATATGACGCTCTCATCAGAATGAATGTTTTATCTCATAATGAAAAAGGTGATTACATGTTTGGTCATCCAGTAATATTACATGATAATCATCTTGCTGGACGACAGCTTCTAATTAAACGTTCTCATGTGGATGTGATTATTGGGACTGTGACAACTGAACAAGGATTGCTAAATGGTATCTATAACACTGGGCCGATTACTTGCCAATCAGTCACATGTAGCTTCCGTGAATATCTGATAGCTAAAAAATTTTATAATAAATTTGTACATAATTGTATTTAATAAATCAAATTATACAAACTGAAATGTATTTTTGTTATGAAGGTATCCATCTCTTTATGCAAAGTAGCTACATTCCAACATTCGGTTTCAGTATCCCCAAAATTTTATCCTTTTCCCCAGTTTGAAATATTTTCATAAACAGTTGAAGATTTCAGGTCAAAAAAAAAAAAATAATACATTCGCTATTATTCCAAGAAAAAAAATGCTTTATAATCATTTCTAAATAAATGGATCCATATTTTTGGCTGTGTTTGGCACAAGCCAGCCATTGTTTGTAAATTTCATATTCTCTTGTTCAGCTGACACAGTGCTGCCATCTGCTCTGGGCAACCAGCTAGCTATGTCACAACCTTATTATTTAGAACGGGAACTTTAGTTTAGGTGGACGTCACCATGAATTTAATGAATAGTTCAGATTGGAGAATTATCAATTACCACAATACCATCATTACAGCATGAGGCGACTTTTTTTGTTTAAGTAAAATGAAAGTTATAAAAGATTAGTTAGTTAAACCAAAAAATATATTTCATTTGTTGTTTTATAAATCAAAGAGATATATATTTTTTATTTCATTTTTAATAACTCCTTTACTCTAAATTATTTCAGATTAAGAAAAATATACTTTAGTTACGTGACTAATTAAATTGCGACATATTGGACAGTTACTAAGTTGTAAAAGACACAATTCACAGACACAAAAATGTTGACAGGGTAAAATGAGAACACAACGTTCTTTATCTTGGCAGATATTACAGCGTTTATTCATTAAATTCTTATCATGTTGACAATCGGATGAAACTGTGGGTTGTTGACGTCCTAAATTCTTTATAGTAAAGATCAATATCTGATCACATTTGGGATCAGATATACAATAAGTAGTTGTATTAGGCTCATTATTAGTCCTGGTTAATGTTACTGTGTCATTATTCATTGAGGTTAAAAAAATATTTTCAACTTCATCTTTTTCGTTTTGATTATTTTCTTCTATGATTTTAACCCTTTTAAATTTTCTTTGGTTAATATATAAATATCTTGTTATAATAGTTATAGCTTGATCATATGATTTAAATGATCGTCCAGAGTATATTACTATGTCTTTAAATACTCTTTTAACAATATCGCGTTTGTAACTTTTAGATAAAGTTACTAAAATATCTAATTTGTTCATCATTTGCATAATTATATCATTAGAAAATATTTTTGGGGGATATTTAGTGATTGTAGATGAACGTATATTTTTAATAAAATCAGGCCCTTTCATGATCAATATATAATAACATTGTGTTGACCAACGCCCATGTTCTATCCATGGATCATGACCTTCTTTCCAATTTCGAAAATGCATATTGCAATAGAAACAGATTACTTCATCTCCACGAGGTGGTTTTTTATAAAAAAAACCCAGGTTGGGCTAACTCTTTTGGGCTGGGATGTTTTATTGAAAGTGGCCAGGAGTCTTTGAAACTAGACAAGCGAACTCTAACCTCACTATATTTTTCATGATGTGGAGTTTTATGCAAGAGTATCCCCTTGGGTAATTTGTTATTTTGATCTAATTCAAATTCCAAAGCTTTATTATACTTAATATACTTGGGTTCTATGAGATAAGATGAAAATTCAATAGGAATATTACCTACTGGTTCGCCCTTCAAAAACGGACATTCAGGGCTTATTCTACTATGAAATTCACTAAGTTTGATAGTGTTGTTATTTAAAATGAGTATTATATCTTCATTGAAATAATCGTCATCATTTAAAATATCATCCCAAGAATTTACATAGACATAACAAAATGCACAAGCGCATTCTATTCCTTTTTTCAGATAGAAGAAGCCATTAGTTACCAACTCTTTGGGCTTTGGGTTACTTACAGGCCAATTAATAAATGTTTCTAATCGCTCTTGCTCGTATTTTAAATCATTGTCTATACACAGCATCTTTTATACTGATTAATCCTTGTGTCTTTTCTTCTATATATCAACATAAAAGAAATATTTTTTTTTTTTTTACTGAATAGTTAAAATAGCTTTTATTTCGTTACTAGTAGTTAAAAAATGTATTTTTATTTTGGTTGATTCTTTATTTTTTCTTAGTAAACCTACCTCCACATATGAATTTATATTAAATATATTTATTGGCAGAGGTTTATAATTATTATTATTTTTATTATTATTATTATTAATATTATTATCATTATTATCTATTACATATATATTTGCTTGATTTACATTAGCTTCACTAAATAATTTTTGAACTAAAATACTCACACAAGCCATAATATTTTTCATATCTTGATTAAAAGGTGAGGAATATGATGATGGGGAAAAATATAAAAAAAATTATTGGTTATATCGATTAAATCTGGAATAGTTTGCCCAGATATATACTGCATATTAATATTTTTTTTATATACTATTAATGAAACATGGTTCAACTAGAACCATACACAAAAATCCACATTCACATTACAAAGTAATATATATGACACAGCATAAAGTATTCTGTGATAACATATGCTATTGACCTCAGAAACATTGACAGAGTTTATCATGTTATGAATTCAAAAAAATCATCTTAAATAATCATAACATTATTTATGCAACCTTTATTCCCATTTTCTTACTAATAGAAATTAATTTCTCCTTGTTTCTAAAGATTTCCTGATAAAGTGACACTTTATGTTGAAGAACTCTGTTTTCTTGGATCAGATTATTCATATCCAGCATAAGTTGTTCTGGGGTCAACGTATTGGCAAGTAATTGATGAACCTGTTGGTGGGTCAAGATTAAAATACGGGACCGTTTACTAAGAATTTCCTTCATTGTTGTTATGGGTTGATTTTCTTCACTGGGGTCTTGGGGACAAGGACGCTTTCGGGAAGTTGAAACAGTCTTTACTCCAATGTCGTTTCCTTGGGAAATTCTGGTACGTCCATAGGTTCTGGGTCTGGCGGGTCTGGTACTTCTTCCAGCATTTTCTTGACCTATTGCTCCAGTTGAATTTACTCCAATGTCGCTTCCTTGGGAAATACTGGTAGGTCCATGTATTCTGAGTCTGGCAGGTCTTACACTTCTACTGGCATTTTCTGCACTGAGTTCATGAGAAGTTGTTGCAACAACAGTCTGACCTACTGTGGAAGATGATGGAGTTGCCGCTCCAGTTGAATTTACTCCAATGTTGCTTCTTTTAGATAATTGCTGTTGTGTTCTGGGTCCTGCTAATTCCGGAGGCAATGGGTCCACTGTAACTTTAGCAGCGAAAGTAGATGTTCTGCCTAAGTCTAAACAAACCGAACCATCAGTTATTCTGTTATAGCCACTGCCTCCGACACGTACTAAAGACCTTATTAGCAATTTCATGTCAAATTAATATGGTGCAACCATTATGAAAAACACTGTGCGCTCTCTTATTTTATATGATCAATTGTTATCCACTTCCCTAGAAAGAAACTTTCAACAGAAAAAGGGTGGTTGTAGACCAGTTGATGGATAGGTTGGTTGGGTGGCTGTTGACCAGTTGATAGACAGGTTGGTTGGGTGGTTGTAGACCAGTTGATGGACAGGTTGGTTGGGTGGTGGTTGAGCAGTTGATGGACAGGTTACTACCGTGAAAGAAAAAAAAAATTATTTGAAAAAGAATAAGACACATACACACATACATTAGTATATTAAATATCTCTGTAGCTGAGAGAGCCATCTATAATAACCTTTCGATATGATGCGGAGCCTGGCCCGAAGGTGTGGACCTCTTAGCAGGAGTTGAATAAGACTAACTGCAGTGTTTCCGTCGCCACCTACCATCACTCGCTTATCTTTTGCCCTTCTAGCTACCCCCCCCCCCCCTCATCCCCCAACTCAGCATTGTTGTATATTGCAGTTGTGACTCAATAATTAGAGAGTCGCTTAGTTGAATGCCGCCATACCATCTTCAAAACTACACTGGCTATAACTTCATTAAAGTAATCGACAATATAAGCTCACCTTTACGATGGATGTGATTGATCAGAAGCTCATGTTCATTTTCATAATAAATATATTTTTGTGATAACTGAAGAATCATCATTTTATACAATTGCCATTTTGATATAGGATATGACATAAAATAAAGTTTGAAAATATCAACAATGTTTTCGTTGTTTTTTGGGAATTGCCTGCTGATCTTCCTTAGACTAGTACCATGTAAAGTCCCAGTTCTCACTAAGCACTGTGTCAGCTGAGCCATATATAAGTATTAGTGGCCGCCGGCCATCCACTGACGGCCAGCCACACACTCTTCGCTGCTCTTCCAAAGAGAAAAAAGTGGTACGAAAAGCTCTCTTCAGAAAGAACTCACGCTGTTTCCTCAGATGGAATTAGAATGTAAGCTTATTCCTCATACAAATATAATATGAGATATTATTTTTTCTCAAAAGTATCAGACACCTGATCTAGATGAAATCCAAAACAATTAAAATATACCTTGTCATTTGAAATCTCGGTTAATTACAAGGTTAGTAATGCCTGTGTGAAAATTGGCCATAACACCAAAGATCCTCATCGAGTTGATTTGGCTTATTACACACTGGAGAATGGTGGCAAATCTTTACAAACTCACACTTACTATGAACTTGAACCCCTTTTCTAATCTCTGATGTCTCTTATTTTTTATTTTTTTTGAGGGGGGGGGGAGGTATTTACAAAATTCCTTTCTCTAATCAGTTTACTGCTTACCATCGACACCCTCTTATTTATTTTCAACTATTCCTCCTCTTATAATGTTTATATGTCTATCCTTTAGATTCTTTTTCTCTGTTAATGCCTCGACTTGTCGCCTGCCTTGAGTCTTATCTTTTGCCCTTTGTTTTGCGTCTTTTAAGTTCGTTTTATCTCTTTTTTGTGTGGTTGTTTTCTCAACAGTTTCAGGCGAAGAAACTTTCTGAGAGGCGATTGCTTTTAAAATGCTGTCATCACCCAATACACTTTCGTACTTAACTTTTAGGTTTTTAAGGAACCAAGATGTTTCTGCTTCCATATTAGCCTCGTGTAATAACGCAATCGATTTTAAATTCTTCTTTTCGCTATCGATAGACACTATTTGATTATTATCCTCATTGTTGCTTATAGAATACGTACCATTTATCAGGGTTAACTTACTAATATTGTATAGAATTGGGAAAACGGGTGCTATTTCTATAGCTTCATTTATCATCGGTATGTTCAATATTTCAGATAGCATATCTTGGTGGTTATACATTTCTCTTGAAAAATAAAGGTTTAATTGAATGGAACGCCGAAGAATATTATCGTTTATTACCGTGACAAGATTCTTATAGAACTGGGCGCAGAATATAAATTTGAAGATATGATTTGAAAGTGAAATAAATAATTGCATCATTTCAGATTTCGCCATTTCATTCTTGCAAAACATTTTTCTCATTGAGAGTTTTTCGAATGCTGATCTTAAATACTTATTGTTGCATGTCCCGGCCAAGTAAGCATCGAGCTGAGTAGTGACAGCTTGGATGATTAATGTGAATTTATTCATTTAAGTTTCTTCATATTCTATGGGGTCCACCGAAGTCTCATCATAGTTAATCATCAACAAATGCATTCTTGTCTCACTTAATTCTGAAAGCATTTGTTTGTTGGAATCCTGGAGACTAGCATTTGTTTGTTGAATGGTCAAAAGGTTAGAAGTTATTGTTTCATTTTCTTCTTTTAAGATCTTAACATGTAAATCATTTTGTTGTTGTAAAGCCAGTATTTCATGAATATTATCAGAAGGGGACTTACGAATCACGTTCAAGATAATGTAATAAAAGCGTTGTACATTATTTGCATTCAAATCTTGCCTTATTTCCTTCTGGAATAATGTATATAGAATAGTAACGAATGCATAAACTTTTATAACTTCCTCATTCGTTCCTTTATGATCTTTTTCCAGGTCAACAATTCGTTTGGTTATAATTTCTTTAACTAAAACTATTGATGCCACCGCGTCTATTAAAAATTTAGCAACATAATTAGGTTCGTCTAATTGTCGTTTTAAATGATCATTTTCATTTACATAAGGTATTATTTGACATTCGTGTTCATATACTGTTTCATCGATAATATTAGTTTTAAATTTTTCTAATATTTGATTAAATAAATTTCTTTCTTCCTCGTTAGTAAAAATATTAAGAATATTATTATTTTGGTGTAGATCATTATTATTAATATAATTTAAACGGGAAATCCTGTCTCTAATGTCCTTTTCACGTTCTTCGTGAATGTAGTTATCACGTTCGGTATTTAACTGATGAATGAACTTATTTATTATTGCTTCAATTTGTGATTTTCCTGTTGCTTTCGATTCATTATCATCATCTAAAGGAAATATGCTTGAAAAACAATGAATTATATCGCTATTCGATAATGTAGGTTTTGTATAAAGTCGCTCTAATGTTTCAATATTATATTTATTTGCTTCATTTATATTATTTACTAATGTATTATATTCATCATACTTTATTTCTTTAGAATTTTTACAATCTAGTAGTTTTTGTTGGCATTCTTGAACATAATGGTTTTGGGATACTAATAAATTATTATATTCTTCTTTTCTGATAGTTTATGATCTTGGCATTTTTGTAGGGCTTGTTGGCATTCCAGAAATTGCATATTCTGGATCCTTATATCGTTTTCACATGTGGCTAATTTTAGTTGGTATTCCTTAAGAGACATTAAATTTATATTTATTTTCCTATTTAATTCTTCTTGTTGTTGACGACTTATACTAGTATTATTTGAATTTATTAAATCAGTTAGTTTTTCTTTTTCATCAGCTAAGTCTTTTATTTGTTTGTCTTTGTCTTCGGAGATATGTTGAATTTGTCTATCTTTCTCATCTAACATAAATGCATATTCTGTTTCATACTGTTTCTTTTCATCATTGTATTGGATTCTAAGCTTCATTTGATTATCTTGAAGAGTTGAATTTTCCGTCTTTAAATTCTCTATTTCATTTTCTTGGTCTCCTAATTTCTCTGTAAGCTGCACAATAGTAAGTTCTAAATCTCTCACATTTGTATTTAAATCTGTTATTGTGGCATCTTGATTTCCACATTTAATTTCTAATTCACTTTTTTCATTCTCGCATTCATTACATTTTTTATTCAAAAGAGCAATTGTTTGTTTTTGTTGATTCCGACTCTTAAGAGGATATGTTTCGGTTATTAATTTAATATATCGATCAGAGATAGTAAACAAATGAAGCATTTTATTCAATAATAGAATTATTCTTTTATCATCATCATTCACAACAACAAAATTGTTAATAAGAGTTTTTATGAATATACGTTCTCTCAAACCCGAGGAACCATTGTCTGGGAATGTTATAGTATTCAAGATTATTTTAACAATTTCACTCATTTTTTTTAAATTATTGATTTAATATAATTCTACGATCAGGTGACAATTACCTGATTCTCATAGAAATTGTAGGGGACGATGGATTGAGAGAATTAATTGGAGGAGGAGGAGGAGAGAGGAGGAGGAGATGGTGGGTGTGTTGAGTAAGTAGGAGGAGCTAGTGGTTTCGGAAAAGAAACTTTTTTTGATGCTCCATTCCCTTATACCCCTTCTCAACATAGAAATTTGTCTCTCCTGTTCTTTAAACATTTTATACAAAACTGACAAATTTTGTTGAATAGTATGGTTTTCATGTTTCAGCTTATTAATATTCAGCAATAGTTGCTGTTGTGTTCTGGGTCCTGCTAATTTCGGAGGCAATGGGTCCACTGGAACTGTAGCTGCGAAAGTGGATGTTCTGCTTAAGTCTAAAATGACTCCTCTGTTATAGGCACTGCCTGAGACACGTACTAAAGACCTTGACAATTGCATGTCATCAAATTCATATGGTGCAACCATTATGAAAAACAGTATGTGCTCTCTTATTTTATATGATCAATTGTTATCCACTTCCCTAGAAAGAAACTTCCAACAGAAAAAGGGTGGTTGTAGACCAGTTGATGGACAGGTTGGTTGGGTGGTTGTAGATCAGTTGACAGACAAGTTGGTTGATTGGCTTGACCAGTTTGTGGAATGGTTGTTTGCTTCTTCAGTTCCGCCAGAGATTGAGTAGTACTGCAACTACCACTGCTTGTTTGTTCACTTTCACTGTCTAGAAAGTTATATCAAGAAGTAGTGTGTAGTGTAGTGTGCTTGGATTGCGACTCTACCACTAATTAATCCATAAACTGTGTTCTGCTGCAGGCTACCTTAGTGACACTTTTATACTACCTTAAAGACAAAAAAAAATATCTATTTTGAAAGGATACACACACACACACACACACACACACATTGGTATAAATAAACTACAACTTTTCCTCATCTGAGATTATATCTGGGGAAAGGAATAATATTTCGTCAATAATTATAAGGTATTTATTATAGGAATAATAAGATTTGAAATTCATATATTTCCAGGCGGGTTGATAGATAGGATACATTATGTTATGCAAATGGTCTAAAATCATCCTTATTACTGTAGGTGTGGACATATTTTTGTATCCAACTCAACTTTCTTGACGATGATGTTTTCTAATTTCTTGGAAGAGTCTTGGGTATGAAGTATTATCAATATGGTTTCCCTCAGCACCTTCAGCCGCCAGCACATCTGTACGTTCATTTCCATAAATTCCAACATGTTAGGCTTTGCAGTATTGCTCTCGAATCGTACATATCATATCATTATCACACATCTAAAACATTCTTTACTATGATATAATTACTTTAATAGTATATTTTATCTCAGCTCTACAAATTGGACATGTGGATATGTTTAATGCACATTTGAAACAAGTGCATATGTGCTTACAAGGTAAAAACATTAACTCTCTCTCATTCTCCATACAAATCTTACACTCAATCACTCTGTGTCTAATTGTACCTTCTGACTTTGGGAGAGCGGCAACTTGATCAGTTATTCTACCAAATAATGGTTGTGGGTTAGAATCACCAGACATTGGTGGGCTTGGGACAACATCAACTTCAGTCAATGTCAATTCATCAACTATTGTAGATTCTACTTGCTGATTGGGGTAAGAGGCCAACTCAGTTCCATCAGACATTGGTTGGCTTGGGACAACATCAACTTCAGCCAATGCCAATTCATCTACTATAGGCTGTATTAAAGTTGTAGATGATTCTACTTGTTGGTTTTGGTCAGAAGCCAACTCAGTTCCATCAGACATTGGTTGGCTTGGGACAACATCAACTTCAGCCAATGCCAATTCCTGTATTAAAGTTGTAGATGATTCTACTTGTTGGTTTGTGTCAGAAGCCAACTCATTTCCATCAGACATTGGTGGGCTTGGGACAACATCAACTTCAGCCAATGCCAATTTATTTACTAGACGTTTTCTAACTTCGTCTTCTATGTACTGTAAGACTGCTTCAATAAATGACTCAATGTTAAAGAAAGGTAACCCCTTCTCTTTGAGTTGATTATGATACGTTGTCATCACATGATCTTCCTGGAAACCCATTGAAAAAAGGTGCTTAGTTATGTCTAGTTCCTTAATAAGTTTGTGTTGATCTTCATTGATATGGGTTATTGAAGGGTTTGTCTCATAAGGTGGCCTTTCCCCTTGAACCTGAACAAAAAAGAATAAAGTTAATTACAAATGGCTTTTATAAAGATTATAATAATAGTCAACCTTCATTTCAAGTTACTGTAGCTGATATACCTGATCAATGAATTCTTTTCCTTTCGTCAAGAAGAGGAAGGTACACTCTGGGTACCAGCGAGCATGTTCATCCCAAGGTATATCATCAGTTTCCCAGTTTCGAAGTCCATTCCCACAATGATAACAGCGCACATGATCACTTAAACCACAATAGAAGAATCCAGCTTCTGACAATTCAGTTGGTTTCTGTGTTACACGTTCAGGCCAATTGTTAAAGCTTGCTTGGCGACTTTCAAGTGTTAAGTAGTCTTCTCGCTTGGCGATAGTATGCTGGTGAACTCCATTGTCTGTCATAGGACTTAGACCACAGACATCTATTCCTTGTCTATAGGACGAATTTTTACTATTTCTCAGTGGAACGGATTAACCCTCGAATTTTTCATTAAATATCAGTGGAAAATTTCCCACTGGTTGGTTTCGAATGAATGGATAATGGGGAAAGTGCCGCTGATGTTCGCCTCTGGGAGTGTCTCCTCTTTCCCAGGAACCAACAATGCCTCTACAAAAGACACAAGCAATGTGGTCATTTGTTCGCAGGTAGTAAAAGCCATCACGAGCCAAATCAGATGGTTCTAACCATTCAAGTGGCCAATCTATGTAGGTATTCAAACGTTCCTTTTCAAACCGTAAACTGTCATATGAATCAAACTTCTTAGAAATAGATCTTTTCACGTTCTGATTAAATGTGCATTCTGGTTTCTCTTTCTTATGTAAAGCAATGATTCTATTTTCAACTTGGTTTACGTTCGTGGCATCAATTTGAAAATGGCACATTGAACATTCTAAAAGATTTGCTTTATGAGTATAACAGAAACCCGCCTTTGCAAGTACATGACTGTTTACACTGAAGTTACAGTCCTTAAAAGTCTCCAAACGATTTTTTTCTTCTCTCATTGCTATGAAAACAAAATGTGAGTGTTGTATTAGACTGACTAGTTAGTGACTGAGAGAGGCATCTCTCTCTCTCTCTCTTTATATAATACACAATCTCCCTCCCCCCTCCCCCCTCCTCCCCCTCCTCCTCCTCCTCCTTCTCCTCCTCCTCTTCCTGTGACTCATAGACTTAAAATTGGGACTATAGAGTTTATCAGCTGAAATCCTTTACCAAATCCCTTAGTAAAAAGCTGAAATAATGGTAAGAAAAATATAGGGAACCAAGTGGAAATTCTGTGATAAAAATAGAAATTTTAATTGTGGAAATTTTACTACATTTTTTACACAGATTTTTTTCTCAACCTGGGCGCCCCCCCCCCCCCCCAAAAAAAAAAAAATCACGTCCCAGATAAAAAAAATACTACTACCAACTACTTACTTATTTTTATTGATGAACACTTTATATATCATGTGTAAATCAATACAACCTCCAGTCTAAAAGATGTCATCCCTACCACAGGTGTTACTAGAAAACATATTTTAATTAATTGTCCCTAGTCCATTTCTCGACAGTAATGAAGACGGTAATTTGTCTCTATAGACTTCTAAAGATGATCAAGACGAAAATGTGTAACTGAGTTGGTTGTTTTCCCAATGCCTTCCACTGTATAATAAAGATAATGGTAACTAACCACCTAATTCTTCTTCATCATCTTCAAAATTGTGGGTCAAATTTTTTTCAAAAAGAAACCTGCTCCATATTGTTGGAAATTGGGGCCTAATATCTTCCACAGCAATATGTTTTTTTGCTACTTTTTCATTTAGCCACTGTAGAAAACTTGTCCCCATTTCCTGAAAGTAATGATAATTATTTATTAGTGTTATAAATCCCTTATTTTTCAACCTAATTTTTCAAATAATTAATTTCTTAAGAGGGTCTTTTTATGAAAACAAAGTAGGTAGGTGCTTTACCCATCATACTCACCTTACATCTTTGTAAAATATAAATCGAGAACTTGAGCCATTTCTGAATTTCATTTAGTCGTAATTGAGTTAAGTGAATATTATTCTCTAAACTCCAATTTTTTTTTTTCTTGGATAAAAAACAATAAACTGCTTTTTCCCTCAAGGCTCTAAGTATTACATACCATCTTGTTTTTACTTTTATCATTCCAATTGTTTCTTCATTCTCATTTAGAAAATAAAAAACTTCACCTTCTTTGTAAAGATCACTTCGCACCTGTAAAAATAATTTAATAATATAGTTTCATAAAAGAAATTGTATTGAAAAATGTGACAATATAAAGTGGCACTTCCTTGTACAATAGACTTTTTGTTTGCCTACCTTATTCTGGTGTTTCACTACATCTTTAGCTTCAATTATTGAATAGGCAGGAGATGTAAAGCCTAATGCCGTAAACAGGTTGAGTGTGTAGTGTGGAGGTAATGCAAGAATGCTAGTCTCTTCATATTCGTTGTACAATGGAGTAAAACAGATAACGTTGAGTTGATGCTTATCCAAGTGACTGAGGTTAACAATATGTTGGTTGTCAGGTTGAAGAACCTCACACACAGCTGCACATTTAGTATAGTGTAAGATACTATATACCAAATGTCGATTCATAATATCCATATTATTCAATGTATCCCACAGTGATCTGGCCACAACTTTAGCAACAACATAACGTTCTCCATCATACCGCTCAATGTCTTCCCTTTCTCCAATTAACATATGAACACTTTTACTCCCAGTAATTAAAAAAAAATTACCATTAATGTATCTGCCACTGAAATGAGCTGATTCACCATTCACTTTAGTCATACAAACTACTTTAGAAGTAGTAGTACTGGGATCTTCTAAGCAATATTGTTTCCATAGATCATTTGTTTCCGGTTGTTTATCATCCTCATCACCAATACCACCAGTAAATTTTTTATTGGCAAAGATCACTAAATCAAACTGTCCCTTAAACTCCAAGAGTCTTACACCACGAGGAACATTTTTTCGAACTTCCGGATCATTGTTGTAGATTGTGTCATCAGGGCCATAGCAGTTGACCTTTATGTCATGAAGAATAGCAGGGTCGTCTTCAGGGGATAGGATTCCATGTGGGACATTTGCACTTATTCTTTTTATCTTCTTTTTTTCTTTCAATGTTTTTAAAAGATTTTCATACCTACAAACAAAAGAAAAAAAAAATAAGAAGTAATAATTTGTTGGGGTATGGATATTATAAAAATATATATATGATATATATTATTAACATATTATAATAATGATACTTACAATTCCGAAGACTTTAAACTGTTTTCAGCATAACAAATCATCTTCTGAAATGATACTCCAAATGTATCTGGAAGTTTTTCTTTCATCTTTTTTTGGTATATGTTATCAAGGGTCATCATTAACATATTTATAGAAAGTGGTGAATCCATAGTTGTTGTATATGTCAACAGTTAAATAATATTAAATAGTTATCACTATGGACATATTCATGCTGCATCAGACCACTTAACACTGAGGTAATAATACTGGCATAACGCTTTTATATACTTGAAGGCGATTTAACTCATCCCTCCCCCTCCTCCTCCTCCTCCTACTCCTCAAGTCAGAATTGAACAGATAGATATAAAAGAATTCAACTGTCAGTTACAACCCTAGTCCTGTGCTGTATCTAGTGAGTCCACTTTGATAATATTATAATATAATAAGATAATATAATTATATTGACTTAGTTTGGGTAAGGTCGGGTCTTGTTTGGTCTTACTCTAATTATTAGTCCTGCATCACCTTATACTATCTTAGATAAAAATGTTGATTGATCAGTTAAGTTACATATGCCTTAACATATATTTTTTTTTTTTTACATTCACAGACTTGAAATAGATCACCATTATGACTGATATTAACGAGACAACAGCAAATTTTGAAAATGATAAGACTCTGAGTGAACCCAACCCTACAGGCAAAGCAATGAACCCTAATGAAATATGGGAAGCTGAATCTGTAAAGACTGAACCCAACCCTACTAACCCCAATGTAATATGGGAAATTGAATCTGTAAAGATTATGTTAATAAAACTTGAAGAAATACTACTAAAGTGGGGAATAAAATATGAATTATTCATGAGACAAAATAATGGAGTCAAGCTTGAAAATACCTATCAAGTGATTTTGATGTCGAAGGCCTCATCACAGGAAAAAATTTAAATAGACCATATTAAAGTAGTATTTCAAGATGATGAATTGGTTTTGTTTAATGGGTGTGATGACAACTTAAGTTACCACCTGAAAAAACACAAATATGTTGTGTGTGAGTATACCCTCATCCAATTAACTATCCGTAGTTTTTTTAAATATGAAGTAAAATTACCCACTACTTTGTACATATGAATTTTTAAAGATGAATGGGCATCCAGCCCAGCGTGGGATAATCGGGTGAAGTAACTTTACACACAAAATTTAATGATTATTTCCTCGGCTCCAAATAGATGTTTTCCTCCTCCCCAACTTCAATGGAAGAATCACTTGATATATCAATGAGATAGCTTAAATATCATGTCTCCAAAAAGCTATAAAAGTCTCCTGTCCCCCCTCCCCTCTATTTGGAGGAGGTGGGTGCAAGGCGTCGTCCTCATTCACTCCAAACCCACCTTCACGTATCTAGACTGTCTTCACAATACTGACATATGACAACTTGTACTGACACTCACCGGAACTAGTGTCAGCCATACTGACATTATCATCTTACTTTTTAATTATACATCTGTTCCCATTCTGGGCTCACTTTTTATTTAGTAAAAAATTACAGTGAAATTAAAAGGTGCCCCCATTCCCCTACCTATGTACACTAGAATAATAAAGGCAAAATTAAAAAAAAATAAAGCAATATATTTTATAATTCATACACACTTTTATTTAGTGAAAATTACAGTGGAATTAAAAATGAAATGACGCAGCCTTCAACTGTTCGAAAGTTTTTTTTTTAAATCAGCAATCTCCTTCCAGAGGTTTGTATTCTTCTTCTTCAGGTCGGTGATGTACCCATGTCAGTCACTATGTCAGTCACTGTGCGGGAGTTTTGAATAACATTGGCTCTTTGGTCCCATTATAAATTAATATGACTTCCAAGTCGTTGTACATATCAATTCCTCAAAAGAAAGGCGGGCTGTTTCAGCCTTCCAACTCTTTAATTTCATTTTTTAAATCATCAATCTCCTGCTTGAGATCGGTGTAGTTCTGCTTCAGGTAAGTGATTATTTTTAACAACTCTTGCTCTATCATCTTCAATAGTGTGTCGTTCTGCTTGATGTTGGTGATTATTTTGCTGATTAATTGTAACAACTCTTGGTTTGTCTTCAAAAATATTGTCTCGTTCTGCTTGATGATGTCGGTATTGTTCTGCTTGAGGTTGGTGTTGTTCAGCTTGATGTCGTGGATTATTTGTAACAACTCTTTCTCTATATTCAATATTAGTTTCTCCTCTTCCTCTTCCCAGCATAGTTTCAAGGTTTTTTTCAGCGTAGCTTGTGTCCTATTCTCCATCCTGGGGTTCATCTGAGGAGAGAGCATCTCGGACAACTTTTTCTTTGGAAGAGCAGCGAAGCTGGCCATCAGTGGATGTAATATAAGAGTGAGAGTGGTCGGCGGCAACGAATATTTATATATATGGCTCAACTGACACAGTACTGCTCCGGGCAACCAGCTATTACATTACTAGGTGGACTTCGCCGCCATGAGTTTGATCACAAGGTTTTCAACACTTTATCTAAAATATCACTTTTAAAAATGTTGACTTCAACCTTCAACAGTTCAAAAAATTTTATTAAATCAGTATTCTTCTGCTTGAGGTTGGTGGTGTTCATCGTTTTTTCTAATGAATATTCTTTTGATTGAGGTGTATTGATGTTCTCTCTGTGACATCAATAAGCATTGTTTAATTTTTTTTTTTTCAGCGCAGCTTCTTTACCTTAACTTGTGGGCGACAGAAAGTTAATGAAATTGGGGAGTATGACTGCTACGGGACGCCCACTCACGGATGCGATCCCACTATTGCTTGACACGGGTGCTTTTGGCTGCTGGGTTGAAGAAGTTACGTAAAAAAGTGAATTTGAATTAAAAATTGCCCAAATACTAGAAAAAGGTGGGGGCCTGGGAGCCGGAAAAATTATTTCGTGTATATTAATGATATTAAAACTGCCAAATTGAAATTGACCACAAAGACATCTCATGAATACAAAAAAAAAATATATATATAATAATAATCTGTTGTCCTTTTGGTAAAATTTGGGTTGGGGTAGGATAATAAAATAAATTGATTTGTGGAAATAATATAATATAATATAATATATTCAGTATCTCATTCTTTTACCTTTTTTTACCCCAATTATTTATTTAGTGACTAACAACTACTACTATTTTCTGATTGAACTGTCCATTCATGCTTATTTTGTAAAAGCATTTTCTGGGGAAAATAAGCCACCACAATGCAGTTGTGGTCCAACAACATTCAGAAACCGGTTTCAAGGTTCTGCTATACAGGCATTCCTCATTTTTTTCTCCAGTCTGTGTGATTTTATCCATGATGGCTTCGGTAAAAAAAAAAAAAAAAAAAAATGATAACTTCCGAATGGTCTGAACAACTTCTATCTTCCATTTAGTGTCTGTCACTTCGACATCTCTTTTTGGGAAGTTGCGGAGCTGTGTAGTAGCAAATAAGAAAGACATTAATATATTCTCTACCGAATAAATTTTAACAGAGCATAGGAATTCACAGATTTAAAAAAAAACTTTAATCACGAAAAAATAAATAACGTACAACTGAAATTAAAAGGATTAATTTCAGTCCATCCTAAACTAACTAGGTCAGACCTAAAACGTCATAATTTTCACTTATTAGTAAAGTTAATTACAAATACATACCTGTGCCTGTTGTTGTCTCCTGACCGAAGACACGTTCCTCCACATTCTCCTGCTTCTCCCATTCCTTCCCTGACTTGTTGTCATCATCTCCATCTGAAGACCATGGCCATTTGATTTTTCTAGAATCAAGCTTCCTTAGTGCCTTTTCTTTCTTCTTCATCTTTCTCTTTATGGCCTTATTTAGTACCAAGCCCTTTAGTTTGTCAATGAACCGGTCACTTTCGAATGCGTCTGAGGACGACGATAAGGACGACGATGAGGACGACGATAATGAGGAAGAAGATGAAGATGACCTTGCTTTTACCGTTGATTCAACCAAACAAGACATATGCTCAAGTAAGACAGATGCAGCTTGGCCTCTTTCAGCTTGTTCTTTTGCTTCCCCAGAAAAGTCAGTAGTTATCTTGAAACCCTTCATCAGTTCGGAAACAAGGGGTGGGGGAGGATAGAGGGAGGAAAGAACGAATAACAATAAATTAAAATTACTATTATAATTGTGTTTTACTGTAGTATAATGAATAAAAAATCAATCTCTAAATGTCAATTTACCTGAAAGAGACAAATAATTACAAGTCAATCATTTTACACTATGCTCTCTTTATATGTTTCCAAATGGCTTAGGAAGTGGTATATTCTGACTTGTTCCTTCAACTGAGATAGCTGGCTGTACCTGATCATTGCGAACATAAGTAGTTAATGTAGGTACTATAACAATAAGAAATAGAGTGTGTGGTTTTTTTATGATTTGATTCATAAACTGAACTGGTAAGGAATTGATTATTGAAGCTTGTTGCTATGTAATTCTTGATGGACTAGATGACTGCATATGGATCAACAGTTAAACTGTAATGACGCCAGCCACTACCCTACTGAATGATAAACTGCTTAATTTCAGTAGACTGTATTGAACCTTACTTGACACCTGACACTGGAGCTGGAGAGAGAGCAAGGGGTTGTGACTCTTAAATAGGCAGAAATTCTCCTTTTATACTACTATCCCATCCCCCTCCCTCCACCATAGGTTGCTGAATCAATACAAGTTATTTTAATTAATATTTTCTATATTTTTTTTAATATAGGCCGATTTCTAAATTCTAATTCTGATTATTTTGTTACATCATAAACACATAATATAATGGATAAGTAGTATATAATCAAAGGCTGAATGTTTTCTTAAAATCTTTCTATTCTCTTTCCCTCTTTTTTTGGAGTTGAGTTAATTTGCCTACTCCCCGACCTGCTACTATTTTTTTTAATTTTTTTTATTATTAAACCCCCCCCCCAAAAAAAGTCCTTTTTATCATCCTTCTTTTCGTCTAACATTATTACATCCTCTTCTATTTCCTTTTCATCCTCCTTCTTTTCTTCTAGCACTATTGAACTAGTGTCATTTATTGGTTTAATATCCTCCTTCTTTGCCTTCAACTGATGAACTGGTGTCATTTATTGGATTAAAATCAACTTCCTCTTCCAATTGCTTTCCATCTGTTCCTCTCCTATTCATGAACTGTTTTCCTCTTTGATTCTTTTTCAGAGTCAATATTTCATTTTTTCGTCTGTCTTGGGTATTTAATTTTGATCGTTGTTTGGCATCTTTTTGTTTTGTCCCCGAATCTGTTGTTTTATATGTGTTTGATGTTTTTGTTGTTTCCTGTGATGAAACTTTCTGAGAGGAAATTGTTTTTAAAATGATTTCATCGCCAATTACATTTAAATACTTCTTTATTATTTGTGTTTCAATAAACCATTTCTTTTCTTGTTCAATATCATCACTGTTCAATAATGTAAGTAATTTTAAATTGTTATCCTTGTTATCAATAGACACTATTTGGTTTTTGTAAATTTCATCGTCGTTAATGTTAATTTTTTCTCCAATTAGTGTTAAACCCTTAATATTATATATAATGGGAAAAACAGAGGGGGTTTTAATAGCTTTCTTTATATTTTGGGAGTTTAATAAAGCTGTTTTCATAGTATCGATGTCATATAGGTTTTGTGAAAAATGTAGGTTTAATTGAATAGAAGGCATAAGAATTTTATCGTTTATTACCGTAACAAGATTTTTATAGAGCTGGGCGCAGAATATAAATTTAGAAATATGATTCGAAAGAGAATAGAATAATTGTTTCATTTCATTTTTGGCAACACTATTCCTACAAAATATTTCTTTTACTTTAATCTGATCGAATGCTAATAACAAATACTTTTTTCGGCACTTCTCTGATAGGTAAGCACCGAGTTCATTAATAATAGTTCTGATAATAGAAGTGAACTTTTCTACTAGAGTTTCATCATAGTCTGAAGAAACGTCAATTGTATTAATCATCGACAAATGTATTTTCGATTCTTTGAATTCAGAAGTCATGACTAACATTTTAGAATTCATTTCTTTATTTGTTTGTTTTAATATCGAATTTTCTGATTCCTGCATTTGTTGAATGGCTAATATTTTAGAAGTATCACCATATGATTTGCGAATCACTTGCAAGATAATTACATAAAAGTGTTTTATATTTCGTATGCTAAAATCTTTTTTAAGTTCGTTCTGATAAATTGTATATATAATTGTAATAAAAGTATATACCTTTATAACTTCATAATTTGTTTCTTTTGTATATTTGTATAAATCCGCAAGTTGTTCTATTATCTTTTCTTTAACTAAATCCATAGATGCAAGTTCATCTACTAACATTTTAGCCAAATAATTTGGTTCTTGTAACTGACGCTTTAAAACAACATTTAAATCAACATAAGGCATTAATTCTTTTTTGTGTTTTTCTACTATTTCATCAGTAATATTATTTTTGAAACTATATAGTATATGATTAAATAACCCTCTTTCTTTATCATTAGTAAATAATATATTTGCTATATTTTCCGGTTGTAGATCATTATTATTATAATTACTATTGTTAATAATGTCATTTAACTTAGCAATTCTATTTGTGTGTTCTTGTTGAATATAATTCTTGTGTTCTGCATTAAAATGATCAATAATCTTTATTATTATTTTTTCAATTAGTTTATTTGTTTCACTTGAATAACTATTATTTATAAAACAAATATTTGAAAAACATTCAGTTATATCATCATATGATAATATAGATTTTTTTAAAAAATTAGTAAATAATGTATTATTAAAATTATTTATTGTGTTTATATTCGCCAATAATTCATTATATTTATTTAGCATTTGGTCCTGAAGTTGTTTATAAGTTTCTTCTTCTTGTTGATGTTTCTCAAGTTCTTTTGTTTTGAGTGATAATAACTCCTCATATTGTCGTTGATGGGCTAGTTTTTGTTCCTCAAGTTGTTTCATATAGTTTTTTTCTAGTTCATGTTTTTCATAGTTACATTTCTCAAGTTCATTTTTGTAAGTTTCTTCTAGTTGATGTTTTTCATTAATATGTCTATAACTTTGACTTAATTCTTCATTTATTCTATTCATTACTTGTTTTTGTTCAGATAATTGTGTGGTACATAGTTGTAGGTTTTTATTGAGTTCAACGTTTTTAGATTTTATTTCAGTATTATTTGAATTAGTTAGAATATTTAACTGTTTAATTTGATTATCTTATTCTGTTATTTGTTTGTCTTTTTCAGTTAGTTGTTTATCTTTTTCTATATTTCTATTATCTAATTCTTTTATTTGTTTGTCTTTTTCCTCAATTTTATCTTCACATTCATTTAATTGATCTAAATTAAATATTTGGGTTTTCAATTCTTCTTCATATTTATTGTTTTCAATTTCTAAATTGTTTATTATATTTTTTTGTTTTTCTATTTCAGTTGTAAACTTATCAACTTGTTTATTTAAATCGAGTATTTCGCGTTCTTTTTCTGCTATCGCAGTCTCTAGGAAATTTTTTTCCATATTACACTCATCATATTGTTTATTTAATAAAGCTATGGTTTCCTTTTGTTGATACTGACTTTTAATAAGAGGATATGTTTTAGTTATTAATTTTATGTGTCGATCAGATAGATCAAATAAATGAAACAATTTATTTAGTAATATGATTGTTCTTGTTTCATCACCATCTTTAGCAGAAACATTGTTTAAATAAGTTTTTATATTTATATGTTCTCTTAAACCTGAGGTCCCATCCTCAGGGAAATGTACCATACTCAAGATTGTTTTAACAATTTCACTCATTTTTTATGGGGTGAGAAAAAAATACCTATTTTGAAGTCTAATGTTAATTTTATCTTATTGAAATGAAATGAAACAGTCCATCAACCAATGCACATTATATTGAATAGGACATTCAATGTTGATTTTTCAGCATTCAAAATAATTATTTCTTGCATTGAATACACGATACCATAATTTTACATTCTCTCGAATATTACGTTTCTGGACTCATAATCGGAAACCATATCAGGGAGGAGTCCTGATCTTCCTCCTGTTTCTTGTTCTTCTTCCGAGATTTCCACATAGATATTAAATTTAATGCTAGCAAAGGTTTCTGAGGAATTAATGTTCTTAGCCACCATTTTACATTCCACCTCATTATTACCATCTTGAAGTTCAAGTTTCATTACCACAAATGGTGGTAATGAATTTTCTTTAATTGGAAAATCATACTTAGAGAATCCCTGAATAAATATATCTTGACTTGCCGCATGCGTACATAATATCCACAATTTGTCCATGTCGAATTTTTTTCTTTTATTATGTGATTTGGTTCGTACTGCATTTATATGGTTATGTAATTTAACATCTTGTATTTCACTTTGATCTGTATAAACATTAGGTTTCAAATCATTAATATTCCAAGGAAATATTAAAATAATTGGATTTTTGGTATAATATCCTTGTCGTAACTAGAATTTTGCCATACATAATTTGCGTTATTTGAGACAATATTATTATATAAATATCTGTGGATTTTATTGTAATTTAAAAGGAAGCTATTAAAAGGCTTAATGATTGTATTCTCACACTCGATTCTATTCTTAGGATTATACGAAATTGGTGGTTTAGGAATAATTACGAGACCTTTATAGGTATTTATATCTCTGATAAACGGGGAGAATAATGATTCCAACTTTGAGATGATTATATTAGATTCTTCAGAGGACTCTGTTGTTGTTGTTGTTGTTGAACTGATGGTGGATGGTAATGTTGTTTCTTGAAGTACTTCAGAGGACGTTGTTGTTGTTGTTGTTGTTGTTGTTGGACTGATGGTGGTTTGTAATGTTTCAGAGAATTTTGTTGTTGTTGGACTGATGGTGGATTGTAATGTTGTTTCATGAGTAAGTTCAGAGAATTTTGTTGTTTGACTGTTGACGGAATGGTATGTTTCTTGATTGGAGGACTCTGGAATCGGATCATGTCTGATAGCCTTACTGACATTGATACGTTTTCCGCGTAAATGAATAATTATTACAACGACTATAATTAGGATTATAGCAACTAAAATTCGCATTAACCCCATTGCTACTTTTTTCTTTTTTTCCTATTGTTTTTAGTTATAATAAATTCATATTTTTTTTTTTTAACAGAATATCAAACATATACTGGTTTGAACCCCCAAAAGCATTGATTAATGGTTATACTTATAATTTTTTAACAATAAGTTTTACAATTAGACCAGCAGGTATTGTTATTATAAACAATGCTATGAACAATAAACTAAACTATCTCATCTGATAATATTAAACTATACTTGTCTTTATTATTATTATTATTATTATTATTATTATTATATATACATTTGTTTCTTTAAAAAAATTGAAGTTTAATAATAATGGAAAATTGTTTTTTATTAGCTTTTAATTATATACAAACTTTTTCTGAATCGAATGGATATGTCCATAAACGACATATCCTATACGAAGCCTCTACTTCAGTAGTAAATATGGCTAATGGTTATTGTTATGTAGATAAATCGGTCTTTCATTTCCCCTTCAAATGCATTGATAGGTATCTAGATATAAATACAAAAACGAACAAAGATGAAATAACAGATGAAGAATTAAACCATCAAGAAGAATTAAATAACTTAAGCGAATGTCTAGAAACTCTGGTGTCAGAATATGATATAAAATATGTCTGGGTCTATGGAAATAATCAAATCTTATTCCAATTACCTGTTTTACAAAATCTGGCAGTCTTCGATATCCGAAATAAGAACATCCACACATTTGGAGACAAAATAACAATAAATAAATCTTTTAATGAATCTCGAAATGTATTATGCCGTCGGGGTAATATTTATACATTTCCAGCAGTTTTACATAGTATAACAAATCTTTGTCATTTACTCGCCCAAAATTTGATTAATGGATACCAGGATTCCACAAAGAGTATTACCTTCTATACCACAAATAAAAACAGCAATAATGATCTACAGTGTAATTTTCATTTAGAAGGTGAGAGTAGTTCAACTTGTGCTTGTCTGTTGAATGAAATAAACTGCCTTACTCTTATGTTCATATCGGCTAGTCAAGAGCTATATACGACAGAATATAAAGATTACATTAATAGTAATCATAGGGATAAGGAACGAATGTGCCAATATATGGCTGAACGTGAAGTCGAATACAAACTGCAAGCGCTGTAGCTCAGTATGGTTTGGCCCGAGAAAATACATTGGCAATGTAGGAGAAACATAAATGGAATGGATGTAGGCGTAACAATTCTAAACTCTCTTGTTAAAAATAAATATAACTGGATTCAATGGGAGGTTAGGAATTTTAACGAACACATAATGAAGCAAACAAGGGTGAATCATCAAGATTCATATATCATAGCAAATATTCTGATCTTTTTAGGGTATGAAGGAACACATAATATATGTAAACTACCATAACAACAATCCTGAAACATTTCATGCTAAGAAGATAATAAAACTAAATTATTTTCAAATGCATGAGTTAGGAAAGAACCTGGGACATTGTTTAGCTTTACAATATGAAAGATGCAAGAATAAGGTTTTTTTTTTTCAATGGTCACAAAGGGTTGACATGTTTCATTCCATATTAATTCCACTGTAATTTTCATTAAATAAAAGTGTGCATGTTTTTATTTTTTTAAATTTTGCCTTGGTAATTATTATTCAGTGTATTCAGTGTAGGTTATCGAAAGGGCAGGACAGTATGGGACATATGTTGTTTTCGTTGTGTTTGTGAATTGCCTAGATAAGCTAGATAGTAATAAGTACCACATAAAAGTCCCGGTTCTGACTAATAGCTGGTTGCCGGAAGCACTGTGTTAGCTGAGCCACATATATAAATATCCGTGGTCACTCTCACTACATCCACTAACGGACGGCCATCCAGCCAGCCCACCACACACGCTTTGCTGCCCTTCCAAGAAAAAGTTGTACGAAGATGCTTTCCCAGATTAACCCTAGGCAGAGACAAGCTGAGTTGAATAAAAACTTGAAAGAATGGAAACACTCTTGAAGAAGAAAAAGAAAGAGTTGATTTACCTCAAGAATGAGAATAAGATGTTAACACAGAAGAATGTTGTTATCTACCAGAAGTTTCCACCAACCAACAAGAGAGTGAACTAGAAAATAGAATATATAAGGGGGGAAGAAAAAGAAAGAGTTGTTTTACCTCAAGAACGAGCGTAAGATGTTAACACAGAAGATTCAACCAACCAACAAGAGAGTGAACTAGAAAATAGAATATCCACTATTATTAAAGTGTTTATAATGAATAAACATTGTTTATTTGAATGCCTTAATGTTTGTTTGTTTGTGTGTGTGTGTGTGTGTGTGTGACAGATTTAACCTTGTTTGTGTTAATATGCTATAAAGTTTGTGTGAAGATGCTCTGGGAAAATGAAGGAAATCAACCATTCCAATAAATATATTTTTCTAACTACATACATATATACAATAATTATATTAAAAAAAAAAAAAAACAGTACCACCCAATTTAATATCATAAAATTGTGTAGTGAGTACAATAGGGCATGAATGATAGATACTACTAACCTTAAATATGGCACGAGCCAAGTTTAATTAATAAAGCTTAGGTAGGGGAAAATCAACAGGGGTGGTCACGGCATATGGCACTTGGGTGGCCACAACAATAATAACAATTGAGTTGGCCCACCCACATCGGGTGGCCCTGGATGAATTATTAAATAATTAATCATCAGTAGGGGCCATTTCTCGATATATATTTTGTAAAAATGTAAGGTCCTCAATGAAAGCATTATCTAATTGAGACTTACTAATAGACTCTTGGTACAAGATAGCAGCTGGTATGTCTTCATGCCTGCAAAAATAGGCTGCCAAGTGCAAATAATGAGGATAATTTGAAGAATAATGACGTGCTAAATGTAAGTGTTGATTATACCTTTTACTGGGTATCAGGTAAAAAGGACAATTTCGACATTTACAAGCATTACCCAACAGCCCTACATTTGGTCGGTATTTCTTATACACTTCTTCAAAAGTATCATTTGTTACCTGAACTCCTCGTCCAGAAGCCTCTATTAGGATTTGTGACCTTGTCATGGGAAGCACAATTTCTCTGTGTGTTGATAAATATTCCTGCAACCACAAATCCTTTTTATGTTGAACAATTATATTTTCAAACTCCTTGTAAATATTGAGACAATTCTCCTGGTGAACCCGCTGAGTCACTAAAGCTTGGACATTATCACTAACATTTGAAGTTAGCCGTTCACGAGAGTCTCTATACTGTTGGGCATTTGCAGTATAAATAAACACGTTGTGTTCATTAAACATATTGTCAATAACCTCTTCCTTTAGACCAACTTCTTTAGCAAAAATTCGCAATGAAAACCAAGATATATCTCCAGCCAGAAAAACATCCCATAGCTTCTCTACCTTCTTCATATCCACAGCTATGGGGATCTGTTCAATTAACTTTTCCTTAATATTTTGCATGTCCTCGTCTTTAAAATGTTTTCTGGCTGTCTTCTCAACCTCTTCTAAGGTATAAAAATCCTTAAGGGTTAGGTTTTCTGAGGTCGCAATGTAGTTCTTCACCCATTCTTCTTTAAGCTTTTCATCAACAAGTGTTTTGGCAAAGAAATCAGTGAAGGGTGTGGAATTCTTTTCCTGTTTCTTATATTTAGAAAGGCAACGACCAATGTATTCTAAGAGAATCATCCTCACAACTTTGATAACAACTTTATCCTCTAGAGGAGTCTCATCACTTCGTTGATGTAAGTAAAGTATAAACATAGGTTTAATTAGCGACTCACATTTTATGGGTTTTTCCCCCAAATTTCTTTCAAAACTCTCTGTCATGAGTGCTTGGGCCGTGTCATTGATAAGCACTTGCCAATATTTCTTAAAACTTGGTCGGTGGAGATACCCCGATGTTGCTGTTGCTTCTATGTGTGCAATACGCAATCGCACAAACTCGGGCCTAGGCTGAGTTGGGTTTTCAAACAGAATCCTCATCCAGGTCACTCCTAAAGCTGCCATGTGAATGTCAAAATCAATAATGTGTGGGTTTTTTGTGATTGCATAAGTCGCACACATCGCATAGAGTCTTGTACCCATTAATGGGGCCATAATTTGGGAAGCATCTTGAGAAAAGATCGGGATTATGGCATTAAAGTTATTATCAGATACCAACTCCACTACTTTGCTCTTTTCTATGGCAACCTGGCTCATGATAGTATATGGCCATTTCAGTATACTTCTAACACTATATGACCATGGATTGATTGTTACAGAGTCACTATGTGGAGTATACACGGGAATGCCAGAGACCGTAAACAGTTTTAAAAACTCATATTTATTATTACTATTCAGCATCGTGGGGAAATCTCGATCTTGCAAGTCAGATATAGTGGAGGTCATTGTTACTTGACAATAATCATCTGGATCATTTTTAATGCGCATTATCAACTTTTTTTGTTCTTCATAAATCTCCATGAACATTTTACAATCATTTCTATAATCTTCATCTGAATGACCTTTCATCTGAAGACATTTAGTTTCTTATTTTCCACCTCTTACTGTTGTACTCAGAATATTTTCAGCCAGATCTATTTCATTTTGGAATTTTTCAGTGGTTAATATTACTCTTATTTTATTAAGCAAGGATCTTAACTCTAATTCATATTTTTTAAATTCTTTTTGTTCTAACCGATCTCGAATAGATCTACTACTGAGTTCCTCACTAGCCTTAATTGATTTCAAAATTCTTTCCATCAAAGGTAATACATCTGAAGGAACTGGTTCTTTCTTATTATTAATTTGAATAATAACAGAATTCCATTGTCGAAATACTTCATTCAACTCAAATAATGATATACGACGAAACTGGGGTGAAATGTGACATCCATTATTACCATATATTAATCTAAGTTGTTTCACTTGTTCTTGTTCACAGGGAAAATATACCCACTCATTCAGGTAGAATTTGTCCTTGGCTATACCCCCTGGCAGTAAGAAACCTTTCACTGACAACTTCAGGATCGGTGAAGTTCCATCAGATATGTATCCACCAACTTTCTTCATCTCTTCCTCTAATTCATCTGACGTTTTCGCCCAGAAAAGTGAAGGCATATTGGTACTACCATTGTGCAAACGCGACCTTATATCCAGACTATACTGAACGGGAAAGTCACATCCCACACCTAACACAAAAACCTCACAAATCTTATTCTCAACCTCATTCATTTTGTTAATAACATGACTTGGCTCAATCAATGTTGTATTATGATGGCCGTCAGTAATAAGAAACACTTTGATATACCTCTCCTTACATTGGTAAACTTCATGTACAATAGTTTGTAGGGCACCAGTCAAATCTGTACGACCATTAGCAAAATCACTATATATTAGGTCTGTTTCTGATCGTTTTAATTCAACTTTACTGCCAAACACGAACAGATTAGTTCTCCCTACCAAATGAGGTGCCACATATTCGTTCCACCCTGTCATTACACCATTCCAGTAAATGAACATGGATCCTGACACATCTGCCATGAGAATATTGTAGGTACTTGCTTGATGAGACACATTATTCTTTGGATCCGCTCCCGTTAATAATAAATCTGGTACTTTAGCTGGCATCTGGAACACTATGTGAGTCTTCTCTTCACCTTTGACATTCTTCTCTTTAATAATACAGAGTTCCATTTCCAATATCCCAAGATCATTCATCTCTTGTTCATCATCTTCCTCTATTATAACCATTTCAGGCGGGAGGGGGGACAACATTAACTGCTGTGTAGATTGTTCTAAAAAAAGAAATAAAAAAAAACATAATCATATATTAAAATAAAAAAAAAAAAGGTATATTGTAAAAAATGTATATAAACATCTATATATTCGTATTATTACCTACCATCCATTGTTTCCTCTTCTAAAAAGGGACTTGGACTTCTAGATTTTGGGTTCGTTTCAGCTTTCTCCAAGTAATTTCCCATTATGTCAGTTTGTCTTTAAGGAGAGGATGCAAAGGGCATCCTGACTGCTAATAAACTGAAGGCCCAGATGATATTCAACTCCTTTTATATAATCATACAACATGCACTTCACTTCTGTTTCATTATCACTGATGTATCCAAGATGGACTGTATAGTAGGCATAATGTATTGTAAGATTTTTCTAAGGTACCTGATGTTTGAACACATATGATGTTTAAATATTTTTTTATGAAGAAGGTTTGAATCTTTTTCTTATTGGATTATCATCATTGTCTTCAACATTTTCCATTAATTCTTCATCATGTTCTTTTAAATTAAAGAATTGATTGGCATCATATTCTGCCTGAACCTTACCCCGATTATTAATAAATTCTATTATACCACCTTACCATGAGGTTACCTTGAGGTGCTTCCGGGGCTTAGCGTCCCCGCAGCCCGGTCGTCGACCAGGCCTCCTGGTTGCCGGACTGATCAACCAGGCTGTTGGACGCGGCTGTTCGCAGCCTGACGTACGAGTCACAGCCTGGTTGATCAGGTATCCTTTGGAGGTGCTTATCCAGTTCTCTCTTGAACACTGTGAGGGGTCGGCCAGTTATGCCCCTTATGTGTAGTGGAAGCGTGTTGAACAGTCTCGGACCTCTGATGTTGATTGAGTTCTCTCTCAGAGTACCAGTTGCACCTTTGTTTTTCAACGGGGGTATTCTGCACATCCTCCCATGTCTTCTGGTCTCATGTGATGTTATTTCTGTGTGCAGGTTTGGGACCAGCCCCTCTAATATTTTCCACGTGTAAATTATTATGTACCTCTCCCGCCTGCGCTCAAGGGAGTACAGTTTTAGGCTCTTTAGTCGGTCCCAATAGTTTAGATGTTTTACTGAGTGGATTCTAGCAGTAAAGGATCTCTGCACGCTCTCCAGGTCAGTAATTTCTCCAGCTTTGAAAGGTGCTGTCGTCGTAACCACACATAATTAAACATATTCCAGTTTGAACCAAGGCATGTATTATTATTGTACTAGAAGAAGTTGGTTGATAGTGTTTCATATCTTTCATGTCTAATGAAAGAAGCATTAATAATTTGTCAACATGTTCATTCTTGTTATTTTCAATGCGTTGTAAACTAATTATAATCTGCTTAAAAATCAGGTTTATTGACGATAAATACTGAGGATATTTCTGGAGAGCAATGTCTTTAATTTGTTCAGAAACATTTTTAAATAATTGAAAGAAGTCTTTAACATAAGAGTGATCTGATAATATATTTTGTACCAAAGTTATCATATTTATAATATTTCTCAATTCTTCATCGTCCATATCCTCTAGATTTTGATTACCAAATTCATAAATAAATTTAGACATTTCATCATCATTGTTTTTAGGAGAACATTTTTGTTGAATGTATATTTTCAATAGATATCCTCGTAATTCTTTATTATTCTTTTTCACTTTATAATCAAATACATGACTGTATAAACTACCTCTATCTTTTTTGGGGAAATGAGGAGGAGACAAAAATGGCAAATCTGTTAGTTCTGGTTGTTTTTGTTGTTTTAGTTTTGATTCTGGTTCCATTTTAGGTTTAGGTCTTGGTTCAAGTTCAAGTATGGGTTCAGGTTCAAGTATGGGTTCGGGTTCAGGTTCGGGTTCGGGTTGTAAAGAAATTTGTGAAAATAAAGGTAATGACGATATTGAATCTGAAGATAGTATTCTTGAGTAATCATCAGACGATGTAGGTAAATATAAATTACTATTAATAATAGATTCCATTTTTATTTACTAAGGTAATAAATGTACATTATATATTTCATCAAACCCCAAAAATATCATAATATTTTGAATGAAATTAGAATCTCGATGGTTGATTGATTTTTCCGTCATAATAAGTTTAGAAAATTGACTAGTTTGCCATTTAATTAATTTATATTTATCTATATTTTTCCTTGGATCATCTATTAGTTTTACTGACACATAAATCCCATTTTCATTTCTATAACAGTCCCAATGAAATTTTTCGGGATAAATCATACTGAGTAGTAGCGTTTGTAGTTTGAATTCAACTTCACGTCCAGCCATGAATTGACAGAAGCATTCATTGTGATTTGGATTGCATTTAATATATTCTTTGTATTCGGTTAAATATAGATCTTGACTGGCGGATAAAAACATGAGAATGAGGCGATTTATTTAATTTAATAAACATGCACACGTTGAATTACTCTTGGTGGCTTTGAAATGTAAAGAACAATGTAAATATCTACAATCTGGGTTCTTTTTACTATCTGAATAAAACTTAATAGTCTTCAAAGAATCTTGATATCCTCTAATTAAATTTTTGGAGAGCATTTGACAAAGATTAGTTATACTATGTGAAGGTGGTGGAAAATTATTACGTTTATTATAAACTTGTATAGGTCTTGGTATGGAATATTCATCTAATTTAATTTCTTCTCCAAATTTATAGATAGTTGAACTCCGTATATTAAAGACAGTAAGATACTGCAATACCGGTAATTTAAAAAGGATTTGATTAATTCCATAAACCCAAGCATATTTTACATTAAACTTGGTTACTAACAATTCTAGGCACTTATTCAAATCATCATCGTCATCATCACTAACCATTTCATCTTCATCTGCCTTTAAATGTAGAGATGTATAAATATTTTTAAGAGGGAAATGAAAAGCTGATTTATCTACATTACAAAAACCATTAGACATATTTACTACTTAAACAGAAGCTTCATAAAGAATATGATTTTTATAAAGACGGGGATTATAGTAACTATCATTTGGTTCATAAGATGTTTTTTGAATGTAGTTGAAAGCTAACAATAAACAATTATTGTCCATTTTATAAATATATATATATATATATATATATATACATATATATATATATATATATATATATATATATATATATATATATATATATATATATATATATATATATATATAATAAATGTTAGAAGATTGCATGTTATATATATATATAATATATATTTAATTATTTATTTACATATTTTTTTATTTATATATAAACGATTCGATTATTATTATTAATATTATTATTATTATCATTATTATTATTATTAATAATATTATTATTAATATTATTAACTGCAGCATTAGTCGTAGCAGTATCAATAGTAATAGTTGTACCAATATTATCAATAGGGTTATTTGTAATTGTATTAGTAAGTATATTATTATTATTATTAGATATTGATAGAGAATTATTATTTATGGTTGGTGAAGCCTCTTTAGATGCCAATGGGTAAGTGTGATCTTCCAAATTAGAGATTGTATTTACATTCATATGACGATAACGGTGTCGTAGGGCCATTCCTACATTGCTACCCCAGTGAATACTTTCATCATTTGTAAGCAATTGGTTAACTTCACCAACGCCACCCTCACCACTAAATTCTTCATCTTCTTCATTTCCACCTTCCATTATTATTTCACCTTGATTAATATAACTTTTTAAAAATTCCTTAACGTTTGAATGTCCTAAAATTTCACTAATAATTTTAAAAGGTAAAATATGATTCTTACCTAATTGTCTTGAAAGACTGTTAAAAGTACGTGTAGCAAAATCAGCTCAGAGTGAATGGAGACCTGCCCCTTTTAAATCTTCTTGAACACTATATTCTTCATTAGGGCATAATTTCTGATTTCTTTCTTTAGCAACTTTCCAAAGATAACTTTTAAAAAACTTTATGTGTACTCTGGTAACTAGAATCAAAAATAGGTTTATCCAAATGATCAGCTATATTTGTCCCAGGATATTTCAGTAGAGTTAATCGTAACATCTTCTTATTTGCATAGGGAATGAGGTATTGAATAAAAAAGTGGAAGCCCCTCCTTTTAATAAGGGAATGTTGTGATCCTTACCGTGTTTACTGTATACTACTGGCAAAACTACAGTCTGAGTGGCTGGGTAATATGCATCTACAACATTACGATAAGTTACATTGTTGGCTTCTTTGGCTCGAAGACCTGTATGGTATATAAGTAAAATTTGTAAGCATGTTCAGACTGAGAAAAATTCCATATTCTAGCAACCGTCTGAGCGATCAAACGGCTATCTAAAACAGGCTTATTGTTACGGCGTAAATTAACAGATGTACGAGGAAGACGCATTTCTTGTCCAAGAATGGGACCTACGATGTACTTGTTTAGTGTTCGAAACGTTGGTTAGACCGCGTCATATATTTTAAATTGGCATCCCGATTTTAAATATACATTATATATATTTATCAAATCTGGTGTAACCGGTGCCTCCCAACCGACTTGCTGAAGCTTAAAACGGCCAAATTTTTCAAACGTACACTTGTAATTCTTCAAACTAGATGGGTTAAGTAATAAACGTTTTTTGCGCCTTGTAGTGTGGATATAGGAGGAGAAGATTGTTGTTTATTGGTTCTTCATCTTCATTTTCGGACATATGTAATAATTTCTCGTTGCGTACGTGGCTTAAAAATAGGACGATTGAATTCCTGTTTTATACATTCCAAATCACTTTTGTTTAGGTATTTACTAAATATTTGATCAATAACATGTTCATTCCATTTTTTATATATTTACCAAAAATTTTATATTAGAGTGGGTAAGTATATGTGTATTAGAGGAATAGTAATGAATAGGAATATATATGTGCTGAAGCACAATATAATACTTGTATAATTTACAAAAGTTAAGCTTACAGGCACAGAAAACATTTCACCCATATATTTTGTATAATTATTTGTTATAATTTCTTTCATTTGAGCAATTTTATCTAAACAAGAAAGACTAGGATTATTATTATTATTGTTAATATTACTAATTTTGTTATTAATTTTCCCTGCAGTTATCTCATGTATAAAATTCCGAATTTGTCGTATATCTTTGCTTATATTATCATAAATAAACTTTTCTAAATCAGGAATAATATAGAGATAATATACAGATACAATTTGTTGAAGTTTTTCTTTACGCAAATCAATACTAAACATGCTATTTAATGATATACCGACTAAACTAAAATTTAAACTATAATTTTGTGATGGTAATAAAATAGATAGAAATATATAGAGGCTATATTATATATATTCATAATTTTAGAACATAACGAATATAATCGAGATATTGAACAAATCTTTTCATAATTTTTATAAATTTTATCAATTTCATCAATATATTGTTCAATTATTAAATTATCTAATTCTAAAAGTATGTTATTTTCATGTTGTAAGCCGTTATTACTATTCATTGTAGTTATTTTTTGTATTATTTAAAAAATATAATGTTGGATATATCTAATACAAAAATTTACTATTGTTTACAATGTTCAGGATTTTTCTGTTGGATTCTTAATATTCCCATCGAGTATAAATATTGCCTCAAGTGTTTGTCAACAGCCACAATTAATGTCTACATTCAAGATGCCAAGTTCTTATTGGATGCGTCAATTACTAATGAAATTTGCTAGCGAGGAAATACTAATAAAGAATTCAAACTTCATGAATGTACTAAACACTCAGATTATACCTCATTTATGGAAAAAAGTTCCCAATCTGGAAGAAGAATGTTTTCTCTTATTCTCATCCCCCCTTGTAGCACCTGAGGGTAGATTAAAATTTCAACAGAATGTTGGTAACACAACCAAATTTATCCTCATTACAAACAATATCTGTAATCTATATAAATAAAAGTGATACAAATATGTTGAGTATCACCAGTAACGGTATTTTAAAAAGAAATGTTTCTCAGGAAATTGGAGAAATTTTATTAGTAGCTATACTATTTATTAAATCAATTGAAAAACATATGTTATTATATCGGTCGAAGATAATAGTATTAGTGTAGTATGTATTTTAAAAAATCATATTAAAAGAGGAAAATTTTTTAATCAACAACTTTCCCAATTTCGTAAAAGCTATATCTATACCAACTTTTCAGTATACAACCACTTGGAAATATTTAAACAATTATTGAGAGGAACCAATACCCTTTAAAACTTGTGGATTATAACATCGACATATGGCACAAAATAACTTGTCAAAGTTATCCATCTGGTAACAAGAAATACATATACCATGCCCACAATGTAACATTATAAGATCTTTATCGCTATTTTCATTTAAACAAATTGGACAAGTAAAGCGGACATATTTGGAATATATGGCTAAAGCTTCTGGAAGATTTTACTGTTGGAGATAAAAGTCTTCCTGGTCCTCATTTTTTTATAGTGATGTGATCATAATTCCATAAAATATATACTTCAGCTTCTACCAAGTTTTTATTATCAACATAACAATTATTGATGTTAGATAATTCATGGAATTTACTGTACATTTGTAATGATCTTTTTTTATCCTTATTACGTTTTTTTCTTTTCGTTTTCGTTTTCGTTTAAGATAATGTCGATTTCTTTTGGGATCTTGTAAATAAAGTAAATAAATATTTTCTCCTTTAGTTATCATTTTTTATTAATTTTATACGTCCTGTGAGTGCGAGATGATGGAGAAGTTTTAGTGGATTTTTAAATGTGTGTCTGTAAACGATATGTCATTAGTGTATATATGTTACTTTTTGAATGCTCAAGAGGTCGGCGACACATTTTGTTTTTTTTTGGGAATAGTTAAAGAAGTAGTTGATTCTTCCACAGAAAAAACATATGCTATTTCAGGAAATTCTGATAATGTACAACATATATTATTCTTTGGGGGGGAAGTAGGATGGTAGATGAGTTGGCCTTGTTCTACGAAAAAATGATAATTTTGAGGCATAATATTGAACAAAAACATTTTCACATTCATTTTTAGTATTTTTATTATTATGTTTATATACAGCCACAGAGTATGGTATGAGTGGCAAAGATTCTTTTTCTATTGTCTTTCTTTTATTGTTTAGTATCAGATTTTTACTTACTTCAATCTGATTTGGTGAAAAATATATAAATAAATAAAACCAAATAATAATACTAAGAATAGTAAGAATAACGAAAATAAAATATCATAATACATACACATTTTTTGTATAATTAAATATTTAGTCTAGTGACTATTCTTCGCGATGGTAAATCTGGAGAGGTAAGACTTTTTAAAAATAATTGATAAAATATATTATCATTAGCATTACATGACTATATATCTGATAATACCATTTGAGCTTCTCGTGGAGTTAACTGTAATCCCTCTTTATTTTCTCCATTCTCCCTCTCATGTGTAGGACAATTGTTTTTATTCATAGCACATCTCACACTCTCTATATCCCATTGCACTGTACTAGGTGGACTAATAATACGGACGTGCTCCCAACGAAGTTTGAATCATAGTTGTAGATAAATGTTCAATACCCTCCTTTATTTTCAATTCATTATCTTGGAAAAGTTTTTCAAATATTTTAGTTACATTTCATCATGTTTTGTAATTTTTAAAACTTCTTTGGATTCCCTAATATCGACTGTGAGGTGGTGAGATTAGATGACCCAAAGGCTGGAGGAGGTGGTAACACTTTCATATTTCAAATATAAAAATAATAAGATCAAATAAGACAATGATCAGTTTATCAAAGTGTGATATTTTAAAATTACACGAGGCACAGAAACATCAAATGTCAATACCCATTTGTTACATTTATACAATCCCCAAATATTGGAAATAAAAAAAATGGGGATTTGGAAGAATTTCCGTTAGTTTATGATTCAAAGTTATATAAGTTTATCACATATGTAAAAGAATACAAATCTAAATTAGGAAGTAATGTTGCTATTATTGAAAAATTTGATAAACATTTTTTATCTTCCTCGCCTCAGTATGTATTAGGACATTACCTCATGGGTGAAAACAGGTGTTAACAGATATTATCAAGAATTTAAAAAAAAATTAGGTGATATTAGCCATATATCGGGAAGTTTTGCCCTAGGTAATATGTTAACTCCAAATTTGGATTATACAATGTGGATTAGGTCTGAAGATTTACAGCTCAATCGTATATTTGTTGGTCAAGTATTTCTGACAGTTTCACAAATGCGTCAACTAATAAGTCAGTCTCCATACAGAAAACATCAAATACTAGGTTTCAGTGATGTTACTACACCTTCGAATTTTGAAAAATTGGTTAACGAAGAAAATGCTGCTCAGTTCTTTGATTTTATTCCATTTCTTCGTAACCATTCAAAACCAGTTCTTGAAAAAGATATGGTATATATTACTGTAAAAATTGTATATTGTAAAACTTAAAGTAATGTAATTTCAAATAAAAAATGAATAAACAGGAAGAAACTAAAATTATTAATACCTTGGATCAATTATTATTGCTTCCTATAGGTAAATTATATGGACAAATTCAAGATATAAATGATACAGCTATTATAAAGAAGATTTAGATGATTTTAATGATATTATTATTAAAGGAGATGAAAATATTCTAAAAATCATTGATCCAAATCTCTTAGCATTTTCTAATAAAACTAATATTCAAAATTTCAAAGCAAATATAGAAGCACTTCTTTGTGGTGACCTTTATTTTTTAAGAAAATTAACATTTATATATGGAACAAAAGTACGAGAAATGTTCCGGATACATATTCAGACTAAATATCCATATTATATTTATTGTAATTATTTACAAGATGTAAATATGTTGCTTACGTGTCTTAATGATTGTGAAATATATGATGAAAAATCTATATGTACAATATTTAACGATGATAATATATATAATAATATCCAGGCAATTCTAATTTGGACAAGATTTAAAGAGTGGTTTAAAAATTTATCCATACTGTTCCATTCTAAAACAAATTTTCAAATTAGAAACAAGTGGGAGTTTTATAGAATTTATGCGTTTACATAATAAAATTAATACTGGATGTTTTCGATATAGTCTTGTAAATTTTGGAGATCGAATTTTTCTCATAAGAGACAAATATAAACGAAGATTTTGTAATGAAAGTTTAGTTGACAATGAAAAAAAAAAATATTATAGAAGATGCTTCCCCATCCTTTAGCTACCATTCCAGATGAGCAGTTATATTGGAACTGTAATAATTCAATGGATATTGAAAGTTTATTGGAAACTTCATCTTTTGAGAAAGCAGTTTTTAATAAAGGATGTAAAGCTCTATGTAATCCACATAATTATAATTTAGCTAAACCTACTTATATCCTAATTCAAAAATACATGCCATTGACCCAAATTTTAATAAAAATTTTATTTATGTTTGTGAAACTGGGTCGATTTTTAGGTTAATATCATTGGAACTTCAAGAACATTCTCTTAGACATTACACGTTATACATCCCACAAATATATTTAATTACCATAATACTATTATACTTTTGTTATTTATCATAATAATAATATTAATTTGTTTACTTTTATTTATACATATATAAAAATATATAATGACTATAGTTAGTATAGAAACTATTACCCCCAGCAACACCCTAACCCTAATCCCAGCAACACCTCTAACCCTAACCCAGCAACAACCCTAACCTCAGCAACAACCCTAACCCTAACCTCAGCAACACCCCTAACCCTAATCCCAGCAACACCCTAACCCTAACCTCATCAACAACCCAAACCTCAGCAACACCCCTAACCCTAATCCCAGCAACCCCTAACCCCAGCAACACCCTAACCCCAGCAACACCCCTAACCCCAGCAACAACCCTAACCCTAATTCTAGCAACAACCCTAATAATTCAAGTTACAACCCTAATAATTCCAGCAACAACCCTAATCCCAGCAACACCAACCCGATCTCAAGTCCTACCTCCAACTCCACCAACCTTAACCAACCTAATAATCAAAATTCAAATAACATTATAAATAATCGCCAAACAAAAGTTATATTAAAACTAATTACAATTACACTTATGACATCTGTTTTTGGTACAGTTTTATATATTCTTGGAGATAATATGGTAAATAGAAAAATTTATGAATGCATAACCCCTTATTTGTTATCTCATATACAAAATAATTTGAATAATTATTCGATAATTTCTAATTAAAAACATACAAATATAATACTGTTTTGCCCACCTACTCTAGGACAAAAAAACTTTTCAGTGGGATTTTTTTTTTTTGTTGAAGTGTATTGCTAAGGGAAGTCATGTCATTGTAGTCCCCCTATACATTTCAAATACGAGACTAATGAGTCAGTACCTGATGTGAATTCAATTTTAATATTTAAAATAATTTTAAACACTAATTTCTAATAAAAAAAAAACAAAAAAAACATGTGTCATACTTCTCAAATTTAGGTAGGCTATGATATAAAAACAGCATTTATTACATATTTTTACACATCCAAAGTATAATAATAGCATTAAACTTCTAGTGTTCAACCTTTAAAAACTAATCCTTAATAATATAGTCTATTAGAACAGTTTGATCAATTTGTTGGTTTCCTGATATAGAAGTGAATTTTTGATAATGTAATTCCACTATTCACCTTTTCAAAATTTTCCTCTAGATAATGGGAAAAAAGAGCATTACACTCACAACAAAACATTTTATCTCCAACATAAATGAACTTGTTTCCCTTAAACTCTTTAATAGCATATAAGGCATCACTATAAGATTCAAACTTTATAGGTTCTCTTTCACTTAAGTTGAGTTCATCTATCATTTCACAATATCCTGAAGTGCTCATATCAAAACTACCCTCAGCAATTGCACTTGGGATTGAACTCTTTTTTTCTAGTGGCCATGTCATTAAAAGAACATCTGGATGATATTTATTATTAATTGCCTCAGAGATATTTATATTATCAACCTCCATCCATGATATAGAACTTATGTTTGAGTAATTATCAGTAGCTTTCATGTCCACATTTCTTAAACTCAATAGATTTTCAATGAATGCAGTGCCAGCAAAAACACTTACAAGAGAACCTTCACCTGTGAATTTAATAATTGCATCTATTTCTATTTCTAGTGGCAAATGATGATCAAATACTCCTCGTAGCATTCTACACAAATCAGGAAAAATATGAAGATAGTTAATTATATACAAAATTTCTTCTTCCAAAGGGTAAATTGAAGAAAACTTTTTGGATATTTTATTCCTTTTTACATCTAGTGAGAAATTAATCTGTTTCTCTAACTGCCTATTTTCTTCATCTGGTGTTATTATTGTGTATATCTTCTTTTCATCTGCATTCAAGATAAAATTCCACCACTCTGCAGCGTTCGAAGATGATATTTTATCTTTAATTTTTTATAAATAACTTTGGTAACTTTCCACCACGAGTGGGAATTTCATCAAATTCTGAAAAAAAACCTATCAAAAAGGACTTTTCGACAACCTCTGTTCAATAAAACTATCCCACACACATGGCACGGTATTTCATATGCATGTTGTGTGTTGAAATGTATTACTAAGTAGTACATTGCAAAGAACTTTTTCTGTCAAATATCACAGGCAAAAAATTTTCTTGTCAAAATTTTGGACAGATAATTACCATTGCAGATTTCTCTCTCACACCGATCACATTTTGTATGGGTCAGGTAAGACTGATGATCAAATGAAAAAATAACTTTATCACCCTTGTATGTTGAAATATTCTTAAAAAAACTTTTAGGAGATGTCATTATCAGCACTTGATTATAACAGTCAGTTCCACCACTAGTAATCTCTTCACCATTCACAAAGGCTTCACCTCTCCATTCCAACTGATGTAGTTCTTGTTCAAGTTGAGTCCAACCATTAGAGGGTGATGATATGAGTAGTCGGACATTTTGATCCATAATAAATTTTTGTATGGTTGAACCCATCTCACATTCTGGTTTTGTGTCTGGTCTCACTATATATTTTTTTTTTTATAAGTCAGATTTCGCCACATAATCTTTGCAACCGGACTTTCCCATATTTTGCTGGTGTCTGTTATTTGGGTTATAATATCATTGCCTAGTGGCCTAAACTGATGATTTTCATTTTCAATAAGCTTGTTAAAAACAGAAATTACTTTTCTCCATATGTTGGTGCCAGTCATAATGTTCAATCCAATCTACCACCTGTAAAATCAAATGTATGATAGGTTAAATTTTTACATATACATATATTATTATTTGTTTACAATAATTTCAAAAATTTAAGACCATATTTATTTTATCAAATTTTCACAATTGTATGATGGCTTAAACGTTACTCCTCCTAGGTAAAGACATATTGTGCAAATTAATGTTTATATCATATTTCAATCAGAGGAAAAAAAAGATAAGCCTTATCATTGTGTGCTGAAGGTCGGTTATTTTAATAGTTTATTTACATTGTTTATGTATCAACTTTTGTGGTAAGATATGATTAATTCCAAAAGATGTCATCGCTACCACATTAGAAAACATTTTCGCTGGTTATGACCATTATTGTAATTTTTTATTAAAAAAAAATGTTTATTATTTACAGCAAGAATCAGAACAGAATAATTAATTTAAAACAAAAAATAATAATGTATTTCTTGGACCAATCTTCTGAAGGCTTTGTTGTACTGTTGTAGCTAGTTAATACAAAGCTTCCATATAGAAGTCATCGTCCAATGTTCATTTTCTCCATCTTGTTTTACCTCAGTGCAATATCCTTTATAATCGGAGTTATAGAGAGCTGTAAACTCATTCTGCATATAAACTTTCTGATTGAGTAATTTCAAATGTTCAGGTAAGCTTAAATCCACTCCTGCATATTTTTTGGCAATCTTTGCCATTGCTTTAACCCATTCTATAACACTTTCAATTTTACTGTAGCATACTTCTATTCTTCCCAAACCGAGGTGAACGGGCGTTATGATCTGTGACTCCAAACGGAAGTTATCATATAACATTTCTACTGCTCGTATTTTCATAACTCTTTCATCAAAATTATTGCAGTATGTTTTTGGATTTGTAGCCGCATACTGCTTTTCAATCTCTGCTAAGCTCCTTATGGGTGCAATAAAGTCGGGGATATCTTCATAATCCACTACACAATGCCCAACGGCAATAGTCACAATCACATCATTAACAGAGGCTGGATAAAACGAGTCATCCAGCACCTGTGGCCGGTATATCCCGTCCTCACTTGATGGTGCTGTCCATTTGGAGGGGGTTTCGGGAGAATCCTCACTTGATGGCGCTGTCCATTTGGAGGGGGTTTCGGGATCATCTTCACTTGATGGCGCTGTCCATTTGGAGGGGGTTTCGGGAGCAGACTCACAGATGGCGTTGTCATCACTGATCTGTGCCATTCCTGACTGAAGAAGGAGTGATCTACAATTACACTGTTTATTATTATTATTATTATTATATTTTATTTATTTTATCTCACAATGCTACCCACCATCCGTCTGTCCTCGTTTAGTTCCATAGTGAGAATGAGCTTAGAGTTTTTTTTTATCCCACTTAAGTACACATTCGAGAGTTGAGAGTTGCACCAGCATGTTTCTCTACACTTTGGTGGCCAATTTAAATCTGGCTCAAAAAAAAAAAAAAAAAAACCAGCTCCCAACCACCTCGGTGAGATCACTCTAATTTATCATTGTGCGTCGGTTGTTTAATCTAGGAAAGTCTCTTAAGAAAGCAACTAGTGAAAGCGGCAAGTACCACTAATTTCCCATTCCTCAGACATCAGTTGTTCTTTGGGAGACTATTTTCATTATCAACTTATAATTATTTAAATTCATAATACTTTAAATCTTCCACAGCTCTCTTCCAGAATCCAATCATTAGATGTTTTAGACCTTCATTAAGTATGAATTGTTTAAGGTGTAAATGGGGAATTTGGATGGTGGTATCCATCTTTTCATGCAATGTGGCTACATTCCAACATTCTGTTTCAGTATCTGATACCAAAGAATTTACAATTTTCCGAGTGCATTGGGCTACTAAACTACAATTATTCCTCATCTGAGATGATAATAAACCTTCATCTTTCAAGAAAAAACTACGAATTTTATCCTTTTCCCCAGTTTGAATTATATTTATAAAGAGTTGGGGATTACGGGTTACAAAAATTATACATTCTCTCTTATAATAAGAGTGATAGATGATAATCATTTCGATAAAAAATGATTCATATTCTTTCACCCCCAAGCGAGCAATTAGTGCATTATATTTTTTAGTTTTTTCCACATGATAAACTCTGTCAATGCTTTTGAAGTCATTACAAAATTTTAAGTCAATGATGTATATATTGTCAGTCTTCATCACCATCACTAAAAATGCAACAAGAATAGTTTTCATATTTAAACCATCTGTCATGAATTTCATTAACCAATGTTTTATATAAATTTTTCATGTATGGTTCCATATACGTTATAGTCTGACATTTTTTGGTTTCACATAAACTATATTTGTTGATTTGATACCAGGAATGATCAACCTCTTTTTCAAAACATTTCACCCATTTTTCATAAACATCATATTGTCCAGTTGATTTCCAATGAATGTGTTCAAACATCAGGTACCTAAATAAAAATCTCGCTTGAAATAGTTTTTTGTTAACAGAAATTCTTCTTCATCACATTTGTAGTATGTCGACCAAAGTGGAATCGATATTCCATCGATTCGCATCATCTCTTTTAAAGTTTGTTTTTCCTCTTCTGAAGCTTGAACCATCTTTAGAAATGTAAGAGGGTCCTTGGCAAAGGATTTATATCCATTTTTATTGCTTCTTATATTAAATTTTTCGTCATAAATACATAATATTGTATATCTTTCATCTATGTTTGAAATAAGTTCGATGAAGAATCCTTCGTTTTCTATTTGACATCACAGTATAAATTGAAATTGTGATGCTAGTGGTTTCCCTTCCTCGTTAGATCCCATCCATATTTTCAAGGAATAAAGAGTTTGTATGTCTGTTTCAAACAAAAAATTTGATGGTAATTTTAAATCTCGTTCTAATGTAATATTTAGTCCACAATTATAAAAGTATTGAATATAGTTAGATAATTGTAAACTTGATGTAATTGAAGGTACAAAAGATTTGAAATTCTCACATTCCGTAGTAAACATCATCTTGTCGAAAGGATTCATTATGCAAAAAAAAAAAATTGATCTCTAATAAAATGTCAATTTACCCCTAAATGGCCTCTCTGGCAAAAGAATGTTGAAAATTATCTCAAATTTTTTTGGTTAAAGCTGTGTATGTGGATATTGGTATCCCAGATGGTTTTTCTCCTCCTCTATTACTTTTGATTCTTTCCCGCAACATCCTGGATTGCTATGGGAGGGGAATCCACAAGAAACTTAACGACTCTTCCTTAGTTGGTTAGTATCCTCACAGCTCTCTTACATCTCGGCCTGTCACAGTCTGTTAAATAAAAATCCGTTATAGTAGAAGAAATAAGGACACTGACTGACCTAGTCGTGTGAGCACCATGAGCAAACAATAGTCACTCTCCCTTTTTCAATATAATAACAGATATGACAGCCACACCATCAGGAGATCCACCCCCCTCACAAATGAAATGAGAACACTGACCTGCTCGCATGAATGGAGAGCAACTATGAAGCAAGAGAGGGCGGCTCTGTCTTATATTGACAGGAAACAGGAAACGCTCTAAAAAAAAGAAAAAGAAAAAAGAAAAAAAAAAAAAAAAAAAAGTCACTTCTCGCTCGTTGAGTCCTCTTTATTTCAATCAACATTTTTCATACAGTTTTGAGACTAATTTTTAAATGTTGTAAATTTATTCAAATTATTTTCAAATCTTGAATATTTGTATCCAAGAGGAGGTAATCCACTAGTTGGCAAACGAACACTGACCTAGTCACGTGAATGGAGAGCAATTGTTGCTTTTTGAAACATGTGGAAGTCACAGTATACCACCACCTCACCCCCACTCATGCATGCAAGGCCTGTCCTGGACCTTGTGGAGACTGGAGGCGGCTTTCTAAAACTAGTCACCTTTTTTTTTCATTTCCTTTAAATCTTCCACAACTCTCTTCCAGAATTCAATCATTAGATTTTCTGAACCTTCATTATGTATGAATTGTTTAAGTAAATGGGGAAGAATTGGAATGGTGGTATCCATCTTTTCATGCAATGTGGCTACATTCCAATATTCGGTTTCAGTATTCCCCAAAAAAGAATTTACAATTTTCCGAGTGCATTGGGCTACTAAACTACAACTTTTCCTCATGTGAGATGATAATAAACCTTCATCTCGGTTACAAAAATTATACTTTCATTCTTCTAGTAACGGTTAATTAGCGCATTGTATGTTTCTGTTTTTTCCACATGATAAACTCTGTCAATGCTTTTGAAGTTAATAAAGCATATATTGTCACAGTCTTCATCACTGTCCCTAAAAATGCGAAAAAGAGTAGTTTTCATATTTAAACCATATTTTACCATAATAAAGTAGTTCAGTAATAATTTCACAATATAATTTTTTCATGTCTGGTTCCATATATGTTATAGTCGGACAATTTTTTGTTTCACATGAAGAAAAAGAGGATGATCATCCCTGGTATCAATTGTCCAGCGGAATTCCAATGAATGGGTTCAAACATCAAATAACTAAAATATTTATCTCGCCCAAAATAGCTTTGTGCTTCTCTTAACAAAATTTCTTCTTCATAATAACTTTTGTAGTATGTCGACAAAGGTGGAATCGATATTCCGTCGATTTGCACTAAAGCTTCTTTTTCCTCTTCTGAAGCTTGAACCATCTTTAGAAATAGGATAGGGTCTTTGATAAAGGATTTATATCCACTTTTATTGCTTGTTATATCCAATTTTCCATTAAAATTATAATCACAAAATATTGTATATCTTTCATCTATGTTTGAAATAAATTCGACGAATATATCTTCATCTCTTTTGCATCGTACTATCAATTGTAATTGTGATACTAGTGGTTTCCCTTCTTTGTTTGATTCCATCCATATTTTCAGGGAATAAAGAGTTTGTATGTCCGTTGTAAACCTATGTAGGTCTGTTGTAAACACAATCTCTGATGGCTTTCTTAAATCTGGTTCTAAAATAATATACAAAAGATTTGAAATGTACCACCTCTTTGGTCTGCTTGAGCTGCCAACACATCTCCTAAAAATGCATTAAAAATCACTAACCTGGTCACGTGGATAGAGAGAAACTGAGCAAGTATGAAGCTGCTCTTGTCTTATATACAGCCTGACAAAATTATCCTCTTTAAAAATAAATGTTCTATGTTTAGTTCCATATACCTTTTAGTTTCATCAATACCTCCCACTCATTTGACAAGGGAGAACTCTGTGGTCTCCATTTTCTCACAAGATTTTCCACGCTTTATCCAAATGGGATAAACAGGCAGGAACAACTGTGACTCTTGTACAACAATAGTATAATTAACATATATCTATATCAAATGCCTTAAATATTTGTGGTGAAAATAAATTTTGGTTCCCTTCTTTTAGTAACTGATGTGATAAAATCTTTTCATTATCCCATTCTATTACAATATGTGGAATTTGATAAATGAGTTTGATAAAAGATGGCATCAAGAAAGGTAGTGAATGCCCCAAAACAGAAGTTAACATGGATGATATACATGTTTCTAAGGATGGGAGTTTTCCTTTTCCTTTTTCTATATTAATTCTGAATAATAAAGTAGAAGCTACACTCACTAATTGTTGAAATTTAACCTGGTCAATAGGAACATAAGATTTGTGTAAGTACCAAATTATAATATATTGTAAATGAGGCAAAACAATTTTATACTGTTGTTGTTGTTGTTTGTGTTTATGGGCATTATTAAAATTTAGTTTCACAATCAATGTTAAATGAATTTATTGGAATGACATAGGCTATAGTTTTATATTTCTTTTTATTTTGTGTTATATACAAGTTAGTAGATGAGTTTAAGAGTTTATTGGAATAAACATAAATCGTCATTTTTTAATACAGTCATTACAAAAGTGATGAGATTCGATTGACTCATCTGCAAGTCTTCGTAATGTTGGTATTTGGAGGAGGTGTAGTGGTTTATTTGACTGGTGACATTTATAGCAACATGCTACATTCTTACTTTTTTCCAGTTGACGCCATTTTTCAACTCTCTGGTATATTGATAAATTCGGATGGACTGTGTTTAAAAGGTGTTCTGGAGAAATGTACTTTAAGAGAGGTTCCATCAAAGTATCAAGATTATCTAATTCCATATTATCGAAATCAAAATTGGCATTCATTTTATATCTAAAGGGTTAGGTTTTCAACGATGTTTGAGGTTTTAAGCAATTCTATAATATTTTTTTGTGTCTCTTGACTTTTATAGACATCATTCAAAATCAATGTTGGATTATATGAGTGAATAATTTTTCTTAAAATGTGGCGTACTTTATCTTGTCTTTCACAACCCCACATTAACATCACACACATTGTCACGGCTACAATGATACCATACATAGTAGGAATGACGCTGTATTTATCTCGTTTGGGCAAACGTGTAAAATATCGGTTAGAAAGACATTGAACATATCTTTTATAATTGAGTTTTGATTTAGATATTTGTTTAGAAAAGACATCGCAGATATTTTCGGAATGAAATACCAGCATCGGTTCTGTGATTATAGAATATATATTTAAAGAAGGAAGAGAAAGGCCTCCGTAATCAATTAATTTAATTCGATGAATGTCATCATTGGATACAAATACATTTTGAGGATTAATATCGTAATAAGTACCTGATATATATTTGTCAGTAGTATTATATAAGACTAATTGAACATCAATAAGCTGTCTAAGAACTGTAGTAAGCAATTGTTGACGACAATACTGATCATTTTTCAATAAGTCGACTTTTTTCCTTAGTAGGATCCAATCGCGTGGGTTTAAGTATTCGATTTCGATAAAGTAACCTATAGATTTAGATTTGATAGGACATTTATACTCAATATTATTGAAAGAATGAGTAACTTTAGTAGGTTGTGATGAGTCTAGAAATTTACCTTGTGGACAGTGTATTACATTATAGGCAGTTTCGACCATAAACACACGATACACTTGAACAAAGAATGCCTTTCTGATATTTTCATCAAGACGTGCAATGTTTTCAATCTCCATTAAAAAATCCCTTTTCCGGCGAAAACTCTTTCGAGCCACAAATGTTTGTAGATACTTTTTTCCTCGTTTGTGCTTCTTCTTAGAAGATTTAAAAAGTTTGGAAGCCGTGTGTGAGTAAATATTTTGAAACACATGTATTTGATGCAGTAATCTAGGATCAAGAAGTTCAATAGTAGGTACTTGAACAAGATCAACTTTACCATAGGCACCTTTCCCTAAATAACGTTTGTGGGTATTAAATGTAAAACGAATATGATTAGATATTCTATTATTTAGTGTTTCACATTCATCAGGATTAGTCAATTTGTTTTTCCCCTTAATGACTTCCATTTTTTAATTATTTATGATATAATCCCAACTTGAAAACGGATACCAAACCCAACTCTTATAAGTCTTATGAAATTTTGATAGAAGGTATAAAAAAAGAAAAACGTATATATATTAAATATATCATAACTATATATAATACAACAGTTTTTGTTTTTCATATATTATAATACAAACACGGGCATGACAAATACAACTGAAAATATATGAAGTAATTCACAAACTATTGGACTGAAATGGAGGAATTTATCAAGAAAGGTAATCAAACACATCCTAATATCTTAAAAATATATTCTTTGGCAACCAAATAGTTCTACTGTGCCATGTGAAATTTCGAACATATTCTTTAAATTACTTGATAAATCATTAAAAAAAAAAGGCGAGCAAAAGATTGTAAAGATATTTGTTAATTAAATAAATAAAAAAAAATATGGAATACATTAATTTTTGTAGTATGTTAATTGTCTTTTATGACTAGGACAGGACAGGACAACTAATATTTAATGCATTATTATATTAGAAGATAATTATGGACTGTAATGGTATAACCAATGTTTCTTTCTTCTTTGTAGATAACTTGGAGTTTATTAATGGAGACATTACTGACCCTGTATATAGAAGCCCCAATATAGCGCTTGTACAAGTACTCAACTGTGTAGCTGTTAAATCTCATGGACTTTCTCAGATTCTAGCTGAGATATATCCATACTGTGGTTCCTATACACGACGCCGGGCAATAGGCACTCTAAACCGTGCTATGCTTGAAGATAGACCTCAACCAGGAAATATTGAGATTTGTCATCCTAACACTGTAACAAAGGGACCAGTAGTTGTAATTGTTTTTGGGCAATTTATATGGGGAAGGAGAAAAATCAAAACCTTTATACTAAAAGACTCATACAGCAGTTGCAGTCGTGTACTGTTGATGCTGGACCTAAAGGAAGAAATCCTAGACATTTAGAACCTTTTGATCATCAACTTTTATCTGGCCTTTTAAAAGATACATCCCAAAACAGGATTTATTGGTTTAATGAAGGTCTAAATAAATTAACAGTGCAAGTATCTAATGGAAAATACAGTTTGGTAATTTTTCCATCGTTAATTGGGTGTGGATTGGCTGGTGGAAACTGGGAAAGAGACTACTTGCCAGCAATTATAAATTTCTCTAGACAGGTCTACCCCTTTGGTGTCAGAGTTAAAATTGTAAACAAAATTATGTCAAAGACATCATAACAATGAAAAGAATAGTTAAATCTCCTAATTTATATATATATTTTTTTTCATAGGTCCCCCCCTTTATGATAAAAAAAACCAGGACAGTGTCATTAACATAAATAAGACCTCCTCCACCCTCCCTGGTCAATTATTGTTGTGTGATGATTTAATCCTGACAACAGAATGAACCAGTCAGTGGGTTTAGATATGTTCCCTAAAACTTTATGAACAGATTGAAGTGAGAGAGACCACAGTTACTAATTGAAGAAATTTTATCTCTACCCTTCTACCACTACTACTACTACTACTTCCATCCTACTCTTATTTACCCTATCACTTTTCAGACATCTTTCTACACACCAAACCAAAAAAGTGTTGTTTTTTTTATTTTTTTTTTAGAATAGTTAACTATGGAATAAAGAGCTTTTTTCCCCTTCCTTACAACTCCATTTCTTCCCTTTTTTTTAATTAATATTAATGTTATCTTTCATATTTCTTCTAGGTTTAATATGGAATTATCCCTGGGGAAATGTCAAAAGAGAAGACATTTAAAAAAATATATATACAAAATATCAAATTCAAAAAACTCAAGAGGTTGGCAACTTTTTTTGACTTGCAAGATTTCTCCTACAACGTCAAGATTACAGCAGAATATCAAAGTGAGAAACATCATAGAAATTATGACAGAAGCAGAAAAGGCATCGTTAACTATTATATTTAATTGTTCACCAAATATCAGATCAATTGATACTGATATAAATCTGTTTGAAAATGAACATGATTTTAGACAAGACGAGTGTTTTGAAACTAAGAATAATACTACAGTCCTGGTTAAAATACCATTTTTGAAAAAATATCAAACAAACCTGGTGTCCAACCGACTCTGGGGACCTGATAATAAGGACGTTGTCATTGATATATCAATTAAACACGGTTCCCTTAAAACTATCAAGAAAAATGTCATTCGTCATCAAATTGTATCTTGCCCCATTTGTTTATATATGAATGGGTCAGGTGACATGGTTTTTATGTTTGATGATTATATGGTTGGATGTGGTCACAGTATTTGTCCTCAATGTATGTTTACATTATCCGCCAAAATTTTGTTGGGTAAAAAATCTACAGGGAAATTTGATTATAATAATTATGGCTGCCTTAGATATATGAATAATTCTTATGGGATGTACTCTTTTTTATCAAATATTATCTACAAAGATGAAATATTGTGTCCACTTTGTAAGCAAATAGTAAAAAGTGTGTTTGTGTTGAATATGCATCATCTAAAATGTAGCATTAGGGAATTTTCTCGTAAGTATGCCCAAATCTTATTTTGGGGTAATCAAACTGACAGGCTGTTTTTAGAAGCCGCAACAAGTTTTATATATGGAGTGGAGCAATTGGTAGTCACTGATTTGTATATAGAAAGATATATTATGGAAAACAGTTGGATTTTTGACGAATATGTGATACCAGTTACCCTATACCTTAACTTTAATGAAACACTTTCAGAGATGAAACTGGTTTTTAAGAGTTTACAGCCATATTTATTAAAACTAGCCTCCAAAAATTCTAATGATCCATCAAATAGAAAATACTTATTATTCTTTAACCAACTTTGTCATAGAAAGGGGGGTGAACCAATCCTGAGACCAACATTCATTAAATAAAACAATTAAAAAAAATGTTTTTTTTGTAAATAAATGTATATGTATGTGTTATTTGTACCTCTGTTTGGGTTTCAATCAGAGGGCATCAATTTCTCAAGGAAAATATGTAGATGTAAAAACTCTGGTCCGAAAAGTTAAAATGTCATCTTTACCACATTTCCATATCATATTTTTATTCATTATATATAATTTTTTTTTCTTTTTTTTGGATAATGATGATGATGATGATGCTGATGAGGAGGAGGAGGGTGTAATTATTTATTTCTTATGTTTTCTCCTTTGAAACTGTGTTTGGTTGAATCTGTAGCTGGTTAGATACATTATCCAAATCTGTATCTACAGTATTTTTTAGTCCATCTGTGAGCGTGTTTTGACTCAAGGTTGTGCAGTGTGCTCATGACACTGAGATTTATAATGCCTTTATTTCGCTGTTAACCTCTGTGGAGTGCTGGTACGCCACCACCAGAGATGACCTGGTTATATTTGGGCAGGGTTCTCTTTCTCTCTTTTCGTTGGTTTGGGAAAATTTTATATAATTACAGTTGTAATCACTAATAATTTCAAATTTTTAATTTGAAATTGATGTTTTGAAAATATAATGATGTTCAGCTCAAAAAAAAAAAATAAAATAAATAAATAAATAAATAAATAGTATACACCTTAACCTTTTAAGTTAATGTGTGTTTTTTTCAGAAGATGGGTGAGAGGGAAAAAGGCAAGAAGATCTTTATGCAGAGATGTGCACAGTGTCACACACTGTTGATTTAAACGGCAAGCACAAAACTGGACCCAATCTCAATGGCCTCTTCGGCCGCCAAACTGGTCAGGCTTCTGGCTATATTTACACTTATGCCAACAAGGCCAAGAGTATCACGTGGGACAAAGATAATCTGGATATCTACTTGACCAACCCCAAGAAATTTATTCCAGGCACAAAGATGGTGTTCGTTGGTCTTAAGAAGAAGAATGAGCGTGCAGACTTGATTGCTGGAAACCTCCACCTAGTAGAGCAAGCATTAACTTTTTGTGGTCTCACCACTTTAAATCAATAAATCATCCTGCTATCAAAATTTACTAAAAAAAAAAAAAAAAAAAAAAAAAAAAAAAAAAAAAAAAAAAAAAAAAAAAAAAAAAGTAGGGCAGTAAAAATTACAAAATGTTGCTCAAAGAGTGGAGGAGACAGCTGGTTGCCCGGAGTAGATGGTAGCAGCTGAATTATATAAATATCAAGTAGTCGCAGGCTACTCTCACATTTTACATCCACTGACGGCCAACCAACACACGCTTTGCTGCTCTTGCATCCAATAGCATCTTGCATCGACCACTATCCTACCTTTCTCATAGCGAACATGGACATAACACCGCCAAAAAGCAAGAAACTTTCATTTAGGCTACACAGTGAATCAGCTTTAGACAATCTTACAGAGGCACTTCACAATATTAACTGGGATTCTGAATTCAATAATACCCATGATATAAATTCATTAGCTAACCTCTTCCTCTCCAAAACTCTAAGCCTCTACAACCTTCATTGTCCCCTTCTTACAAAGCAAGTAACTGACAAAAGATTAAACAATCCATGGCTCACAAGTGGCATTCTCAACTCAATCAACAAGAAACATGAATATGAAAAGAAAGTTAGGATTGGCCTAGTTTCAAAGGAAGTAGCTAAAAGGTACTCATCAATGCTTACCAGTATCATAAGAAAGGCAAAACTTGCATATTATGTGAATAGATTCAATGAAGCAAAAGGCAACATGAAAAACACTTGGAAAACTATCTCTAGTATCCTAGGAACTAAACAACACTCACATAACCAAATTAAACTCTACAAGGATGGGGATATACCGTCAACCGATTTAGAAATGGCAAATGAATTTAATAGTTTCTTTTCATCGGTTGGTGCTAATCTTGCCAGTAAAATCCCACAGACTCAGACACATATTAACACATATCTCTCAGGCAGCTATCCAAACTCTCTTCTCCTTTCACCAATCAGCCCGGCAGATGTTGTGTCCATCATACACTCTCTAAAAACCAAGGCAGGGAACACCAGTGAAATTCCGTCCATTGTGTACAAGAGAGCCTCCCATGCCCATGCCCCACCCATAGCACTACTGTTCAACAAATCTATAGAGTGTCACACCTTCCCTGATATCCTCAAAAAAGCAAGAGTAACGCCAGTCCATAAAGGAGGCAATCCGGCGGACATAAACAATTATAAACCAATATCAAATCTACCCATTCTATAAAAAATATTTGAAAAAATTATTTACAAACAGCTCTATTCCTACCTCGTAAAATTCGACATACTCAGCCCCTGCCAGTTTGGCTTCCGGTCCCAAAAGAGTACCAATGATGCAATCATTAGTCTCCTTGACATTATCTACTCAGCCCTTGACAAAAATGAGTTTCCGATTGGACTCTTCATTGACCTAAGAAAAGCCTTTGATACTGTTAATCACAACTACCTCTTACTTAAACTCCAGCATTATGGAATCCGAGGCCTTGCCCTTGACTACATCCGATCCTATCTTAGTGACAGACACCAATATGTAACCATCAATGATACAACTTCTTCCACTCTACCAATTACCGTTGGAGTGCCACAGGGCAGCATCTTAGGACCTCTTCTATTTCTTATATATATAAACGATCTGCCTAATGTTTCTAATATTCTCAAACCTATATTGTTTGCTGACGATACTACCCTTATCTACTCAAACCTCAACCCACATACACTAAATAATGTTGTGAATAATGAATTAAAAAAAGTCCACTTATGGATGTCAACGAACAAACTAACATTAAACATCGAAAAGACTTACTACATCTTATTGGAAGCAAATCATCAAATGCAATTCAGCTACAGATAGACAACATTAACATCAGTAATAAAAATGATGGCAAGTTTCTTGGCCTATTCCTAGACAAGAGACTCAACTTCAGCACCCACATTCAACACATAACTAAGAAAGTCTCTAAGACAGTTGGTATACTCTCCAAAATCAGATATTATGTTCCTAACTCTGCTCTCCTCTCACTATATTATGCACTAATCTACCCTATCTTAATTATGGTATCTGTGCATGGGGGTCTACCACTGCAAACCACCTTAAGCCCATCATCACACAGCAAAATCTGCTATCAGAATAATAACTAACTCTGCTTTCAGACAACACTCAGCTCCCTTGTTTAAATCTCTAAACTTGCTAAATATTAACTCCCTCCACACATTCTCTTGTGTCAACTACATTTACAAAACCCTGTTCTTAAATGCAAACCATGCTCTGAAACTCTCCCTGGACAGATGTAATAGGACCCATTATCACCACACCAGAAATAAATATCTCTTTGATATCCCCAGGGTCAAACTTAATCTGTGTAAACACTCTATGCAAATTAAGGGACCTAGTCTATGGAACTCACCTAGTGAATTGAAAAACTGTAAAACTTTTGCCTTATTTAAAAGCAAAACCAAAAAGTACCTAACTTCATCTATTTAGTTTCCTACACTGAGCTTTAAATTTGCTCTGTACCTAGTGGTACCCAATCTCCTAATTTTTATGTAATATCAAACAACCTTATCATTTTGTTCATTGCTGTCTTCTTTTATGTGCTAGCCATATGCTGTATTGTGACTACCAATTTTTGTCAACTACCATTCAAGCCGTCATTGCAATCAATCTTATATTGTTTCTGCTGTATTGTGCCTACCAATTTGTTGTCAACTACCATTTTAAGCTGCCATTGCAATCAATCATAGCTACCTATGTGCTTTAATATACTGTACCTATAATTTTCTCTCATCTTATTTTTTTTCATTCCATGTAATCTGTTATCATTTTTTTGTCTATAAATTTTGCAAGTATTTACCTCCTTAAAATTTTCTTAGATTTAGGACCTGCCCGAAACGCTGCGCATGCTAGTGGCTTTACAAGACTGTAATTACCATAATTGTATCCTCACATTCCTTATGTACATTCTTGTATATGCATAAATAAATAAATAAATAAATAAATAAATAGAAATTTAGTAGCCACATTCCTACTAACATTTGGAATATTCAGGTGTACAAAGCTTTTAAAACCATGGTATCCATATTTCCCTTTAAATCTTTTACATCTTCGATTACATCAAGATTCCAAATAGAAAAATATGTAGATAAATATTGTTCAATTGGCATACCTTATACTTTAGAACCATTTATAATTAAATTAATATCATATGACCTCAAAATTGTAAATGTTTATGCTATTAAAATATGGATGGGTTCTACTCAAGAAGGATATCCTAAAGCATCCCAATTTCAATTTATACTAAGAGTCGTTGTTGAGGAGGAAGAAAATTATTGTTCCTATATGTTTGTTGAATTATTCTCTAACATTGACCAAAGAGGCATCATGTTCTGTGAACATAATTTCGAGTACCCCCATGATCCGGATTACTTAATAATGCCTATCGCGGGATATAGGTCCTACGCCAAAGATCCTTCCATATTTCTGATGATGATACAAGCTTCCAATCACGAACGAGAAGCTCTGAGAGAGATGATGATAGCAGACGGAATATCGATTCCATCGCCATGTAGCAAAGTTGATCAGGCAGCGGTGAAAAAACTTATGTCCATAAAACAATATTTGAATCGGCATTATTATTTCAGGCACATGATGTTTAAAAATATACGTTGGAAATTAACCCGAGATGTGAGAGATTACGAAGCATGGTTGAAAAATAAAATGGATTAACTACGTTTATCGCAGGATGAAACAACATAAGCCCCATTGTTTACATGATGGATCTTTTTTTAACGAGCCTCGTCAAGATATAATTTATAGGGACCCCAACTGTGAAATTAGATCTCGTTTTGGGGTACCCAAATATTGTAATTATTGGCAGGATATAGATTCTATTTTTCGGGTTTTCAGTGATGGTGATAAAAAGTGTGATGAAATATGTTGTATTAGGTAGGCTAGGAAACTTTGACCGAATTTATCATTTAAATTCGGCGAAGAGAGAATTAATTGCTCGAATAGTGGCAAAAGAATATGAATCATTATATGTAGAAAAGGTAAAACGCGTACTTTTCATAACCCGAAATCCCCATCTCTTTATGGACCTCATTCAAACGGGAGAAAAGGAAGAAATCGGTCGTTTTATTATAGAAGACGAAGGTTAATCATCATCACCACCACCACCATGTAAAAACACCTACAACCCAAATAGTTTGCAGGCAATGTGCGTCAATCAATTTGTGAATTTCTTTTTGGATATTAATAGAATGGAATATTGGACCGTGGCCTGCTTACGTAGAGCAATATACACCAACCCTAATATTCCTCATTTTTTTAAACGCCAATTAATCAAGGAAGTTCAACGGAATCTAATGATTAGATCGTGGGAAAGAGCAGTGGCAGATGAAAAGATAATATTTTACTGAATTGATTATGTTATAAAATATTTGTTTATTATTCTTATAATAAATAAATCTAAAGTTGGGAGCAAATAATGAAAAACATTGATGAATCTTAATAATGTAATAATGCCCAACCAATTAATTCACATATTTCTTTACATTAGAAAGGGAACTTAAGTGACTGACTGGACTTTGGCCGATGGTAAATTTAACCAGTTCAGTTATCATTTTCTGCACTTCAGAGTTACGTACTTCTTCCGTTAGTCGCAAGGCAACATTTTGTAAATGATCCACACTATCTTGAAGCATCGACAATTTAGTTAGCACCTTAATAACAGTTATATGGGTGGTTAATTCATATTGGGGATATTTAGCCAAATCGATTGAAGGTTTCGGTAATCTACCTTTGGTTTCCAGGTAATCAAGGCCTTTAAAAATATATGTAACGTATTCGTCTTTCGTTTGGTATTTATCCTTGTAATCCATCATATCTGGATAATTAAAACCTTGTACTCCAAATGGCCACTCATCACCATTATTACATGATGCCAATATTTTTGGGTAGCAAGGAGTTCATCATTTGAATAAAAGGTTACTAAAATATGTTTAAGTTTTGCAGCATCATACTCTTTTCTAAAGAATAAAATATAGTTGATAATTTCATTTACTGACGACGTCATTATGTATTCGTTTTTAGTAAATGAATGGAATAGTTAAGTGAAATTCTAAATTTTTATTACTTATATACTTCTTACCAAAATTTTATTTCTAATTAGCGACAATAGTTGCTGAGATGATGATACATGCTTACAAGCTCTAAGAAAGATGATGATAGGAGATGGAATATCAATTCCATCATCATGTAATGATATATCATAAAACAGTATTTGAACCTATTATTTACATAGCGAAGGAAGGCGGGGAGGTGGTCGAACCGATTAATAATGTATATATTTCATTAATCAAAACTGTTGAATGATGACAGTGGTGGTTGTGATAATTCCTCTAAATTAAATAATTAGGGTAAAAAAAAGGAAACAATGAGATACTGAATATATTTTATTATATTATTTCCACAAATCAATTTATTGTATTAAACTTACTTACCCCAACCAAAATTTTGCCCAGACTTGATTTATTAAAAAAAAATATTTTGGTAGATAAAATTTTAATTGTTTTTTTCAAATTTAACTAATTAACTAAAATATTTTACATAAATTGGCAAGCAGCATTATATCAGTATTTCTTAGTGTATTTTTTATTATTACTTTTACAAAATATAGTGATGATTAACACAGAATAAAAGTTGGCAATGGCATACTAATAATAGTTTCAGATATCTATTAAGTCGATTGTCTCCGTACAATCCCGATTTCTAGACAGATTTTGGTCAATTGTTCCAAATTTGGTGGGTACACGATATAACTCTCTTCTCTCATTACCGAAATCGTAATAATTTCACTAATGGTTTGCATCATATTGACTTCTTATATGGGGTTACAACTGATGCTACATTAGTCCTCTGACGCTGGTGGACTTTGGTTCTAATACATCTCCTAGTCATTGTTTACATCATCAAGTCAACCATCTTCCAAATTAACTAATCTTCTAATTGTTATTTCCGGCGATAACACAATAGCAGGCGTTGGTAGTGATTAATTAAGAGAAAGTGGGGTTCTATGTGGCAACTATTTCATCTTATAGTGTCAGTCTTGGGGATAAAACGAAGGTGGTAATGATGGTGGTGGTAGTGACGGCAGAGGCATTGAAGTCGAGGCAGCAGCCACTTCAAATTTTTTCATCTTCGTCTGGAAACCAAAATGATGATAGTAGAGGTGACGGGATTCACTTAGTTCACACAGATGTGGCAGTGGAGTTGGTGACAGCGACTCCTGCAAAATTAAAAAAAAAAAAATATTTTAATTTTTACCCACCCATATGTTTTTTTAGTATTACTAATGTAGAAGAAATTCATCATCCATTATATAGTTTGGAAACTAAAAATTTAAAAACTTTATAAGTTTTTAAAGTATAAAAAGTTTAATGTTATATAGAAAGTCATTAAATAGTAGTAGATATGTTCATTATTAAAGATTTAAAAACAAACCATCACTGCTAAATAGTAGATATATATGCTAACCTTTAAATTCACTTTTTTGCCTAACTTCTTCGTCTCTCTCTCTCTCTCTCTATATCTCTCTCTCTCTCTCTCTCTCTCTCTCTCTCTCCTCTCTCTCTCTCTTTCTCTCTCTCTCTCTCTCTCTCTCTCTCTCTCTTTCTCTCTCTCTCTTTCCCTCTCTCTCTCTCTTTCTCTCTCTCTTTCTCTCTCTCTCTCTCTCTCTCTTTCTTTCTCTCTCTCTCTCTCTCTCTCTCTCTCTCTCTCTCTCTCTCTCTCTCTCTCTCTCTCTCTCTCTCTCTCTCTCTCTCTCTCTCTCTCTCTCTCTCTCTTTCTCTCTCTCTCTCTCTCTTCTCTCTCTCTCTCTCTCTCTCTCTCTCCTCTCTCTCTCTCTCTCTCTCTCTCTCTCTCTCTCTCTCTCTCTCTCTCTCTCTCTCTCTCTCTCTCTCCCTCTCTTTCTCTCTCTCTCTCTCTATCTCTCTCTCTTTCTCTCTCTCTCTCTCTCTCTCTCTCTCTCTCTCTCTCTCTCTCTCTCTCTTCTCCTCTCTCTCTCTCTCTCTCTCTCTCTCTCTCTCTCTCTCTCTCTTCTCTCTCTCTCTCTCTCTCTCTCTCAGGAATTTCATTAACTTTCTGCCGCCCACAAGTTAAGTTAAAGGAGGAGTTGATGATGAAGGTAGTGGTGGTGGTTCTTCTTCAACGATCCTGGAGAAGAAATTGCAGGTGCTGCCTCCATACCGGATGGAATAAGAGTCCGACGACTGACACTGATATGTATCAATTGACTGCACCCTATGTCATCACCTTCCTTCCCTCCCCCCCCCCCTCCTCAATTTAATCAGTTCCTAGAGACATGTTATAGCAGTGCAGCCGAAGGAGAAGAAGAAGAAGAAACACAATTAGATAATCCCGATCCTAAGGTATTTATAATATATCTACTATTTAGTAGTCGACGGGTATAAAAAGGGGAACTAATCAATATTAAAAGTACAAGTTTTCAGAGACTATTGTCGCTAATTAGAAATAAAATTTTGGCACAAAGTATATAAGTAATAAAAATTTAGAATTTCACTTAACTATTCCATTCATTTACCAAAAACGAATACATAATGACGTCATCAGTAAATGAAATTATCAATTATATTTTATTCTTTAGAAAAGAGTATGATGCTGCAAAACTTAAACATATTTTAGTAACCTTTTATTCAAATGATGAACTCCTTGCTACCCAAAAAATATTGGCATCATGTAATAATGGTGATGAGTGGCCATTTGGAGTACAAGGTTTTAATTATCCAGATATGATGGATTACAAGGATAAATACCAAATGAAAGACGAATACGTTACATATATTTTTAAAGGCCTTGATTACCTGGAAACCAAAGGTAGATTACCGAAACCTTCAATCGATTTGGCTAAATATCCCCAATATGAATTAACCACCCATATAACTGTTATTAAGGTGCTAACTAAATTGTCGAGGCTTCAAGATAGTGTGGATCATTTACAAAATGTTGCCTTGCGACTAACGGAAGAAGTACGTAACTCTGAAGTGCAGAAAATGATAACTGAACTGGTTAAATTTACCATCGGCCACAGTCCAGTCAGTCACTTAAGTTCCCTTTCTAATGTAAAGAAATATGTGAATTAATTGGTTGGGCATTATTACATTATTAAGATTCATCAATGTTTTTTCATTTATACTTTTAATATTTGCTCCCAACTTTAGATTTATTTATTATAAGAATAATAAACAAATATTTTATAAATAATCAATTCAGTAAAAAACTTTTTCATTGAATTTGTTCTTATTTAAATAAAAGTTCAGTAGTTGTTTCATCTGCCACTGCTCTTTCCAACGATCTAATCATTAGATTCCGTTGAACTTCGTTGATTAATTGGTGTTTTAAAAAATGAGGAATGTTAGGGTTGGTGTTGATTGCTCTACGTAAGCAGGCCACGGTCCAATATCCCATTCTAGTAGTGTCCAAAAAGGAATTCACAAATTGATTGACGCACATTGCCTGCAAACTATTTGGGTTGTAGGTGTTTTTACATGGTGGTGGTAATGATGATAAACCTTCGTCTTCTATAATAAAACGACAGATTTCTTCCTTTTCTCCCGTTTGAATGAGGTCCATAAAGAGATGGGGATTTCGGGTTATGAAAAGTACGCGTTTTACCTTTTCTACATAAAATGATCCGTATTTTTTCACCACTATTCGAGCAATTAATTCGCTCTTCGCCGAATTTATATATTAAATTCGGTCAAGGTTTCCTAGGCTAATACAACATATATCATCACACTTTTCATCACCATCACTGAAAACCCGAAATATATAATTTTCAGACCATTTATCACAATATTCGGGTACCTCAAAACGAGATACAAGTTCATAGTTGGGGTCCCTATAAATTATATCTTGACGACGCTCGTAATGAAATTGTAAAGAATAGGGTTTATGTTGTTCCATCCTGTGAAAAACGTAGTTAAGCCATTTTTCATTTTTAAACCATGCTTCATAAGCTCTCAAATCTCGGGGTAATTCCCAACGTATATTTTTAAACATCATGTACCTAAAATAATAATGCCGATTCAAATATTGTTTTATGGACATAAGCTTTTTCACCGCACCCTGATCAACTTTGCTACATGGCGATGGAATCGATATTCCGTCTGCTATCATTATCTCTCTCAGAGCTTCTCGTTCCTGATTGGAAGCTTGTATCATCATCAGAAATATGGAAGGATCTTTGGCGTAGGACCTATATCCCGTGATAGGCAATTTTAAGTAATGATGCTGGGGGTACTTGAAATTATGTTCACAGAACATGATGCTTCTTTGGTCAATGTTAAAGAAGAGTTCCACTGTTACGGCCCTCTCAGGTCGCAACCGGGTACTTACTCTGATGTTGTTAGAGGAAGGGTATCCGGCCCCAAGCCAGTAGTGGCTTTCAAGGGATGTGATCCGTAACGCAATTAAATTAAAGGGGAAGGGAAATAAAGTCAAAACTTAATATAATATAATTATCACCGTCACTAATAAATAAGATATAAACGATTACTCGGGGGGGGGGGGTATAAACACTATAATACACGATATAGTCTTCTTCTGAAGACTCTGGACGTTCACGGTGCCAAGCTCTTGGTGCTCTCGTGGCCTCACGACGAATCCTTCGAGAATCTTGAGTCTACCCGGCCACAGGCCAGCCAAAACACAGTTCCACTGGGGGCACCGCCATGGAGGCCGTCAACTACGAGTCCAGCAGATAGCTGGCAGGTTCCAAATCAGCGACGCTGGTTAGGCCACTCCACGAGCGATACTAGGGTCGCGCCCTAGTCAGGAGCCTCGTGTGATACCACAGATCACTCTCCTTTCCACAACACCCCAGTGGTTAAGCGTCTCCACCAGTCAGTCCCGGGTATGACAATCCTTCAACTGCCGCTTCACAGGCAGGGTAACACCACAGTGTTCATCCGGGGGGCGATTCACAGCTGCTGCAGCAAACACTTGGTGACGAGACGGCTGCCTTGGGTAGACTGATCCAACTTCCATTACAGCAGTCCCAGGTCGACTCTGTAATCAGACACGTCATCAATAACAGGGACACACAAAAGCACCTCACTTACAGGCTTAGACACAAACGCTCGACGTATCCACTCCATAGATGGCGTTGTTGTCTGAGCACCACCTCACCAGAGGTCAGCAGCGGCTGTGTTATGAGCTAATTAGGACTGGGAACTAGCCCTTGTGGCCAGTACACCTCGTCCTCACCAGGTGTCGTCGTCCATTTGGAGGGGGTTTCGGGAGCTGACCCACAGATGGCGTGGTCCTCACTGCTCCAGGCTCGGACGCTGGATTCGGGTCCGTAACATCCGCAAACATATAAGAACAATATTTTTCATGCTCCTTAACTACGACTCGAAGTATAAATTGCAATTGGGATGCTGCAGGATATCCTTCTTGAGTAGAACCCATCCATATTTTTATAGCATAAACATTTACAATTACAATATTGTGTCTAATAAATAGCCCTAATTTAATTATACATGGTTCTAAAGTAATATTTATAAGATTAGAATTATCTTTGTCTAAATATTTTTTATTTGGGAACTTGATGTAGTCGAAGATGTAAAAGATTTAAAGGGAAACATTGATAAAATGGTTTTAAAAGCTTTGTGCAGCTGAATATTCCGAATGTTAGTAGGAGTGTGGCTACTAAATTTCTATTTCTATATATAACTTTAGAACTGTTAAATAAAATTAATATACACGTATTAATAATATAAATTAGTCAATAATAGCATGAATCGTGTAAAAAAAAAATGAGGTAAATTTGGCTAAATATCCCCAATATAAATTAACTACCCATATAACTGTTATTAAGGTGCTAACTAAAGATATGTGGATCATTTACAAAATGTTGCCTTGCGACTAACGGAAGAAGTACGTAACTCTGAAGTACAGAAAATGATAACTGAACTGGTTAAATCTATCATCGGCCAGAGTCCAGTCAGTCACTTAAGTTCCCTTTCTAATGTAAAGAAATATGTGAATTAATTGGTTGGGCATTATTACATTATTAAGATTCATTAATGTTTTTTTCATTTATACTTTCAGCATTTGCTCCCAACTTTAGATTTATTTATTATAAGAATAATAAACAAATATTTTAGAATATAATCAATTCAGTAAAAAACTTTTCATTGAATCTGTTCTTATTTTCACATACAAAATATTACACAGTGCTTTGTGTCTCTTATACAATCCCCCCAAAAAATATGTCACCACTGTTTTGGACATGTGAACTAGTTTCATTAAATGGCAGTGGTCGTCGCCGTCACTAAGCATACAAAATGTATGAATAGTGATCGCTATCCAATTGGCCAATGTTCCTTATCTCGGGGTCTGTAGGGTATTTGAAATAAAAGTTCAGTTAATAACAATTTTAGTTAGTTTATTAATTATTAAATTCTATTTCAGTATCAGTTTAAAAGTAAAAAAAAAACAGGAAACCATAGGAGAGTGTATGTAAGGTATGGTAGGTTCTGTTGTTATACAGTGACACCACAATTTCAATCGAAAACTGTGACTCATTTACAGTGAGAAACTTTGTGTATCGACCAAGTAGCTAGCTGCTTAATACACTTGTAGAATTTCATTGTTTTCTTTTTTTTAAACTAAAATAATAATATAATTATTATTATTATTATTATATTATTGTCCCAAGAATGTTATCATAAGAAAGTCATGAATGAGTCCTAAGAAAA